>NC_091366.1:21251459-21456459 GCF_038502225.1 Cherax quadricarinatus
TCAAAGTGCTTTTGATAAAGCAAAAGGATTATTGTGTACTGCACCCATTCTTTTATCTCCAGATTTCTCCAAACCTTTCTCATTACAGGTTGATGCTTGTGAGTCTGGGGTTGGGGCAGTACTATTGCAAAATGGGGACCAGGAGTTGCAGCCTGTAGCCTACTTCTCAGCCAAGTTCCAAGTACATCAGAGGGCTTACTCTACCATTGAAAAAGAAGCCCTTGTGCTGGTACTGACTTTGGAGCACTTTGATTTATATGTGGGACAAACTTCGCAGGTGATCACTGACTACAGTGACCACAATCCTCTAGTATATCTCCAAACCATGAAGAACCACAACACAAGGCTCATGAGATGGACATTGAGACTGCAACCCTCTTTTTTGAAAATTGTATGTGGGCTACCGTCCGCCTGTGTCTTGGACCTAAGCTAGCCCGACTGTCTGCTGTCTCGCTCTGAGTTTAGGGTTTGGCTTTTTGTCACGAGAAAAGCTGAGCTCTATCTAAGAGTTGGATGGTTGAGAGGAAAGGCGGTCCCATTATTTTGTGCCATGGCGGCACGGTTACCACTGGGAGGTGGCAGCCAAATCCTGAGCCTTCTCGGGGTGGGGGTGTGGCATGCAAAGAGTACATAACCTTTATTCGGCGCATGTACACACCCTTATTTACAGGCTATCTCCCCCAACCAGCAAACCAGGTGACTGAGGGTTGACGATGGGGCCCCGTCGTTCAACCAGTACCTAGGCTCCAGCCAATAAGATGGTTTTGGCAATCGCAGAGGTTATGTGGGTACCACTCTCCTGTCTGCCTTTGTCATTCCCATTCTAGAGCTGGTTGAAGCACGGTCTGCTCTCTACTGGCTTCTGTTCTGCCTTGCTTACTGTGGAGTGCACTAATACCTATCGCTGTACATAGTGTATACAGTGTACATACTTCTGTTCTAAATTGGTGAAGGATAATATAAGTCAGAAGTTTTCTGCTGTGTTTATTTTACTCCCTTTACACCCAGTATAACAGGCCATTTGAAATCCTGGGTTGTAATAACTATTATGAGAAAACTCAAGTGGTATCTCTGAAAAAAGTTGGCAATACTACTAAACTCATGTCCTTGGAACCATTACTTGTCTCCTTTTTCATAAGGATGCCATCCTTGTAATAACAGTTTTCAAATAGTTTGGCCTGTTCCTCAGAAACTGCTATACTCCTACAATGATTCAAGTCTTGATCTAAATTGGAACACTCAGGGTTAATCATGTCTTGACTAGGTTTAAAGGTTCCAGTTTGGATTGCATTACTGAACAGTAAATCCAATCCCAGGTCTTTATTTTCAGATGGTTCTTCAAAATCTGTGGAGCGAGACATAGGATGAGTAATGATGTTTAAGGGAAATAATGCTGGACCTTCGGTTGATGCTTCTAAAGTGTAGTGGGTCTCAAGATTGTTGTTTATCACCATCAGTTCTTTACAAATTCCTTGGTGGTATACATCATTTCTGATCAAGAGTCCAACACCTTGAATGGGGAATTCTTTACTAGATAAGCCAACAGTTATCCAACCCACATAGTTGGGAATTTTCAAAAACACTCTTTGCAATGGTACTTTAATTAAGGTGCCACCATAAGCCTCTAGTAAGACTTCTATCTTGGTGTCTGATTGATCATCAAGGGGTAATACATCTGTCCTCAATAAAAACAAATAACTCCGTGTGTCTCGAAACGTAGTGATATTAACTAACATTTTTTCGTCGATGCCGACTTTTCCTCTAGCAAGGTAAGGTTCCATGGCCTCACGTACCTCAGTTTCAGAATGTAGTCATCTCGTCTGTTTGGTCTGTTTGGTCCAAGTTCGTTCCTACAGACTGTGCTATAGGTTGGACCTGGGAGATCACTTGAATAGGGTATCTCCTGGGGTTTTCAAAGTTCCGTGTATTTTTCTTTCTACATTGGTTTTCCAAATGTCCTGATTTGTGGCAGTAATTACAAAACCATTGGGGAACATCTTCTTTTTTATGACTCGATTGTTTTCCATAAGTGGAATTACTATCCCAGTTTGGAGAATGCACCATATACGCTCTTTTTTCAAACTTAGAATCTTTCTTGGGATTTTTCCGAAAAGCCTTTTGATGTTTACTCTTACCCGTCATCTGATGAGCTATCTCATAATGGTTGGCTATCGAAGCAGTTTCTATTAGCATTGTGGTGGAACGTACGATAAGGTAAGTATGTAGGTCGTCCGTCAAATAATTGAAGAATTCTTCATTTAAAATTAATCGAGAAAGGGATTCCACTGTATTGCAATTTGAAGCCCTAAGCCATCTCTCAAACACTGCCTGTTTTCCTCGGGCAAACTCTACCCAGGACTGATGTGGGTTGTGCTTTAAAGTCTAGAATGACCGTAGATAACTGGCAGGCAACAACTTGTAAGCGTCCAATACAGTTTTCTTTATCATCTCATGCTGAGAGTATTGGTCGAAGGGTAAGGACACCATGCTAGCCTCTGCTTTTCCCGTCAATGTAGTGTGTATCAGGGCAGCCCAATGTTCCCTGGGCCACTTCATAATTTAAGCCTGGTTTTCAAAGGCTTCAAAAAATGTGTCGAGGTTTTCCTCACAGAATTTGGGGACCATGGCAGCCGCTTGATGAATATTGAACCTCTCGACTCTTGATGCCAGATGACACTCCGTTTTTTCCGGGTTGAGTTGTCTATCACGTTTGATGGATTCTCTTTCGAATTCTTCTTGCTTAAACTTACATTGGGCTTCAGTGTACGTAGTTTGTAATATCAAGAAGCATTCTAATCTCTCAAATTGTTCAGGATCTCTGGAGGAATTTGAATGGTGTTCCATTGGGAAAACTCTGGATTATTCCTCACAGGAGCTCTAGGTTCCATTAACGTAGAGAATAGGGCAGTTCCTGGTGTACTATTGGTGAAGTCTAGGGTTTCCCAAGTGGTCTGAGCTTGAGACAAAACTGGTCTTGGAGTCTTAGGTCTCGTTGATGTGTCCTTAGTAACTACTGAAGGCACTTCCACGTCATTTATGGCATGGGCTGCTGGTCAAATTGTGAAATTAGACTTTCCTTATCTTCTAATTCCTCACTGTAGTCTTCTGGGGCTTCTGGAAAAAGTAAATTCTGAATGATAGCCCGTAGAATGCAGCAGTATAGTGTTTATCATACTTGACTCTAAGCGATTTGGCTATTTGCCAGCATGTTTGTAACTTTATCGTATTCAATCGTTCAACTGTAAGGTCTTCAAACCTGGCCGATGATTCAGCTATATTTTATAAGTCTGTATGCTTAAAGGTGTGCATTTCGATGTTCAGTCTCCCGGACAGTAGGTCCCCATTTATTATGATAAACTTTATAAACCATAGGTGATGTTAGTCTAGGGGAGTTTTAGGGAGAATTGTTCTCCAGTTATATCGGGACATTTGGAAAACCAATGTACAGTGGACCCCCGGTTCACGATATTAATCCGTTCCTGAGAGCTCATCTTAAACCAAAATTATCGGAAAGCGAATCAATTTTCCCCATAAGAAATAATGGAAATCAAATTAATCCGTGCAAGACACCCAAAAGTATGAAAAAAAAAACTTTTACCACATGATGTATTAAGTTTAATGCAATAGAATAATTACAATAACAATAATAACAATAGAATAAACACAATAGACTAATTGACACTTACCTTTAATGAAGATCTGGTGATGATTGATGGGATGGGAGGAGGGGTGTGAAAATTTCTGTGGACTGCCTCCAAGTGAGTCGCCTACCCTGGCAAACTCTGTTGACACCGAGCTCTGAGGTGGGTACCTCAGCCTCACAAGTGGCTTATAGGACAGATTTTCACAAATGATTGATGTTGCAAGAAACTCGCCTGCATGCACATATAAAGGACTAACTTACTTGGTGTTGCAGCATATATCCTGATGTTCAACTTCCCTAAGCTTAGCCTTAGCCCCTTTGGACTTCCCCTCAGAAACCATGTGCAACCGAGAGCCTTAATTCCTGCAATATTCAATCGTTATTAGTGTCCTGCCTGCACCTCAGAAATTCCTATATCCAAGAGGGTATGTATCCCCTAGTATAACTATGCAGACTCAGACACTAGCTTCCAGACTGCTCTGAGACACTGGTACTTACTGGGCATTCTCTGCCTGTTGCACACCGGGCCCACAGATAAAACTCAACTCACAATCTCCCCAGACACTGGCCAGAAATCTACGAGAAACAGTGGAGGTTTTGTCTTACTGTATGGGCCTGACGGAGGAGGTCATCTACGGTACATCGAGGTGCCTCTACCAGATTTCTCCAGGTCTCAGATGTGAAGACACGTGGGGGGCGTCCTCTGCTGATCACGGCACGTCTTGTCCAGTTGGTGTCTGTCTTAAGAAGAACGAGCTGGTCTCTCTTCCATACCCTCATCTCTTCGTTCAAACTAGGGCTGCCAGTTCTCCCTAGCTAACTTATCCTAGTGTTTGCCTACATTATCGGCCTATTACTACCTATGTTAAGGTCTTAGGTCTACATTATTATCTACAGTTGCCTCAATGATCCTAATATTAGTGTACTACCAGTAAAACTACCTACTCCTTCCCTGAAGAGTAAATCTATAAATTAAATACATGCCTACCAACAATCCATCGCCAACAAGAGAGAATGCTTTCATGTTTGGGTAGGGTATAAGGGCCATCCAGCTCAGCCATCCCGTACGGCCATGCTGGATCTGTCCTGTGGAACTTTAGGGACCAAATAAATTTCCACATCCTCCCGCCGGCGAAGGTAGGCGCTAAGTCTAAATCAAGTTCACCTTCCACGAGCCCCCACAGCGGACCATGGACACGAGTGCCGTCCAGCCACTCTCGTCGAGCAGACTCTGGTCTAACTTCAACCGTCCAGTTTCCCCTGTGTGGACCTCTGGGGGTGTAAACTTGTTGGTTCCGGTGGTCTTAGCACCCTTTCCTTTAACTTTAGCGTCTTTCGTATGTCTAGCCTTGACTGAGTGGCTCCGTACTTTCCCACCCAGTGGCCCACATGCCCTGGTAGCCTTTCCTCCCACTGTTACGAGGTTCCTTGGATTTAAAGGCAATCTATCTCCCTCTTTATGTACCCTGTAAAAGTGTTTTCCCAAGGTGGCCGAGTGTTCATCACTACCTACCTGGTTCAGCTTCCCTGGCGGTTCATAGTGTATACTGGTATTCATTATCACTACTCCCCCAGCTATCATGGGGACAGCTTCTCCTCTATCTGGCGTGGCAGGGAATTCAGGTGGAATCCTGCCGCCTATGATGTATCCTACTGGGGATCTGTATAACCCAATTCCTTCCTTAAACGTCCGTCGTGTAGACAGGAAGTCATCTATATGATTGGCTCCCACCAGGATACCTACATTTCTGACCGTGTCAGTGGTAATTCCCTGGTCTGCCAGCTTCACATCAAGGTCTTTCAATCGCTTAGCTGCTGCAGCAAGACCTCTCGCTGTAATTGCCCTGGGTAATGTCTCTACCACCAAGGCTGTAATGTCTCTGTGATGTCCACCTAATTTGACTGTGACATCCACCACATCATAAGATTTGGGTGGGACCTGACTTATAGCCCCTCCCAACATCATACTAACTTTCTTTGTGGCCTTCAACTTTAATTTAGCCACCAACTTCTTTGTTATCAAGGATACTTGTGCTCCTGGGTCAAAGAATAATCGGGTTGTTTCGGACCTGTGCCCATTCACAACCTTTGCCATGACTGTAGGTAGGGCAGCACCTCCGTGATTCTCACTCAGATTAGAGACTTCACTCCCACTAATCACGCTGGCTACCATTTCAGGCTCGGACTCACTTTCTCTCTCTTCCTGAGAGATATCCCTACTAGCCTGGGGTTCCCTTAAATTATTGGGACATAGCGCAGTATGGTGCTTACCTTTGCAACAGACTCGACACTCACTGAGCTGGGTGCCACAGTCTCTCGCAAAGTGTTCCCCACAACACTTGAAGCAGAGTCTCAACTCCCTTAGTCTCTGTTGCCTACTGCTCAGTGTTATATACTCCGGGCAACTCGTGCTAGCGTGTTCGCCTTCGCAGAACACATATTCTGGCATGAGTGCCTCTAAGGTTCTGCTTAGAGGTTCTTACCTTAGACACCTCTTTACCATAGTACACTCCAACGTTAGTCGTATGAGCTTTAGACTGATCTCTCGAGATCTTTGAGTAACTTTCTGGGTTTTTATGTGGCGATGGTGGTGACTCTTCTCTCACACCTATACTCAAATGAGAAACGAGATCTCCCAACCCCTCAACAATTTGTTTTATCGTGAACCTATTCGTCCGATATTTTAAGTGCAACTCATGCACTGTAGTGCTAGCCAGCTTCCTCTGAATCACCTGGCTAAGGACCCATTCTGAATCACCCTGATCATGCAAATCTCTGAAACTATTTGTCAAGCTCATAATTTCAATACGGAACTTCTCTAGGCTTTGACGGTCATGTCGGCCAGCCTCTAGATTCAACAACCGATAAAGTATAGCTACCTTTATCTCTTCAGTGTTGCCAAACATGTCTTCTAATTGGTCTTTGGCATGTTGGTAATTAGTGTCAGTAATCTGGTAGTGCCGGACCAGGTCTAAGGCTTTACCCTTGAGCTGTGACCGCAAATACTGCAACTTGACGGCATCTGACAAATCGTTCCTGTCATCTATCTGGGCTTTAAACTGATCCCAGAAAGCAAAGTACTCAGTTAGGGTTCCGTCAAATGTCGGTAAATTCAACTGGGGCAACCTGGGCAACATATTGACAGGTGTGTGGCTGTTTGGGGTACCTGCGGTCTTCAACACCACCCTTGGAATACTAGCCTTTAATGTACTTAACTTTGTACATATTCATCTCCTGATGACAATCTACATCATCCTTAGTGAATTCGTCCAGAGCCTGCTGAAGACTACCCTGGGATTCATCATCCTCAATAGCCTGTAGCTCATATGCTGAGAATGCTTGTTCATAGGCTTCCCATTTTTCCCCCAAACTCTTCAAGCAGTCTTGCAAATCATCGCAGTCTACGTTACTGCGTTGGCAGGTAGCCTTGCACCTGTTACGCGTTCTGTTCAGATGCCCTTTGTATGCCGCTACTGATCGTTTTAATTTTGTTAACACTGAACCAGACTCTCCTGAACTCCCATCTGCCATTGTCAAAGTTTAATGAGGAGTGTGACACTAATTGTACTTTACCCAGTCCACCCCACAGCACGTCATGGTGTTAGGTAAGAATGAACGAGTCTCAAGGCTTCTCAACAAGCTTAACAATTCCCTTTGTTATATTGACTCTACTATGAATAAATGTACACTGTTAGCTCTCAAATCCCAATCAAAATGTGTATCGATGTGAAAGCTTAACCTAGCACTTAACTGTACAATGCCAGGAAATAATTACAGGACTTAACCTAGTCTCAGGTACAATTCACAAATCCCACATTAAAATGAATCAAAGACAATGAAAATCACACAATAAAAGTGCAGTATACAAATTAAAATCACTTGGTTAACACAAATAAATTCAACAATTCAACTTGTGAAACAGTAAATAAATAATGTATGTAAACAGCTTGGCCTAACTGTGCCCAGCTTACTCTGTCTAGCGTGGATGGTTGGATAAGGTAAATCTTAACCTAGCTAGTGTGCTAGAGCTTAAACCTGGCTTTATAACTCCCTGTAAATAATAACTAGGTTAAATCTGTCCTAGCTACTATAACTTTTGTAAATATTGCACAAGCCTAGCCTAACTGTGGCTACCTTGCTAATCCACTGTAAGTAATTAAATTCACAAGCTCCTTCTCTGGATTACTTGTAATCACTGTAAATAATTAAATTCACAAGCTTCTCTAGCCTACCTGGCCTGCCTGTAAATTACTGCAAATAACAACTTCTGTGTATAGTCAGCTTGGCCTAGCATCTGTGTAACTTTGGGCCTGGGTGTGCCAACTTAACCTAACTCTGTTAAACTGGTTCCTAACTGTGGCCTAGCTAAGATAGCTTAACCTAACTCTTAAACTGGTTCCTAACTGTGGCCTAGCTAAGATAGCTTAACCTAGCTATTCCACATCACGGTTTTCGAAGGACCACTTTTGTGAAAATTTGTGTGGACTGCCTCCAAGTGAGTCACCTACTCTGGCAAACTCTGTTGACACCGAGCTCTGAGGTGGGTACCTCAGCCTCACAAGTGGCTTATAGGACAGATTTTCACAAATGATTGATGTTGCAAGAAACTCGCCTGCATGCACGTATAAAGGACTAACTTACTTGGTGTTGCAGCATATATCCTGATGTTCAACTTCCCTAAGCTTAGCCTTAGCCCCTTTGGACTTCCCCTCAGAAACCATGTGCAACTGGGAGCCTTAATTCCTGCAATATTCAATCATTATTAGTGTCCTGCCTGCACCTCAGAAATTCCTATATCCAAGAGGGTATGTATCCCCTAGTATAACTATGCAGACTCAGACACTAGCTTCCAGACTGCTCTGAGACACTGGTACTGGGCATGCTCTGCCTGTTGCACACCGGTCCCACAGATAAAACTCAACTCACAATCTCCCCAGACACTGGCCAGAAATCTACGAGAAACAGTGGAGGTTTTGTCTTACTGTATGGGCCTGACGGAGGAGGTCATCTACGGTACATCGAGGTGCCTCTACCAGATTTCCCCAGGTCTCAGATGTGAAGACACGTGGGGGGCGCCGTCTGCTGATCACGGCACGTCTTGTCCAGTTGGTGTCTGTCTTAAGAAGAATGAGCTGGTCTCTCTTCCATACCCTCGTCTCTTCGTTCAAACTAGGGCTGCCAGTTCTCCCTAGCTAACTTATCCTAGTGTTTGCCTACATTATCGGCCTATTACTACCTATGTTAAGGTCTTAGGTCTACATTATTATTATCTACAGTTGCCTCAATGATCCTAATATTAGTGTACTACCAGTAAAACTACCTACTCCTTCCCTGAAGAGTAAATCTATAAATTAAATACATGCCTACCAACAATCCATCGCCAACAAGAGAGAATGCTTTCATGTTTGGGTGGGGTATAAGGGCCATCCCTACAAGGGAAGTGTTGAAGCTTTTAATGTTTAGAAGGGGAATCCCCCTCCATTAGGACTTGAGGTAGCAAGTCCTTTTCCGGGGTTACTTCCTTTCTTCTTTTAATGCCACTAGGACCAGTTTGAGAGTCACTGGACTTCTGTCGCACAACATATCTGTCCATAGAGGCCTGTACCTCTCATTCCTTTATGACTTTCCTAAAGTGGTTCACAACATTGTCAGTGTACAGGTTGCCAACACGGCTTGCAGTAGCTGAGTCAGGGTGATTTTCATCAAAAAAGGTTTGCACTTCAGGCCACTTTGCACACATTTCCTTAATTTCAATAGTCATTAGCACCCTTGGTCTCGATGGGTTGGCACTAGAAGCTTTCTTGGGGCCCATGGTGACTTATTTTGCAAAAACAAGCACCAAAAACAGTGATAATATGGATAATATGGAATGTACCGAATATATCCTTAGATGCGCACACACTGGCTGGCTTGTAAACACTGGACACATCTGGTACGCATCGTATCGCATACCGGGTTTTGTATCGGGAAGAGAGGCAAATTTTTTTCGATCAAATGCATCAGCTTCCGGATTTATCGGATACCAATTCGGGAACCGGGGGTCCACTGTAGAAAGAAAAATAAACGGAACTATTATTGACTAAGAAAAGCTTTTGACACAGTAGACCACGACATCCTACTCCACAAACTTGACCATTACGGTATAAGAGGCCATGCGCTTGCTTATTTCAAATCTTACCTTACTAATAGGTATCAGTATGTTACCATTAAAGACACAGCATCAACAACACGGCCACTTGATACTGGAGTTCCGCAGGGAAGTGTCCTTGGTCCCCTGCTCTTCCTCATATACATCAATGATCTTCCAAACGTATCCCAACACCTGAAACCCATTCTCTTTGCTGACGACACGACTTATGTCATCTCTCACCCTAATCTTGCCACCCTCAACACCATTGTTAATGAGGAGCTGATCAAAATATCGACTTGGATGACAGCCAATAAACTTACGCTTAACACTGACAAAACCTACTATATTATGTTTGGTAGCAGAGCAGGAGATGCACAAATTAACATTAAGATCGACAACACTCTAATTACCAGACATAATGAGGGCAAATTCCTAGGCCTATACCTTGACAACAACCTGAATTTCAGCACCCATATCCAACACATAACCAAAAAAGTATCCAAAACAGTTGGGATCCTCTCCAAGATACGATACTACGTGCCGCAAAATGCCCTTCTCACACTATACCACTCACTTATTTATCCATACCTCACGTATGCTATTTGTGCTTGGGGATCAACTGCAGCAACACACTTAAAGCCAATAATAACCCAACAAAAAGCTGCAGTAAGAATAATCACTAAATCCCATCCCTGGCAACACACCCCCCCCCACTCTTCATAGATCTAAACTTACTCCCTGTTCAGTACATCCACACTTACTACTGTGCAATCTACATCTACAGGACCTTAAACTCTAATATCAACCTTGACCTAAAACGCTTTCTTGATAGTTGTGACGGAACCCACAGGCATAACACCAGACACAAACATCTCTACGACATTCCCCGTGTCCGACTAAACCTTTACAAAAATTCAATGTATGTCAAAGGCCCTAAAATCTGGAACACCCTACCTGAGAACTCTAGAACTGCAGACACATTCATCACCTTCAAAACTACCATTAGAAAACATCTTATCTCCCTGATAAACCCCATCAACTAACTACATGAATACCACCTGGTGGTTCACACTTACACTCACGCCAAGAGGTGAGACGTAGGCCATTTGACCATAAACAGAAATATTAATCTCAATCTTAAAATAATGAATCCTATGATACTCCAATACTGAAACTATGTACTGTGCCAAAACAAAAACATTCACATTGCTAAACTCACTAACTAGTTAGTATTTAGTCACTTAGCCATAATACCAACTTACCTCATAATTTGTAATATTTTAAAATAAAGAATTAAACTAAGTCTGCCCGAAATGCCTAGCCATGCTAGGCGTTCTAGTGGTACACTCTGTAATCATTATTTAACTACATGTAAACCACACAACAACCAAATTCTGTAAATTTAACATTGTAATCTTTATAGAGAATAAACTTTGAATAAGAGAAAACAGAGCGTTTGTGAGGCTAACTGTACTAGATCACAGTTTCATAAGGAAAATGATGAAACAATGTACTGTACGTAACTTATAAATAAGAAACAGAGAATGTAATGAAATAAAGTGGAAATAAAGTGAAATGAAAACTCCACGAAATGCCCTACTCAAGTGATCTCTCAGGTTCAAGCTAAAGCACAGTCTGTAGGAACAAACTTGGAATCGTCCCATCCAGAGACCAAACAGACAAGATGACTACATTCTTAAATTGAGGTATGCAAGGCCATGGAACCTTACCTTGCTAAAAGAAAAGTCGGCCTCAATGAAAAAAGGTTAGTTAACGTGATTACGTTTCGAGACACAGGGAGTTATCTGTCTCAATTGAGGACACCAAGATAGAAGTCTTATTAGAGGCTTATGGTGGTGCCTTAATTAAAGTACCATTGCATAGAGGGTTTTTGGAAATCCCTGACTATGTGGGTTGGATAACTGTTGGCTAATCTAGTAAAGAATTCCCCATTTAGGGTGCTGGACTCTTGATAGGAAATGATGTATACCACCAAGGGATTTGTAAAGAACCGATGGTGGTAAATAATCTTTCTGAAACCCACTATGCTTTAGAAGCATCAAACAAAGGCCCAGCATTATTTCCCTTAAACATTATTACTCATGCTGTCTTGCACCACAGATTGTGAGGAACCTTCCAAAAATAAAGACCTGGGCTTGGATTTACTATTTAGTAATGCAATCCAAACTGGAATCTTTAAACCTTGTCAGGACATGTTTAACCCCAAGTGTTCCACTGGAAAAGGTCTCGGAAGAAATGATCTGATTCAGGCTCAAACTTTAGATCCAGACTTGAATCATTGTAGAAGTATAGCAGTTTCTGAGAAACAGGCCAAACTATTAGAAAACTGTTATTATTACAAGCACCACAAGATTGTGAGTTTAGAACCTTCCCCGAAAAATAAAGACCTGGGCTTGGATTTACTATTTAGTAATGCAATCCAAACTGGAATCTTTAAACCTTGTCAGGACATGTTTAACCCCAAGTGTTCCACTGGAAAAGGTCTCAGAAGAAATGATCTGATTCAGGCTCAAACTTTAGATCCAGACTTGAATCATTGTAGAAATATAGCAGTTTCTGAGAAACAGGCCAAACTATTAGAAAACTGTTATTATTACAAGGATGGCATCCTAATGAAAAAGGAGACAAGTAATGGTTCCAAGGACATGAGTTTAGTAGTATTGCCAACTTCTTCCCGAGATGCCACTCTTGAGTTTTTTTAATAATAGTCCTCTAGGTGGACATCTTGGGACAAGGGAAAACTTTAGGAAAAATAGTAAAACAATTTTAGTGACCTAAGATTGGGGAAAAGGTGAGGAAATATGTTAAAGAATCTCACATTTGCCAGAAGGCAGGTAAGCCTGCTCACAAATCCTCCCCGGCCCCCCTAATTCCTATTCCTGCATGAGGAGAACCTGTCTCGTCTAATTATTGATTGTGTGCGACCGCTGAAAAAGACCCATCAGTAGAATCAATATTTATTTACAATCATGGATACTAGTACGAGATATCCAGAAGCTATCCCTGTAAGGAAAATTACTTCTTGAGTGATTGTTCATTCCTTATTAAAGTTCTTTTCTCAAGTGGGAATCCCCAGAGAAATTCAGTCAGACCAAGGGGCGAACTTTACTTCTAAAACTTTCAGAGAAGCAGTGTCCTTCTTAGGTATAGAATCTTTACTATCCACGAGTTATCACCCTCAATCCCAGGGAGCTCTGGAACGTTTTCACCAGACTCTAAAATCTATGCTAAGTGCATATTGTGAACAGTTTTCCCAAGATGAGGGGATACCTTTACTATTGTTTGCATTACGAAACAGTGAACATGAGAGTACCGGTTTCACCCTGTTTGAACTCATCTACGGGCATAAGGTCATAGGCCCGCTAGCAGTATTGAAAGATACTTGGACTGGCAAGGCAACATCATCTATAAAATCATCACATGCTCTGATGCAGGAACATTTATCTTATGCTAGGGACTTAGCCGCAGAAAATTTGGCTAAGGCTCAAAGAAAAATGAAACTTTGGTACAACCAATGAGCAAAACCCCGCTCATTTCAACCCAAAGATTTAGTAATGGTTCAGAGGTTAGTTCCCAGCCATGTTCTCTTACTGCGTTACCAAGGTCCTTATGAGGTAGTGAGTAAAGAAAATTATGTAAATAATGTAGTAAAGATACCTGGAAAATGGAACAAAGTATTTCACATAAATCAACTGAAATCTTATCATTCCAAAATACTACCTACCACATCCATCACTACCTTATCTACAATCAGAGAAAATACATCATCAGAAGGTGTCAAAAGAGACGACGCTCACCTTAAAAATTCTGAAGCTCTATTCAATATTGATAAACTTCTTAACAATCTGGATGATTCAAAAAGGCAAGAAATAAGTAACCTAATATTGAATTACAAAAGCTTATTTGGAGATGTGCCAAAGACTTGTACTCTAGGGTATCATGAAGTCGAGCTCCTCAATTCTCGTCCAATCAAACAACCACCTTAAAGAGTGAGCCCAGCTAAACATCAGATGTTGAAGCAAGAAGTTGACTTTCTTCTCGAGCATGGCCTGGCAGAACGAAGTAAGAGTCTTTGGGTGTCACCTTGCCTGTTAGTTCCCAAGCCAGATGGGACATTCCATATGTGTATGGACTACCGTAAGCTTAATTCTGTCGCAGTATCGGACTGATACCCTCTTCCTCGAATAAACAACCTGATAGATACTGTCTCCAGCTCTACATTCATGAGTCGACTTGATTTACTGCGAGGGTATTACCAAGTCCCTCTTGCTCCAAAGGATAGTGAAAAAACAGCCTTTGCAATTAAAGATGGTTTGTTCAATTACCAAGTTATGCCCTTTGGTTTATGCAACGCAGCTTCAATGTTTCAGAGACATATGAACGAGCTGACTCGACATTTGAAAGGAGTTGAGGCATATCTTGATGATTTGGTAGTGTTCAGTGACTCTTGGGAGGAACACCTTGTTCAACTAGAAGCTTTATTTAAATCCCTAGAGAGCTAAAATTTCACAGTCAATTTAGCATAGTGTGTTTTTGGACAAGCCATTATTAAATACTTAGGTTTTCAAGTAGGACAAGGGAAAGTGGCCCCCCTTAACCTTAAAGTAAAAGCCATTACTGAATTCCCTATTCAAAGTGATAGAAAAGGAGTGCAAAGATTTCTGGGTATGATTAGCTACTACAGAATATTTTGCCCTAAATTTGCACAATTAGCTGCTACTTTGACTGAATTAACTAGCCCTAGAGTAACTTTTAAATGAACCCTGGAATGTAATGATGCTTTTGAAAAAATAAAACGATTGCTTACGTCCTCGCCTGAATTCAAAGTCCAAACTTTCACGAACCCTTTATCTTACATATTGATGCTAGCTGCTATGCTATAGGGGCAGTCTTACTACAAAATTCATCAGACACTAAACTTTTGCATGCCATTTGCTATTTCTCATCCAAATTAAAGACCCATCAAAGAAATCATTCAACTGTTGAAAAAGAGGCATTAGCCCTTGTAGTTTCTTTAGAGTATTTTGACGTATACTTGGAAACATCGCCTCATAAAATATCAGTGTTTTCCGATCACAACCACTTAACATTCATAAATACAATGAAATCAAAGAATGCCCTGATTCTGAGGTGGGCTCTCAGAATTCAGCTCTATTCATTCAATATTAATCACATAAATGTCCTGAGTAACATTCTTGCTGACACTCTTTCGTGTCCCTAATAATGTTCAATGAATTGATAATTCTATTTAGACAATTTGAACTATTCAGATTTCTGTTATATCTAATATGTTTTGTCTACAGTTACTGTATGTATGGTAACATTGTGTATCGAGCTGGGATTTGATAGAGAGACTAGGCTGTCTACTGCCTCCTTTCCCTCTACCCCGAATGCTTGTGTGCATGTATTAATACTGATGTGATACTAGAAGTCTGGCTGTCTACACACCTCGTCTCTCAGATCCGAAGCCACTTCGATATGATTATTTGTATGCTTCATGATACAAAACCTTTGGGAAAAAAAAAAATTGCAGTAATGCATACTGTCCCGGGGGTAGGGGTGTTATGCTGAGATGCAGATATGATACATATTTTTTTATTATTAGCACACTGGCCGATTCCCACCAAGGCAGGGTGGCTTGAAAAAGAAAAACTTTCACAATCATTCACTCCATCACTGTCTTGCCAGAAGGGTGCTTTACACTACAGTTTTTAAACTGCAACATTAACACCCCTCTTTCATATTTGTTCATCTTTCTAATATTACATTGTGATTACCATCGTTAAATGCTAAAACGAGAGTAATCAGCTTTATGATATTAAATATTCATTTTCATCTTTCCCATTTTTCATTATATGTATACGTATTTATTATGGTGAGGAAATGGGTAATGACCAATTTATGTTTGTATGGTCTCACCTCTACATCACTCACTGGACGCGAGCTGACATCAGGTGAATGGGTAGATTAAGCATTACAGAACCTTTCTCGGTATAGAGAAGGTCTGCACTTCTCACTCCTTTTGACCTAAATGGTGAAGCATTTGGTCTGGAGCTTTATTCACAAAAGTCGCCAGAAATTGTGGAATTTTCATAATATAGAAGTTCTAGTGTGTAGAGACTTTAAGTTTTCTAAGTCAACGGCCTAATCTCCTTAGAACATAGAGAATGATGTAACTTTTTGTTCAACTGTATATTAAAGGTCCATTCAGCTAAGAATGAAGGTCTTCTTAATTTATAAGTGGTGTATAAAGTCTGTTTATATATAATTAAGACATATGTGCAACATCTGGGTGTCTTTATTGCAGACGTTTCGCCATCCAGTGGCTTTATCAATACAAATTCCAGGACATAACTTGAAGACAGTAGAACTATGTACAGAAGATGAGGTAATCAGTCCCTCAACCTAGAAGTAGGTGCGAAGAGCACCATAGTCATGGAGATTCTCCATGACTATGGTGCTCTTCGCACCTACTTCTAGGTTGTGATTCCCTGCTCAGACGCTGTGCTGAGCGGTCGTCCTCTGTTCTGACACCTGGTGGAGGAGCTTTGCGACGACAACAACAGTGGTGACTGGCTTTCGCCGAAGAGTTAATACTGTTTGTATTGACCTCATAAAGGGCACAATCCCCAGCGCATCGATTAATGTGTTGGTGCCGATGATCATCCGTGATATGGCATCCAGCATGAATCCTTGTGTGGCATTGCTTTAAATGGACTATCCCGGATTTTCGTCAAGTTTTGTGATACCAAGACCTACGAGCAGATTGTCAACCAGTATCAGGATGTTAGCAGGCAAGTCACCCCAGCAGTTACAGTTAAGTTACACGACGTTTCACAGTACTATACGTTGGTGCGTGTGTGAAACATGCCTTTTGAGGCTAACGAAGTTGACATCCGTGACGCCTTCAAATGCTGTGGGATGATCCACCAGGTTTCTATGGGTCAGTGGTCTGACGGCCACTATGCTGGTTTGCAGGAAGGGTCTTTCTCATTGAAAATGTCCCTGCGCCAACCAATACCTTCGTACATAAACCTAGAGGAGTTCCATACCCAGGTATATGCCACATATCCTGGACAGAGACGAACTTGTCACCTATGCGGCGCATTGGATCACATTGCTGCACAGTGCGTTAAGCACCAGCCGCCCACAGGACGTGGTCGTCGTCCGTATAGTGAGGATCCTCATCGGATTCTGGCAGATAAAGTAGTTGAGGACTTAACGTGCCTGAAATCGTGGAGTGATGAGGTGGATCGAGCCATGCTCATGGAGTCATCCTGCATGACTCTACCTGGAACGGTCAACCATAATGTGGTAAAACATGGTGGACGTGAGAGCCCTCAAGCAAGAGAGGATGCTGAAATGGAAGCTAACATTGTATCGACATTGAGCGACCTTTTAGTGTCGCAGGAGTACGATTCTGTGCCGTGTGTGCCTGCATTGGAGTGTTCAGATGAGGAGAGAACACAGTTAAAGGATGTCGATCAGTTAATTGAGGTAAGTGGGGTAGAAGGTTTGAGAGTTCATACTGTTGCGGTAGAAGTTCACATGGAGAACAATGCAGGTTCTGATAAAGCTGAGGATGCTGTTTCTAGGAAACGTGCGGCTACCCCGCCCGACTCCGATGATGTCTTGACCCCTTGTCAGCGTTCTGGGAAAAAGACGTGGTCGAAAGTCATGGGTGTGGGGTCGCGTGGTCCCAGGACAGCATACCAGAGAATGTGCAAGGTAAAGGTGGCGCCTTTGGCGTTAGTCAATGTAAAGGGAAAAAGGGTGTGGTGGTCCTTCGAGGAAAGCCACCATTAGCAAAGTTAGGTGTATAACCATTGATGTTAATGGTATGAAAAGTAACAGAAAGCAAGTGCAGGTTCATGAGTGGTTGCATCGTTTTGCAGTAGACGTATGTTTCATGCAAGAACATAACCATAAAGTTAGAAGCTCTTTTGCGATAGATGGTTAAGATGTTTATATGGCTCACTCGAGTTGTCTGAAAGGTGGTGTGTGACTTTCGTGTGCAAGTTTGGTACTAGTCCCTCTAGGATTTTCCAGGTGTATATAATCATGTATCTCTCCCTCCTGCGTTCCAGGGAATACAGGTTTAGAAACCTCAAGCGCTCCCAGTAATTGAGGTGTTTTATCTCCGTTATGCGCGCCGTGAAAGTTCTCTGTACATTTTCTAGGTCGGCAATTTCACCTGCCTTGAAAGGTGCTGTTAGAGTGCAGCAATATTCCAGCCTAGATAGAACAAGTGACCTGAAGAGTGTCATCATGGGCTTGGCCTCCCTAGTTTTGAAGGTTCTCATTATCCATCCTGTCATTTTTCTAGCAGATGCGATTGATACAATGTTATGGTCCTTGAAGGTGAGATCCTCCGACATAATCACTCCTAGGTCTTTGACGTTGGTGTTTCGCTCTATTTTGTGGCCAGAATTTGTTTTGTACTCTGATGAAGATTTAATTTCCTCATGTTTACCATATCTGAGTAATTGAAATTTCTCATCGTTGAACTTCATATTGTTTTCTGCAGCCCACTGAAAGATTTGGTTGATGTCCGCCTGGAGCCTTTCAGTGTCTGCAATGGAAGACACTGTCATGCAGATTCGGGTGTCATCTGCAAAGGAAGACACGGTGCTGTGGCTGACATCCTTGTCTATGTCGGATATGAGGATGAGGAACAAGATGGGAGCTAGTACTGTGCCTTGTGGGACAGAGCTTTTCACCGTAGCTGCCTCGGACTTTACTCTGTTGACGACTACTCTCTGTGTTCTGTTAGTGAGGAAATTATAGATCCATCGACCGACTTTTCCTGTTATTCCTTTAGCGCGCATTTTGTGCGCTATTACGCCATGGTCACACTTGTCGAAGGCTTTTGCAAAGTCTGTATATATTACATCTGCATTCTTTTTGTCTTCTAGTGCATTTAGGACCTTGTCGTAGTGATCCAGTAGTTGAGACAGACAGGAGCGACCTGTTCTAAACCCATGTTGCCCTGGGTTGTGTAACTGATGGGTTTCTAGATGGGTGGTGATCTTGCTTCTTAGGACCCTTTCAAAGATTTTTATGATATGGGATGTTAGTGCTATTGGTCTGTAGTTCTTTGCTGTTGCTTTACTGCCCCCTTTGTGGAGTGGGGCTATGTCTGTTGTTTTTAGTAACTGAGGGACGACCCCCGTGTCCATGCTCCCTCTCCATAGGATGGAAAAGGCTCGTGATAGGGGCTTCTTGCAGTTCTTGATGAACACAGAGTTCCATGAGTCTGGCCCTGGGGCAGAGTGCATGGGCATGTCATTTATCGCCTGTTCGAAGTCATTTGGCGTCAGGATAACATCGGATAGGCTTGTGTTAGTCAAATTTTGTGGCTCTCTCATAAAAAATTCATTTTGGTCTTCGACTCTCAGTCTGGTTAGCGGCTTGCTAAAAACTGAGTCATATTGGGACTTGAGTAGCTCACTCATTTCCTTGCTGTCATCTGTGTAGGACCCATCTTGTTTAAGTAGGGGCCCAATACTGGACGTTGTTCTCGATTTTGATTTGGCATAGGAGAAGAAATACTTTGGGTTTCTTTCGATTTCATTTATGGCTTTTAGTTCTTCCCGCGATTCCTGACTCCTAAAGGATTCTTTTAGCTTAAGTTCGATGCTTGCTATTTCTCTGACCAGTGTCTCCCTGCGCATTTCAGATATATTGACCTCTTTTAGCCGCTCTGTTATTCTTTTCCGTCGCCTGTAAAGGGAGCGCCTGTCTCTTTCTATTTTACATCTACTCCTCCTTTTTCTTAGAGGAATAAGCCTTGTGCATACATCGAGTGCCACCGAGTTAATCTGTTCTAGGCATAAGTTTGGGTCTGTGTTGCTTAGTATATCTTCCCAGCTTATATCGGTTAGGACTTGGTTTACTTGGTCCCACTTTATGTTTTTGTTATTGAAGTTGAATTTGGTGAATGCTCCCTCGTGACTAGTCTCATTTTGTCGGTCTGGGGCTCCATGCATACATGTCTGAACCTCAATTATGTTGTGATCTGAGTATATTGTTTTTGATATGGTGACATTTCTTATCAGATCATCATTGTTAGTGAAGATGAGGTCTAGTGTATTCTCCAGTCTTGTAGGCTCTATTATTTGCTGGTTTAAATTGAATTTTGTGCAGAGATTTAAAAGCTCGTGTGAGTGTGAGTTTTCATCAGAGCTGCCTCCTGGTGTTATTACTGCAACAATATTATTTGCTATATTCCTCCATTTTAGGTGCCTTAAGTTGAAATCCCCCAGGAGCAAGATGTTGGGTGCAGGAGCTGGAAGATTTTCCAGACAGTGGTCAATTTTTAACAGCTGTTCCTGGAATTGCTGGGATGTTGCATCCGGAGGCTTGTAGACTACCACAATGACTAGGTTTTGGTTCTCGACCTTTACTGCTAAAACTTCCACTACGTCATTTGAGGCATTAAGCAGTTCTGTGCAAACAAGTGACTCTGCAATGTACAGGCCAACCCCCCCCTTTTGCCTGTTCACTCTGTCACATCTGTATAGGTTGTAACCTGGGATCCATACTTCGTTGTCCAAGTGATCCTTTATGTGGGTCTCAGTGAAAGCCGCGAACATTGCCTTTGCCTCTGCAAGCAGTCCACGGATGAAAGGTATTTTGTTGTTTGTAGCTGGCTTTAGACCCTGTATATTTGCAAAGAAGAATGTTATCGGACTGGTGGTATTGTTGGTAATGGGGGGGGATTTTTTTTCCGGCATTAGTATCTGTATCTGTTGGTTTGGAGTGGAGGCCATCGACTGTGGTTCCACTCCAGGAATGACTGGATTTGGTGTACGATTTCTGCCATTTCCTGCCAGTTTTTTTTCCTTCCTGGCACTAAAAAACCTCTCCCTCTTGAGTGGCTGTGGCTACCCAGGTTTTCCCATGGCCTGGATGTTTTGTATCTTTTTGTCCCCTTTAGATGGTATGCCTGGCAATTTAAGTTATAGCACAGTCTTTCCTGTACTGAAGAGGTACACATTTCAGGGTGAAAAAGCTTACAGGAAGGGAGTTTGCATTTTCCTGTTTTCATATGGGCATGGCATTTTCTAGGGTGGTCATAGTTGCATGTCCCATCTGTTTTTCCAGATTTCCCATGCCAGCAGATACCAAGTGCATAGTATGTGCACAGGCTTGGTTTCCGCTTGCCTTGGGTTTCTGTGACTGTATTCCCTGTTGGTGCATGTTTCCCTGTCTTACTTCTATCCTCCCTAGCACCAACAATGGAGCTCCCACCAGTTGTTTTTGGTAATTTATCCTCACTATTGCTATTGGAGTCCTCTTGTTTGCTATTTCCTGCGGTATTTCTAGTTTGCAATATTGGTTTTATCTTATCTTTGACTACACTTGTTTCCCTACTATGGCTCCTGTCCCCTATGAGATCATTTATATGTATTCCTTCCTGCGTATAATTCCCGACTACCTGGACAATATCTCCAGCTTCACCATTTCTGTCTCCCAGGACAGTATCTCCAGCTTCACCATTTCTGTCTCCCAGGACAGCACCTCCAGCTTCACCATTACTGTCTCCCAGGACAGTATCTCCAGCTTCACCATTTCTGTCTCCCAGGACAGCACCTCCAGCTTCACCATTTCTGTCTCCCAGGACAGTATCTCCAGCTTCACCATTTCTGTCTCCCAGGACAGCACCTCCAGCTTCACCATTACTGTCTCCCAGGACAGCACCTCCAGCTTCACCATTACTGTCTCCCAGGACAGCACCTCCAGCTTCACCATTACTGTCTCCCAGGACAGCACTATCAGCCCCACATTTACTGACTACCAGGACATCACCTCCAGCCTTACAGTTTATGACTACATGGCCAGTATCAAGGGCAGTACCATTCAGCCCAGACATTTTATGTTCCCATCTGTTGTAGAAAGCTTCCAGGTTTTCTATGAAAGCAGCTTTGATGTTGTCCTCTTTTAATACCCTTGTGATTTTAGTCCACAGATTTTCCTCATTTGAGCATACCCAAAAACACTTCTCTGTATTAATACTGCTTGTAGCTAGTTCTGGGATATCTGCACAAGGGGCGTGACACCAATTTCCACAAAAATGACAATTTATCCATGTGGAAGCCCGTTTGTTTGACTGACCACAGACTACACAGGGCTTCATAATGATTTGAATGGTTGATTTACTGCAAATTCTACTAGCAACCTCTTGAAAATTCTATTAATAACCTTAAATGAAGAAAGCGACCAGCCCGTTCATGATGAAACATTAGGAGGAAGGAGGGGGGGTCACATGATCCGCGTCATAGGTGAGTGGGGTACTCATCGGGTTGGTTTTGTAGGAGCATACGGGCCAGCTGAGCACGATGTTACTATTACAAATAATTTTGTTAATGATGTTCTTGTCTACTATTTGAGATCCCTGCCTGATATAACAGTAGTTGGTGGCGACTGGAACTGTGTGGTGCGCCATAAAGATGTAGAGCCGAGGGGAGCAGGTTATTGTTCGATTATTTTGGGTGATTTGTTGTCTGGGCTTGGGTTGGTGGATGTACGTGGAAGCAGTGACATAGGGATTGAGCACACTTTCGTGTGTAAGGACTATGCTGCGCGTTTAGACAAGGTGTATGTGTCTCGGCGGGTAGTTGTAACCACAGTGCGTGTGTTACACGTATATTTCTCCGACCATCACGGTGTTCTCGTAGAGCTTGACTGGGGGGGGTCTCCCAACTCGTTTTAAAGGATATTGGAAGTTAAATACTCGTTTACTTCAAAGTGCAGAAGATAAGACATTCTTCAAGCACTTATGGACGTCTATGGGAATAGACTCCTTCGATAGTAGTGATTTAGTGCGACAATGGGACGAAGTTCTGAAGCCTCAAATTAAGGATTTTTATGTGCGTCGGGGTAAGAAGGCCTCTCGATTGGAGTATGGATTTTTGAGGTACTTAGAGGATTCTTTACAGAACTGTTATGCACAAGGAGAGATATCTGGCATTTACCCGGTGGACGAGATTGACAATCTAAAGGAACACATCCAGGTGCTGAAAAATACGGTTTTTGATGGGGCGCGTATTTTGAGTGGAGTCGAGGAGGCTGTGTGGAGTGATAAGCCATCCACATGTGTCTTATGTCGTCAGACACAAAGGAGACAGGCGACTGAAATCGTGAGTTTAGTGGTGCAGGATGACGTTGAAGGGTATAGTGAAGGTCAGGTTGTAACAAGAACTGAAGGAATAAGTTATTATGTTGATAAATGGTTTAAACTCAAAATGCTAAATAAAGAAGTAAGTGTGGATGCAACACGGGAATTGGGGCAGAATGTACGATGTGAGTTGAATGATAATGACCGTTTTTTTTTTTTTTTTATTCTTTTTTTTTTTACACAGGGTTTGACAAGGTTAAGGATCCCTAGCTTTATTGACAAGCTATTTACAGGTTAAGGATTCCTAACTTTATTGGCAAGCTAAGAGCTGTTACCTACATCAGCTCATTTGAAAGCATTTTTATTGTTATGAGACATACAAGTAGGGAACAGGATGAAATTGGAGCCATCTGTGGGCCAGCATTTTCATTTGATCAACTGACTTTATCTCATTGACATCATTATGCTGTACAAATGTGTTCCATACTCGAGTCATCCTGGGTATGTATGATCTCAGATGGAGTGATGTTCTGGAGAAGGGTACAGCCAGAGTGAAGTTGCTGCTTTCTGCCCATCTTGTGGCATAAAAGCTTGTTTCACGCTGTCCTCGAAGTGGATCCAAGTGTGGTATTTTGACAATATTGGCCTTGTACATAACAGTAAGGCCACCCACATCCCTCCTATGTTGAAGGCTCTGCTGAAATGACAGATCTATCCAGGATGGGTCCAGGCGAGAGATGAGACGTCTTGCTTTGTTCTCTACTCTGTCAAGCAGTCGTAGATGAGAGGGGGGCAGGCAAACCAAGAAAGTGGAGCATACTCAAGGTGTGAGCGTACTTGTGCCTCGTACAGGATCTTGCAACCCCTACTGTCAAGCAGATGCGAGATACGGCGAAGTGCTGTAAGCTTCCTGGCTGCCTTGTTTGCAAGATTTACAACATGGTTCTTCATGGTTAGTTTGGAGTCAAATTTCACCCCAAGGATATCAACTTCTTCTCCAGGTGCCAACACCCTCCCATTCATCCTTACTACTGCACCAGCATTACCATCATGGTGCCTAGAGACGATCATCATTTGCGTTTTCTCAGGTGCAAATGTTACTTGCCATCTATTTCCCCAAGCTGATATAGCTCTCAGCTGGTGATTGATGTAGCTTAGAGCCGCTGGCATTTCTTCTCTTGGATAAGTGAATGTCAGTGTACAGTCGTCTGCATATGCATGTGATTCTGGGATGAGATGAAGAAGGTCGTTGAAGTAGACATTCCATAACAATGGACCCAGCATGCTTCCTTGTGGAACACTTGCCCCAATAGGATGTCTTGCTGATTCCGTTCCATTGAGAACTACACTTAGAGATCTACCATGAAGGTAATCACTGAGGAGACATAGCGTAGAGCCTGCAATTCCCAGTGCTTGAAGTTTTGCTAAGAGGCCCTGGTGCCATGCCCGGTCGAAAGCGCCAGCAATGTCCAGTGCTACCACACAGCTGACTTTGGATTCATCCAGTGACTGGTGCCACTTAGTGGAGAGGTTTAACAACAGATCAGCAGCAGAGTAACCTTTCCTGAAGCCATATTGACGATCACAAAGTAGTGAGTGGTAGTCAAAAAACTCTGTCATTTGTCTTGAGATTATTGTCTCAAGGATCTTACCAGTGATTGACAGGAGTGACACTGGTCTGTAGTTGCTGATTTCTGCTCTGCTCTTCTTTTTGTGAACAGGGACTACATTTGCCTCTTTCCATAGAGAGGGCCATTTACACTGTACTAGGCAGTGCTGAAAGATGCGAGTTAGAGGTGCTGCTAGCTGGTCTGCACATCTTCTCAACAATCTTGGGCTCAACTTGTCTGGGCCCACAGCCTTTTCTTGGTCCAGCAATTTAAGAAGGAAATGCACCTCCTCCTGCCTTATTGTCACCACTGACAGTTTTGACACAGTTCTTGCAGCTAGCCAAGGAGGGACCCTTGCTGGATCAGGAACTTGCATTTTGGTAACAAAGTGTTCAGCAAAGAGGTCCGCCTTCTCTTGACTACTAGTAGAGGTGGTCCCATCCTGTCGATTTAGAGGTGGAATAAGTTCATCAGGCAGATAACCTTGTCTGTCCTTGACCAGGGACCACCAGGTTTTGGAGCCTACCCTACCTGATGCTAGCTTTCTTTTAGTGTCCACCTCCCATTTAGCAATGGCCCACTTTTGAACATCACCCATATGCCTACAGGCTTGCGTGTGCAAGTTCCTGTTATAGGTGGTAGGATGTCTCTTATACCTTCGCCATGCTTTGTACTTAGCAGTAGCAGCCTCTCTACAATGAAAGCCAAACCAAGGCTGATCTGTAGGCTTCGTCACATATTGCCGGTGAGGAATGTGTTCTTGTTGTAGATTAAGGATGTGTACAGTGAAGGCTTTCACTTGGTTGTCAACATCCCCTTGGAGAAGAGCATTCCAATATGTGGTGGCGAGCTCAGAGCAAAGGGCTGGCCAATTACCTCTTTCCCATAGCCAGGTTGTGTGTGTGGACTCCTCGCCTCGTTCTGTTGGGATCTTAAGTGTCGTAAAAACAGCCTTGTGGTCAGACGATCCAACGTAGCCGAGGGGTTGACAAGTGACTATGCCTTCTGCCAGATCACTCACTACTGGGTCAAGGGAGGAGCCAGAGATATGAGTAGGGAAATCAACAAAGTTTCTCATGTCAAACACTGCAAGAAGGTCATCAAAGTCCCTCTGTATAAGGTGCTGGTTGAGGTCACCAACAATTATAATATGTTGACAGTTGTGCTGTAGCAGAAGGGAGTCAATATTTTCCATTAGGAAGTTGATGGGGACTGCATGTTGCCACTGAGGTCTGTACATTGCACATGCTAGTACAGAGGTACTAGTGTTTATACAGAGCTTGAAGAACATCATTTCAAGATGTGTAGGGGTGGCAACATCAATGTGCTGGGCATGAACACTTTTAGAGAAGCACACAGCAACACCTCCTCCTTGCCCTTGCCTGTCTCTTCTCATCCATGAGGTGTAGCTAGCAATTCTTGCAAAATTTTCTGGAGTCCTGTCATCCAAAAATGTTTCAACAACAGCTATCATGTCGGGACGTCGAGTGTTCACAAAACTATGTGTGAGCTCTCCAACATTAGTAATGAAACCTCTAATGTTGGCCGACAGGATGCTGATAGACTGGCTCCTCATGATGAAGTGGTCAGCTTGAGGTGGTGGGTGTGTAGGGAATGTAAGGTGCCTGCCCTTGAGAGAGGTAGGGTACTGAGGCAGCTGCAGGGATGTAGGTCTGTGGTCTTGTATAAGGCACAATCCCACCTGCTGGGCTGGGATAGGAGTAGCTAAGTGGGTGACGTGTGAGAGTGTTCACCAATTCAGAGATCCTGCTGGTTTGTTCTGAGAACAGGTCTCTAAACAGGTGGCCCTGTCTGTCAAGTTCCTTTTTCTTCCGACACTGGTCTTCCTTATGTCCTTTCTTGTAGCAGTAATTACACCTGGTATCTCGCAGGCAGTTGTTGGCAGTGTGCCCCTTCCGGTGACAGCGAGAGCACAGCCTAGGTGCCTGGGAGGGTGGACTAGGATTTGTTGCACCTCCTGGGCCTATAACTGATGCTGAGGTGTGGGAGGCTTTACAGGGGATGCACAAGGGCAAGGTGCCAGGTATTGATGGCATCCCGTGTGAATTTTATATTCAACACTTGGAGGTCATAAGGACTTTCCTGGTACGTTTACTCAATGTGATGAAGGAGGGGGGACGTTTAGGTTGTCTCAGAGTACAGCGGTTTTGGTGTTAGTTAAAAAATGTGACATACCCGTATCACTTAAGGATTACCGACCAATATCGCTATTGTGTAGTGGTTATAAATTATATGCAAAAATTTTAATGAATAGGATTAAGAAAGTGTTTGACAAGGTAATACATAAGGGTCAGTTTGGCATACCAGGTAGGTCAATGTATGATGGTCATGGAAATATCAGGGAGTTTGTCGAGGAATGCGGAACGAGGGGCGGGGGTGGTGTTTTGGCCTTAGACTGGCAAGCTGCTTTTGATAGTGTAGAGAGGGAGGTGATGTGGAAGTTAATGAGATGGCAAGGTTTTGAGAATGAGATCATTATGTGGGCTCATTCTTTGTACAGTGGTGCTGGGTTTCAAGTACAAATTAATGGGAAGTTAGGAGACTTTGTCAAATTGAATAGAGGCATTCGACAGGGATGCCCTATGTCTCAAATGTTCTTTGCTTGCATGCAGGACCCTTTTTACTGGACAGTTTGTGGGCGGGGAGTAGATTCGTCGTGGGGTTCGGGTGGTGATCGCCCAGCCATAGTAGGTTATGTAGATGATACAACTGTCCTATTACGTACGAGAGAGCAATTGAGTTTTGTGGGAAGACTTGTAGACATATTTGGTAGAGCAACAGGAATGTGGGTTAACAAAGAAAAATTAAAGATTATGAAGTTGGGAGATTGGGCGAGAGAGGAGGTAGGTATAGAGCCGTGGACAGCGGTTGACTGTGTTAACATATGTGGTATACAGTATATGAGAAAGGTTGATGAGACGAGGGCATGTTCGGGGAGGGTGGTAAATAGTGTTTTGAGGCATTTAAATAGTCTAAGGCCACGACATTTAACCCTACACCAGAGAGCGATAGTAATTAATGTTCTTCTTTATAGTAAAGTTTGGCAAGTTGCTGTGCTGTATCCACTAATACAGGGGGATCTTAAACATCTTTTAAATAGAGTTTATAGATTTTTGTGGGGCTCGGGGTGCGACTGGCTCACAAGAGCGGTGGTAGAGACACCAGTGCGTCAAGGAGGATTAGGTCTTGTTCCTTTAAGAAGCCGAGTCATTGCTTGTTATGTAAAGCGTGGTTTTCTCCAACTGGGTGATAGGCATGGTGGTTTAACAGAAATGTATCGTGACCTGCGCAGGTGGTGGGGAAGGACAGATTTAATTAGGTGCAAAACAATGTTACATGTGTTACTATGCATGCGAGACGTGCAGAACGTTAAATTGAGTGCTTTGGAAAGATTGGGTATGATGAAAGTTGAGGTGAGAGTTCACGGAATGTTCCCCATATATGCATGGTGTGATATATGGAAGCGGGTTCATCATTTGCGTCTCCTTCCTCGAGTACGCGAAGTGGTTTTCAAATTTTTGCATGGGATTCTGCCATCCAAGGTGGTGTTGTCTATTCAGCGTGTAGAGGAGGACCGGAGCTGTTCAGCGTGCGGGGAGGATGAATCAGCATTTCATATTATGTATTTCTGTGAAGCTTTGGGTATAGTACGTGAGTGGTTAAGCAGGGTTTTATGAATGATAGGGGGGGAGGTATGTCGGCACTTAGGGCATTGAGTTTTGATGTGGGTGGGGTTGACATCTCTGTGCAACGTGCTGTGTCATATGTCGTAGCCAATTATATTTATGTGTCATGGGCTATGAGGCATGTTGAAGGTAATGGCAGAATTCGGGTTTTAGCGGGAACAATTCTTCGAACTAAGTGTCGAAATCAGTTGCTGTATGAGAGGAGATGGGAGAAAGATTTCCCATCTGCATATAGAGCGTTAGAGTTAAAGGATTTGAGATAAGTTGGGTTTCATTCATTTGGTAATCTAACGGGCTGGTCAGTTGTGTTTAATTGTGTGTAAATGTCTGTGTGAATGTTATATGTATGTCGCCAATGTGATGATGACATTAATAGAAATGTGAAAAGTTTGTATGTGCAGAACGTTAACAGTTTTGCCTTTTATTCTTATATACCAATCATTGGTATTTGTATAGATGTATTTTCCTATTACATGTAATATATGATGTTAAATGTAATTGCTTACATTATTTGTTGAGATGTAAAATAACACATCGTATTTGTGATATTTGGATGTTTTTGTCGTCGATTCATTACTACCTATGTCTATGTTGGTGTGTATGAGTGTGCTTGTGTGTGTGTGTTATTGTGTGTGTTAGTTTTTTAACACAATGATTTATTATATAATCTATATACTTCTTCGTGTGCACTTGCCAGTGTATATACAATATGGTTAAACATGTTCTTTACTAATGTGTAATGTGTTGTCTGAGTATAAACCTACTGTCAATGCTTTGTGTGTATGGTGTATTACCACTACATTATACGGTATTGTTGGCCATGTGAGATTATTGTAAATTAACCGTTTTCTTTTATATGTTTTTATTATACATTTATCATGGTGTATCTCACTGTTTTAACCCTTTGATAGGCAAGAAGGATAATTGTCGTTCCTGAAAGCATGATATTCAGGGCATTCCTCCTACACCCTCTGCGCATCTGGGTACCCATTCTCTATTTCTGACCAATCACAAGCCTTCCCTGAGTCGCTCCAGCTAAATGGTGATGGCTTCTGCTCGCTTCCCATTGGTTGAGAGACCAAAATGTAAACACTTCTAGCTTGGCGTCGCCGAGAGACGTTTTTTTCAACGAGTGACACTCATATACCCTTGGATTTTACCCTCTACAATGTCGGTAAGTACTCATTTGTGTTTCTAGTGTGTAAATGAATAGTTTAGGCATATTTTGATATATATATGAAGTCTGTGTGAAGCATAATGTGAGTGCACCATGCAAAGGAAAAAAGTGCAACAAAAAAAGACCGATAAATATCGTTCTTGCCTGTTTTGGCCCAATTTTAATTTTCAGTAAATAAATATTTATAAAAAAAAAATTTAATGCAAATATCAATTCTGTAGTGGCCTGGGCGTGTACAGAACGTTTTTATTGTCCTTCCAGATCAATCAGAAATTGTTTTATGGTGATTCCTCCAAAGACAAGTCCAAATATCTCTGCATTTTGGATGAAGGTGACTCTGATGCAGAGGCAGATGATCTGGAATTGCTTGACAGTGATGACGAGTACTTGCCACAGGATGCAGAGGTGTCAACTGATGAGGAGGAGGAAGGTAGACCATCCAAAAAGCTAAAATTAAGCAAGAAAAAGAAAGGTATTGTGATCGAGGAGTACCCTGACGAAGGTTGAGGGACTGATTACCTCATCTTCTGTACATAGTTCTACTGTCTTCAAGTTATGTCCTGGAATTTGTATTGATAAAGCCACTGGATGGCGAAACGTCTGCAATAAAGATACCCAGATGTTGCACATGTGTCTTAATTTCATCTTGTCGGTATTGAACACCATTCTTGTACAACTGTTTATATATAATTAAGAAAAAAGGCACAACTAAATACCTTACATCTATAACTATATCTACTTTATATTAAAGATACATTTTACAAAGTTTTTTCCATCTCCTTATCACCTTATTGCGATATAACTGGAAATTAATTCTCTCTAAAACTCCACTAGACTAACATCACCTATGGTTTATAAAGTTTATTGTAATAGGTATGGTGTGACTACCACCCACAAAATGGATATGAGGTGAATACCACCCACAGGATGGGTATGGCGTGACTAACAGCTATGGGATGGGTATGGTGTGACTACCACCCACAGAATGGGTATGAGGTGACTACCTCCCACAGGATGGGTATGGGGTGACTACCACCCACAGGATGGGTATGAGGTGACTACCACCCACAGGATGGGAATGATGTGACTACCACCCACAAAATGGGTATGGGGTGACTACAACCCACAGGATGGGTATGTGTTGACTACCACCCACAGTATGGGAATAGGGAGACTACCACTCACAGGATGGGAATTAGGTGACCACACCCAAAGGATGGGTATGAGGTGACTACCGCCTACAGGATGGGTACAAGGTGACTGCCACCCACATGATGGGTATGGGGTGACTACAACCCACAGGATGGGTATGTGTTGACTACCACCCACAGTATGGGAATAGGGAGACTACCACTCACAGGATGGGAATTAGGTGACCACACCCAAAGGATGGGTATGAGGTGACTACCACCTACAGGATGGGTACGAGGTGACTGCCACCCACATGATGGGTATAGGGTGACTACCACCCATGGGATGGGAATGGTGTGACTCCAACCCACAGGATGGTTATGAGGTGACTATTATCCACAGCATGATTATGGTGGTGACTACCACCAGTAGGATGGGTATGTGGTGACTACCACACATAGGATATGTATGTGGTGACTACCACCCACAGGATGGGTATGAGGTGACTACACCCACAGGATGGGTATGGTGTTACTATCACCCACAGGATGGGTAGGAGGTTACTATCACCCACAGGATGGGTATGAGGTGACTACCACCCACAGGATGGGTATGAGGTGTGTGGCATGCAAAGAGTACATAACCTTTATTCGGCGCATGTACACACCCTCATTGACAGGCTATCTCCCCCAACCAGCGAACCAGGTGACTTAGAGTTGACGATGGGGCCCTGTCGTTCAATTAGTAACCAGGTTCCAGCCAATAAGTAGATGGTTTTGGCAATCGCAGTGGTTATGTGGGTACCACTCTCCTGTCTGCCCTTGTCATTCCCATTCTAGAGCTGGTTGAAACACGGTCTGCTGTCTAGTGACTTCTATTCTGCCTTGCTTACCGTGGAGTGCACTAATACCTATCACTGTGGGTGTATCCAAAGGATTCCCCAAGAAAGATGCCATGTTATTACTGGGTAATAACATTACCACTGCTAGTGTGTGTTCTGAACCAATAATGATTAATTCTTCTCAGGTGTTGGCCATAACTCGAGCAACATCCCAAGGGTTGTCTGGCGAGCGAGAATGTTGACCTATCCTTGGACGACTCCGATCTCGGAATAGCCGCGTTGTTTTATGAGGCACACCGGCCAGAGCCTCGTAAATCAAGTGAACAGACCCCGATCATGCCTTCCTATTCCCAGGATGCAGGATTGCCCAATATCTCTGTTTCCATGCCCGAGAGACTGTCCTTCCGGGAGGAACAACGAAAGGACCCTTCTTTAAAATTCGCTTTTCAGGCAGCCATGGGTAAATCCTCTTTGGATCATCCGGTCAAGTATGAATTTAAAAACGATTATTTAATCTGCACTTAGACTGGTAAGGAGATAGAGAGCCGGCAATTGTCTGACAGCTTAGTGGTTCCAACAAAGTTAAGACCTCAAAAACTAAAACCCACCACATTAATCAGTTAAAATCTTTTCATGCACCAGATAAAGTCCCAGTAATGATTCTGTCCTCTACCTCTGAGGACGACTCTGATTCTTTGCATTCTACTTCTGAAATTAATGTTAAACTTTCAAACTCTGTCCTCCTCAAGGACCCTAGTCCTTTAATTGAAGGACTATCTGAAACACAAGCAACTAGTTTAACTGAGCTTCTTCAGTCATACCCTAATATGTTTTCGGATGTGCCGAAAAAATGTACATTAGGTTATCATGATGTAGATGTGGGAAACTCTAAACCTATTAAACTCTTCCCCTACAGAGCTAATCCTGAAAAGCAGACACTACTTCAGCAGGAAGTAGAATTTCTGTTAGAGCATGGTTTAGTGGAGGAGTCATCTAGTCCATGGGCTTCACTGTGCATCCTTGTTAGAAAAGCTGATGGAGGGTTTCGTATGTGTACATACTACTGTGAGGTGAATGAGGTCACAATCATAGATGCTTACCCTCTTCCTCGTCTGGATGACGTAATCGACTTTGTGGGTAAGGCTACTTTTGTGTCCAAGTTAGATCTCCTTAAAGGTTACTATCAGGTACCTTTGACAGATAAGGCGAAGTAAATCTCTGCCTTCGTAATTCCAGGAGGTCATTATCAATATACAGTTACCCCCTTCAGAATGAAAAACTCCCCCTTTTCATTCCAGAAACTTATCCATCAGGCTATTAAAGGACTTGAAGGCACGGCAGTGTACCTGGATGATATTGTTGTGGTGTCTGATACTTGGGATCAACACCTATTTAGACTTAAAGCTCTTTTTGAGACCTTTCAGAGTTCCCATTTAACTGTTAATTTATCTAAGTCTTCCTTTGGCCAGGCCACTGTTACTTTTCTAGGCCATGAAGTGGATAGTGGTAAAGTTGCTCCTAAACTTGCTAAAGTTCTTGCCATTAAAGATTATCCAGTTCCTCATGATAGGAAATCTCTTCAACGTTTCCTAGGCAGGCATGATAGAATTTTACAGAAGATTCTGTAAGAATTTCTCAGATATTGTAGCCCCTCTTATCTCTCTTACCAGTCACAAAGTTCCCTTTAATTGCACCCCAGAATGTCAAAGTGCTTTTGATAAAGCAAAAAGATTATTGTGTACTGCACCCATTCTTTTGTCTCCAGACTTCTCCAAACCTTTTTCATTACAGGTTGATGCTTGTGTGTCTGGGGTTGCGGCAGAACTATTGCAAAACGGGAACGAGGAGTTGCAGCCTGTAGCCTTTTCTTCTGCAAAATTCCAGCTGCATCAGAGGGCTTACTCAACCATTGAAATCCCTTGAAAAGGAAGCCCTCGCGCTGGTACTGGCTTTGGAGCATTTCGATGTTTATATGGGCCAGGCATCACAGGTGGTCACCATCTACAGTGATCACAATCCTCTAGTATATCTCCAAGCCATGAAGAACCACAACACAAGGCTCATGCGTTGGGCTTTAAGACTGCAACCCTACTCTCTCAGAATTTTACATATTGCTGGCAAAGAAAATATGTTGGCAGACTCTTTATCTAGAGTCTAACAATATTATATAATTATATATTAGGTTAGGATGTTAGGTTACTTGTGGTAACCCCTTCCATGCTCTTTTTTTTTATCCCTTGGTGTGGGTTTTTTTTTTTAGTGAGGGGATACGGGCTATCTTCCGCCTGTGTCTTGGACCTAAGCTAGCCTGACTGTCTGCTGTCTCACTCTGAGTATAGGGTTTGGCTTTTTGTCACGAGAAAAGCTGAGCTCTCTCTAAGAGTTGGATGGTTGAGAGGAAAGGCGGTCCCATTATTTTGTGCCATGGCGGCACGGTTACCACTGGGAGGTGGCAGCCTAATCCTGAGCCTTCTCGGGGTGGGGGTGTAGCATGCAAAGAGTACGTAACCTTTATTCAGCGCATGTACACACCCTCATTTACAGGCTATCTCCCCTAACCAGAGAACCAGGTGACTGAGAGTTGACGATGGGGCCCCGTCGTTCAACTAGTAACCAGGTTCCAGCCAATAAGAAGATGGTTTTGGCAATCGCAGAGGTTATGTGGATATCACTCTCCTGTCTGCCCTTGTCATTCCCATTCTAGAGCTGGTTGAAGCACGGTCTGCTGTCTAGTGGCTTCTATTCTGCCTTGCTTACCGTTTAGTGCACTAATACCTATCACTGAACGTAGTGTATATAGTGTACATATTACTATTCTAAATTGGTGAAGGATAATGTAAGTCAAAACTTTTCTGCTGTGTTTATTTTTATCCCTTTACACCCAGGATAACAGACCATTTGGACTCCTGGGTTGTAATAAGGTGACTACCAACCACAGGATGGGAATGATGAGACTACCACCCACAGGATGGGTATGGTGTGAATACTACCCATAGGATGGGTATGAGGTGACTACCACTCGCAGGATGTGTAAGAAGTGACTACCACCAACAGAACTGGTATGGTGTGACTACCACCCACAAGATGGGTATGGGGTGACTACTACCCACAGGATTGGAATGGTGTGACTACAACCCAGAGGATGGGTATTAGGTGACTACCACCAACAGAATGTGTATGCTGTGACTACCACCCACTGCATGCGTATGAGGTGACTACCACCCACATGATGGGTATGAGGTGACTACTGCCCAGAGGATGGGTATGTGGGGAATACCACCCAGAGGTTGGGTATGGGGTGACTACAACTCATAGGATGGGTACAAGTTGACTACCACCCACAGGATGGGTATGATGGCCCGGTGGCCTGGTGGCTAAAGCTCCCGCTTCACACACGGAGGGCCCGGGTTCGATTCCCGGCGGGTGGAAACATTCGACACGTTTCCTTACACCTGTTGTCCTGTTCACCTAGCAGCAAATAGGTACCTGGGTGTTAGTCGACTGGTGTGGGTCGCATCCTGGGGGACAAGATTAAGGACCCCAATGGAAATAAGTTAGACAGTCCTCGATGACGCACTGACTTTCTTGGGTTATCCTGGGTGGCTAACCCTCCGGGGTTAAAAATCCGAACGAAATCTCTCTCTCTCTTTCACCACCCACAGGATGGGTATGGGGTGACAACTACCCACAGGATTGGAATTGTGTGACTACAACCCACAGGATGGGTATGAAGTGACTACCACCAACAGGATGTGTATGGTGTGACTACTACCCACTGCATGGGTATGAGGTGCCTACCACCCACATGATGGGTATGAGATGACTACTACCCACAGGATGGGTATGTGGTGAATACAACCCACAGGTTGGGTAAGGGGTGACTAAAACTCATAGGATGGGTATGAGGTGACTACCACCTACAGGATGGGTATAGGGTGACTACCACCTACAGGATGGGTATGGGTGACTACCACCCACAGGATGGCATGGGGAGACTACAACCCACAGGATGGGCATGGGGCGACTATCACCTACATGATGGTTATGTGGTGACTACCTCCTACAGAATGTTCATGGGGTGACTACCACCAATAGGAGAGGCATGTGGTGACTACCACCCACAAGATAGGTATGAGGTGACTATCACCCACAGCATGAGAATGAGAAGACTGCCATCAACAGGAAGATTATATGGTAATTACCACCAACAGAATGGGTATAGGGTGACTATCACGAAAGGATGGGTATGGTATGGCTACCACCAACAGGATGGATATGTGGTGACTACCACCCACAGCATGGGTATGGAGTGATTACCACCCACAGGATGAGTATGGTGTGACTACCACCCACAGGATTGGTGTGAGGTGACTACCAACCATAAGATGGGTATGGGGTGACTACCACCCAAAGGGTGGGTAAGGGGGCTGTAGGGCAATTTTCCGTGCGCGCTCACCCAAAAATCGAAAAAATATGGAAATTGAGTTATATATACTGAAAAATAGCTCAACTCTTTGGCAACACAATGGTACCAGAATGAATGTTCTACGACGTTTCTACAAGAAATTATAGTCATTTATATCAGGTATGGTGACGGCGATGTTGGTAGCGAGTCTGCTCACGGCCTATATATTTTTTGGAGTTGTTTTCTTGTTTTTTATCGCCTTTTCTTGCATTATTCTTTCTAATATAATAACTGACTATTTGGCATCATAAAACAGTAGGTGGGACTTATCCGCAGACTTAGAGACAACCGGGAACCAGACGGGAACGCTCGGCAGTGTTCCCGCTCCAGAGAGAGCCAGCAGGAATCACCCATTATTACGCTTATATCAGCTTATATATCAACTCTACGGCTTATTTATCTATCAGAATTGATCTAATATGATATAATAAACACTCTAAATAACATACAAACATGTTATGTACTCTAGACTGAATAAAAGAGGCCATAATATGGCCAGAGATTATCGGGAATATTTCGATATAAAAGTGTTACTGCTCTCCATGTCGTCTCTGCTGTATAATCCTCCGGGTTTAGCGCTTCCCCCTTGATTATAATAATAATAATAATCCATGTCGTCTCTGAGTAAGAGAAAACGGTGTTTTGAAGAGGCTAACTGCACTAGAACATCAGTTTACTAAGAAATACACCCAAACAAACGCGATTTTCGCGATTTTTTTTTTTTTTTTTTTTTTTTGAGACGGGGGCCGGCCGGCGTTCCCGGCCGATATCTCGGAAGTAACTTATTCACCTAAAGGACAACGTGCTTCCTTTATTACTTAATTAAATGGAATAATATTCACAGATACTGTAGAATAATGATTTCTCTTATTTTGACCGTTGAGTTTTTGGAAATATTTCAAATACTTCGGGAGTTATGTGGGAGTAAAGGGCAGATTTTTTTTGCAATATTCCAGAAACTAACAAACTTTATTTTTTGTGAAATAACGATAAGGTATTTTAGAGGAAATCTAACGGTCAAAATTAGAATTAGCATTGTTCTCTCGGCACCAAGTGTCCAAACAACCTTACGTAGCACCATATAAGAATGACATCAACCCACAGGGCATTTTCAGTAAATCAGTCTTTTCTCAGTTGTAGTTTGAGGTATATTTTTGATAATTATTTTCAAGAAAGAGTGAAAACACTTTGTCTTGTGCACCAAAACTGGAGAAAATCGGACGGTAAATAAACGAGTTAGGAATTTTGCCCTACAGCCCCCTAATGCAATTCTGTCACTCAAAGAGGCCTTCGTTGTCGTCTGTACTGATGGCACCGAGGCTGAAAAACTCATTACCACCACTGCTACAACCACTCTACGAGATCAGGGATTTAATGTCTTGACTTCCCCAGTTCTGAGGGCCAGGAGAACTGTGTTCCTCAAGAGACTCGACAGGCTCATCACTGCCCAGGCTCCCGAAGAAATCAAGTCGTCCATTGAAGCACAGAACCCTTGGGCCAAGGTGGAATTCATTACCAAAATACCCAATGCCTCCTCCATGCTGAAGGTCACCTTCAGTGACGTCAACATGGCAGCCAGAGCTCTCGCTGAGGGACTGGCTATTCACTACTTCCACATCAATCCAGCCTTCATCGAAGCAGAAAAATTCCATTAAATTCCAGTGTTCCAACTGTTACTCATACCTACATACCACCAAAGACTGCCCTGCCAAGAACAAGAAGTTCTGCTCCACCTGCGGCCAAGAAGGTCATGATTTCAAGACGTGCACTACTACCTCTCCACCCAAATGCTTGAACTGCAAGAATGATCACCATATTCTTGCTGCCAAGTGCCCAACCAGACGAGATATACTTAAGAAACAACTCCAACAACAAAAAAAAACCCCACTGCACAAGCGACTACATATGCTGCTATTACCAAGCTTCAAGCAGATACTATCAAGATTCTTCAAGCTATGCAAGCTGCATCTACCACTTCTTCGCCAGGCGACTCAATCAAGATTCTTTACTGTATCATGTATGCTCATGTGCAGAATGTAGCTGAACCTGGTTCCTTCAGCACCACCATCAACGAACTCTTCAAGCTCAACAACATGCCTGGTTTCACATTCCCTGCATCTCCACCTTCCACAGAGATCATAAAATCCACTGCAAATGTCGCCAACATTACCGCTGCTCCACCGCTACCACACCTTCCTCCCGACACAGAGATGGACCAATCAGAGACCACTGAGACGCCGACCGATTCCACCAATGAGAGTCCACCAGCACCTGCTTCCACCTCCGTCACAACGGACCAATCAGACGCTTCACCTCAGTCGTCTCAGCCACCAGCCAAGAAGGTTAAAACACAAGAGCCTTGGGATGCATCCCTACGTACTACCGCCCCTCCTTCACAAGAAGTCCAGTGCTTGTCTGGTGTATACTTCTACACAACCAACCAGAATGAGAGCGCAATGTACACTCCAGAAATTATTCAACGCCTCCACAACGGGACAGTCAAGTTCACCTACGACTCAACTCGATTATTCACCACTGAATCCCTGATCAACCTACTCTCAAAAAGTCACCGCTTTGTGGCACTCGACTACACCACAAGGAAGAAATACAGGACTCTCCAGAATGGAGCTGCCGAAGACGGTACCCTCATCTAGCAGGACTGTCAATGATCAATCACCGTGAAGGTAAGTTTCCCCAGCACTTTGCTGCCTGCTAAAGCTGGGGTGTGGCTCCAAAACGAACCCTATAATTGCTGCCTCCGCCCTCCTATGCTGCTAAACGAGAAGAAACTTCTCACTTGGGGAGTCACCGCAAGACAGAAGAAGTCAACCACCAACTGGAGGGCCCCAAGAAAGAATACAGAAGAAAGAAGATGAACGACACCCCTCGCCCGGGAGGCCACCGCCGGGTCTCCATCTGGAGAAGACCCAGGCCGGAAGTACTGGCAAACCTACAACAACAACAACACCCCAGGTAGATCTGTTTCTGACTTGAAAAAGCCCACTGTGTGGGCGAAACGTTGTCAATAAAGGAACACATTATACTGCATATGTGTTTATATTTCCAGGCATAATGATATGTTGCTAGCATAAGCCATCAGGCATACTGTTATGCTCCTAGCATAAGTCATTAAGCATAATGGTATGTTCCCAGACTAACCCATTAGGCATTCTGTCATATTCCTACCATAAGCCATCAGGCATATTGTCATGTACCTAGCATAAGTCATCAGGCATAATGTTTTGTTTCTAGCGTAAGCCATCAGGCATACTGTCATGCTCCTAGCATAAGTCATCAGGCATACTGTCATGTTCCTAGCATAAGTCATTAGGCATACTGTCATCTTCTTAGCATAAGCCATCAGGCATACTGTCAAGTTCCTAGCATAAGTCATGAGGCATACTGTCATGTTCCTAGCATAAGTCATTAGGCAAACTGTCATCTTCTTAGCATAAGCCATCAGGCATACTGTCATGTTCCTAGCATAAGTCATCAGGCATAATATTTTCTTCCTAGCATAAGCCATCAGGGACACTGTCATGCTCCTAGCATAAGCCCTCAGGCATACTGTCATGTTCCTAGCATAAGTCATCAGGTTTACTGTCATGTTAATAGCATAAGCCATCAGCCATACTGTCATGTGTTTTGCTTAAGCCACCAGGTATACTGTCATGTTCTAGCATAAGCCATTAGGCACACTGTCATAAACCATACCACGGGCAGGGATAGAACCCGCGATCAGAGAGTCTCAAAACTCCAGACCTTTGCGTTAGGCCCTGGACCAGCTGGTCCAGTGGCTAACGCGACGGTCTGGAGTTTTGAGACATACTGTCATGTTCCTAGCCTAAGTCATCAGGCATAATGTTTTGTTCCTAGCATAAGCCATCAGGCATACTCTCATGCTCCTAGCATAAGCATGAGGCATACTGTCATGTTCCTAGCATAAGTCATCAGGCATAATGCTTTGCTCCTTGCATAAGCCATTAGGGATACTGTCATGTTCCTACCATAAGCAATCAGGCATACTGTCATTTTCTTAGCATAAGAAATCAGACATACTCTCAAGTTTTTAGCATAAGCCATCGGGCATACTGTCATGTTAATAGCATAAGCCATCAGGCATACTGTTATGTGTTTTGATTAAGCCATCAGGCATACCGTCATGTTGCTAGTCTAAGTCATCAGGCATAATGTTTTGTTCCTAGCATAATCCATCAGGCATATTGTCATGCTCCTAGTTTAAGTCGTCAGGCATACTGTCATGTTCCTAGCATAAGCCATCAGGCATACTGTCATGTTCTTAGCATAAATTATCTAGCATACTGTCATGTTCTTAACATAAGCCTTCATGCATACTGTCATATGTTTTGCTTAAGCCATCAGGCATACTCTCATGTTCGAGCATAAGCCATCAGGCATAATATCATGTTCCTAGCATAAGTCTTCAGGTTTACTGTCATGTTCCTAGCATAAGCCATCAGGCATACTGTCATGTTCTAGCATAAGCCATCAGGCGTACTCTCATATTCTTAGCATAAGCCATCAGGCATAATATCATGTTCCTAGCATAAGTCATCAGGCATACTCTTATGTTCCTAGCATAAGTCATCAGACATACTGTCATGTTCATAGCATAAGTCATCAGGCATACTGTCATGTTCCTAGCATAAGCCATTAAGCATACTGTAATGTTTCTAGCATAAGCTATTAGACATACTCTCATGCTCCTAGTATAAGCCATCAGGCATATTGTCATGTTCCTAGCATGCTGACGTTCCTAGTAACAGCCATCAGGCAAACTGTCATGTTCCTAGCATAAGCCAGTAGCCATACGGTCATGTTCCTAGCTTAAGCCATCAGACATACTGTCATGTTCCTAGCCTAAGTCATCAGGCATAATGTTTTGTTCCTGGCATGAACCATCAGGCATACTGTCATGCTCCTAGCATAAGTCATCAGGCATACTGTCATGTTCTTAGCATAACCTATCAGGCATACTGTTATGTTCCTAGCATAAGAACATAAGAACGTAAGAACATAAGAAAGAAGGAATACTGCAGCAGGCCTGTTGACCCATACTAGGCAGGTCCTTTACAATTCATCCCACTAACAACACATTTGACCAACCCAATTTTCAATGCTACCCAAGAAATAAGCTCTGATGTGCAAGTCCCACTCAAATCCAACCCCTCCCACTCATGTACTTATCCAACCTAAATTTGAAACTACCCAAAGTCCCAGCATCAATAACCCAACTAGGTAAACTGTTCCACTCATCAACTACCCTATTTCCAAACCAATACTTTCTTGTGTCCTTTCTAAATCTAAACTTATTTTTTTTTATTATCACACTGGCCGATTCCCACCAAGGCAGGGTGGCCCGAAAAAGAAAAACTTTCACCATCATTCACTCCATCACTGTCTTGCCAGAAGGGTGCTTTACACTACAGTTTTTAAACTGCAACATTAACACCCCTCCTTCAGAGTGCAGGCACTGTACTTCCCATCTCCAGGACTCAAGTCCGGCCTGCCGGTTTCCCTGAACCCCTTCATAAATGTTACTTTGCTCACACTCCAACAGCACGTCAAGTATTAAAAACCATTCGTCTCCATTCACTCCTATCAAACACGCTCACACACGCCTGCTGGAAGTCCAAGCCCCTCGCACACAAAACCTCCTTTACCCCCTCCCTCCAACCTTTCCTAGGCCGACCCCTACCCCCCCTTCCTTCCACTACAGACTGATACACTCTTGAAGTCATTCTGTTTCGCTCCATTCTCTCTACATGTCCGAACCACCTCAACAACCCTTCCTCAGCCCTCTGGACAACAGTTTTGGTAATCCCGCACCTCCTCCTAACTTCCAAACTACGAATTCTCTGCATTATATTCACACCACACATTGCCCTCAGACATGACATCTCCACTGCCTCCAGCCTTCTCCTCGCTGCAACATTCATCACCCATGCTTCACACCCATATAAGAGCGTTGGTAAAACTATACTCTCATACATTCCCCTCTTTCCCTCCAAGGACAAAGTTCTTGGAGGCAAAGAGGGTAGTAGGTTGGTAGACGGCAACCACCCAGGGAAGTACTACCGTCCTGCCAGATGACTGTGAAACAGAAACCTGTAACTGTTTTGCATGATGGTAGGATTGCTGGTTTCTTTTTCTGTCTCATAAACACGCTAGATAACAGGGATATCTTGCTACTCCTACTTACACTTTGGTCACACTTCACAGACACGCACATGCATATATATATACATACATCTAGGTTTTTCTCCTTTTTCTAAATAGCTCTTGTTCTTCTTTATTTCTTCTATTGTCCATGGGGAAGTGGAAAAGAATTTTTCCTCCATAAGCCATGCGTGTCGTATGAGGCGACTAAAATGCCGGGAGCAATGGGCTAGTAACCCCTTCTCCTGTAGACATTTACTAAAAAAAAAAAAAAAGAGAAGAAGAAAAATCTAAACTTATCTAATTTAAACCCATTACTGTGGGTTCTCTCTTGGAGAGATATCCTCAAGACCTTATTAATATCCCCTTTATTAATACCTATCTTCCACTTATACACTTCGATCAGGTCTCCCCTCATTCTTTGTCTAACAAGTGAATGTAACTTAAGAGTCTTCAATCTTTCTTCATAAGAAAGTTTTCTAATGCTATGTATTAATTTAGTCATCCTACGCTGAATGTTTTCTAACGAATTTATGTCCATTCTGTAATATGGAGACCAGAACTGAGCTGCATAATCTAGGTAAGGCCTTACTAATGATGTATAAAGCTGCAGTATGACCTCTGGACTTCTGTTGCTTACACTTCTAGATATAAATCCCAGTAATCTATTTGCCTTATTACGTACGCTTAGGCATTGCTGTTTTGGTTTAAGGCTGCTGCTTACCATAACCCCCAAGTCCTTTTCGCAATCTGTATGGCTAAGTTCTACATCATTTAACTTATAAGTGCTAGGGTTATGGACACTCCCGAGCTTCAGAACCTTGCATTTATCTACATTGAACTGCATCTGCCACTTTTCTGACCAAGAATACAGTTTGTTTAAATCCTCCTGAAGTTCCCTAATGTCTACATTTGAATCAATTATCCTACCTATCTTTGTGTCATCGGCGAATTTGCTCATATCACTAGTAATTCCCTCATCAAGATCGTTGATATATATTATAAACAACAACGGGCCCAAGACTGATCCCTGTGGAACGCCACTTGTTACAGATCCCCACTCGGATTTAACCCCATTTATGGACACTCTCTGCTTCCTGTCTGTGAGCCATGACTCGATCCATGAGAGCACTTTTCCCCCAATGCCATGAGCTGCCACTTTCTTTAACAGTCTTTGGTGCGGAACTCTATCAAAAGCCTTACTAAAATCTAAGTAAATAATATCAAACTCTTTATCGTGGTCAACAGCCTCAAAAGCTTTACTGAAGAAAGTTAATAAATTAGTTAGACAAGAACGGCCTCTTGTGAATCCATGCTGAGTATCATTAATCAAGCTATGCTTATCTTACCTGGAGTTTACCTGGAGAGAGTGTCGGGGGTCAACGCCCCCGCGGCCCGGTCTGTGACCAGGCCTCCTGGTGGATCAGCGCCTGATCAATCAGGCTGTTGCTGCTGGCTGCACGCAAACCAACGTACGAGCCACAGCCCGGCTGATCAGGAACTGACTTTAGGTGCTTGTCCAGTGCCAGCTTGAAGACTGCCAGGGGTCTGTTGGTAATCCCCCTTATGTGTGCTGGGAGGCAGTTGAACAGTCTCGGGCCCCTGACACTTATTGTATGGTCTCTTAACGTGCTAGTGACACCCCTGCTTTTCATTGGGGGGATGGTGCATCGTCTGCCAAGTCTTTTGCTTTCGTAGTGAGTGATTTTCGTGTGCAAGTTCGGTACTAGTCCCTCTAGGATTTTCCAGGTGTATATAATCATGTATCTCTCCCTCCTGCGTTCCAGGGAATACAGGTTTAGAAACCTCAAGCGCTCCCAGTAATTGAGGTGTTTTATCTCCGTTATGCGCGCCGTGAAAGTTCTCTGTACATTTTCTAGGTCGGCAATTTCACCTGCCTTGAAAGGTGCTGTTAGAGTGCAGCAATATTCCAGCCTAGATAGAACAAGTGACCTGAAGAGTGTCATCATGGGCTTTGCCTCCCTAGTTTTGAAGGTTCTCATTATCCATCCTGTCATTTTTCTAGCAGATGCGATTGATACAATGTTATGGTCCTTGAAGGTGAGATCCTCCGACATAATCACTCCCAGGTCTTTGACGTTGGTGTTTCGCTCTATTTTGTGACCAGAATTTGTTTTGTACTCTGATGAAGATTTAATTTCCTCATGTTTACCATATCTGAGTAATTGAAATTTCTCATCGTTGAACTTCATATTGTTTTCTGCAGCCCACTGAAAGATTTGGTTGATGTCCGCCTGGAGCCTTGCAGTGTCTGCAATGGAAGACACTGTCATGCAGATTCGGGTGTCATCTGCAAAGGAAGACACGGTGCTGTGGCTGACATCCTTGTCTATGTCGGATATGAGGATGAGGAACAAGATGGGAGCTAGTACTGTGCCTTGTGGAACAGAGCTTTTCACCGTAGCTGCCTCGGACTTTACTCTGTTGACGACTACTCTCTGTGTTCTGTTAGTGAGGAAATTATAGATCCATCGACCGACTTTTCCTGTTATTCCTTTAGCGCGCATTTTGTGCGCTATTACGCCATGGTCACACTTGTCGAAGGCTTTTGCAAAGTCTGTATATATTACATCTGCATTCTTTTTGTCTTCTAGTGCATTTAGGACCTTGTCGTAGTGATCCAGTAGTTGAGACAGACAGGAGCGACCTGTTCTAAACCCATGTTGCCCTGGGTTGTGAAACTGATGGGTTTCTAGATGGGTGGTGATCTTGCTTCTTAGGACCCTTTCAAAGATTTTTATGATATGGGATGTTAGTGCTATTGGTCTGTAGTTCTTTGCTGTTGCTTTACTGCCCCCTTTGTGGAGTGGGGCTATGTCTGTTGTTTTTAGTAACTGAGGGACGACCCCCGTGTCCATGCTCCCTCTCCATAGGATGGAAAAGGCTCGTGATAGGGGCTTCTTGCAGTTCTTGATGAACACAGAGTTCCATGAGTCTGGCCCTGGGGCAGAGTGCATGGGCATGTCATTTATCGCCTGTTCGAAGTCATTTAGCGTCAGGATAACATCGGATAGGCTTGTGTTAATCAAATTTTGTGGCTCTCTCATAAAAAATTCATTTTGATTTTCGACTCTCAGTCTGGTTAGCGGCTTGCTAAAAACTGAGTCATATTGGGACTTGATGGCTTCTTATAATCTCAGCTATAATTGACTCTAGTAATTTGCCTACAATTGAGGTCAGGCTTATTGGGTGATAATTTGACGGTAACGGCTTGTCCCCTGTTTTAAAAATAGGAATTACATTAGCCATCTTCCATATATCAGACACTACACCTGTTTGAAGAGATAAATTAAAAATATTAATTAATGGTTCCCAGAATTCCATTTTGCATTCCTTAAGAACCCTTGAAAAAACCTTATCAGGACCCGGCAACTTATTTTGCTTCAGTCTGTCTATCTGCTTCACAACCATTTCACTAGTGACCGTGATGTTACATAATTTATCTTCTTCTAGCCCACTATAAAAATTAATTACTAAAATATTGTTAGTGTCTTCCTGTGTAAAAACCGAGAGAAAATAATTATTTAAAATCGAGCACATTTCATTCTCTTTGTCAGTAAGATGCCCATAGTTATTTTTAAGGGGACCTATCTTATCTCTAACTTTTGTTCTATATACCTGGAAAAAACTTTTTGGGTTAGTTTTAGAATCCCTAGCAACTTTCATTTCATAGTCCCTTTTAGCTTTTCTTATCCCCTTTTTAATGCCCCTCTTAATTAATGTCAATATACTGATTCATAAGATGACCCTCACATCTTTTGATACGCCTATAAATTCCTTTCTTATGCCCTAGTAGATATTTGAGCCTATTATTCATCCATTTTGGGTCATTTCTATTTGATCTAATTTCTTTATACGGGATAAACGCTCTTTGAGCAGCATGTATAGTGTTCAAAAAACTGTCATATTGATAGCTCTCTTCGTTACCCCAGTCAACAGATGATAAGTGTTCTCTAAGCCCATCGTAATCTGCTAAGCGAAAATCTGGGACTGTCACTGAGTTATTGCTACTATCGTACTTCCATTCAATGCTAAATGTAATTGATTTGTGGTCGCTAGCACCCAGTTCCTCTGAAATTTCTAAATTATTAACAAGGGATTTATTGTTTGCCAGAACTAAGTCAAGCAGGTTATTTCCCCTTGTAGGTTCTGTCACAAACTGCTTCTAAAAACAATCCTGAAGTACTTCCAAGAAGTTGTATGATTCGAAATTCCCAGTCAAGAAATTCCAATGAATATGACTAAAGTTAAAGTCTCCTAGAATTACTACATTATCGTGCCTTGTGGCTTTAACAATTTCCTCCCATAGTAGTCTCCCTTGGTCCCTATCTAAGTTTGGGGGACGGTATATCACTCCTAAAATCAGTTTTTTATGCTCCTCTGAAAATTCTATTCAAACAGACTCTGTATGTGTTACTTCAGACTTAATACCCGTTTTTATGCAACAGTTCAAGCGATCTCGGACATACAATGCCACCCCACCCCCCTTCCCGATACTTCTATCTACTTGGAACAATTTGAAACACTGAATACAACATTCCGCAGGCATGTCCCGACTTTTTGAATTAAACCACGTCTCAGTTAAGGCAAATACATCAATGTTACCTGCACTAGCAACTAATCTCAACTCGTCCATCTTATTCCTTGCACTACGGCTATTAGCTTAATAAACATTGAAAGACTCTCCTTTCTCTTTACCCTTCCTGCCCATTTCTGTTTTTCTACTAAACCTATTACTGTCCTTATCACCCAGTGTCACTGGCTTTTCAATATCTACCTCGTTCTGCTTGTTACTAGTTCCCCTAGAACTCATAATATTACTACACTGGGACTTCACTGTTTTCCTGCCAAAACCCATACCACTAACTATTCCTAGTTTAAAGTCCTAACAGCTTCCTCCACTGCAGTTGCCTGTGCTCCCACCCCAGACTTAGATAAGTGAACCCCATCCCTGGCATACATGTCATTTCTGCCATAAAAGAGGTCCCAGTTGTCAATGAATGTTTCTGCATTTTCCTTACAATATTTGTCCAGCCAGCAATTGACACCAATTGCCCTGGACAACCATTCATTTCCAACTCCTCTCCTTGGCAAAATACCACATATGACAGGGTTCCCACCCTTCCTCCTAATTATTTCTATTGCTGACCTATACCTGCTAATCAGGTCTTCACTCCTACGTCTGCCAACATCGTTGCCTCCAGCACTGAGACGGATAATAGGATTGCTCCCATTACCTCTCATGATGTCATCCAGACGGCTAACAATATCCTCCATCCCAGCCCCAGGAAAGCAAACCCTTTGTCTCCTACTCCTGTCCTTCAAGCAGAACGCCCTATCCATATACCTAACTTGGCTATCCCCAACAACAACAATATTCTTACCTTCCTTGGTGTCGTTCGTCGTGACGTTCCCAGTAGTCGACTCACATTCGTCGTGTAGCACTGAGAATGTATTAGATGTTTCCACAACAGTTTCCATGGCAGTCTCTTTCTTCTTCATCGTTTCTACCTTTCCATTCGTCTTCTTGATAGTCAACTTCGTTCCCTGCTGTCCAGCCACTGACCAGTTTCCTTTATTGACCTGAGGACTCAAAACAGGAGGACTACTACGAATCTTCTTGTTTTCCTCGATCAGTCGCCGAATCTCCATCTTCGCCATCCTCAACTCTTCCTTAAGCTGTTGGTAAAGTTGCTCGATGGAGGGCATCTTGCTTCAATTCGTAGAGAGCGCGCAAACAGGTCTTCACAGAGCTAAGTACACGTCACCACTTAGCTAAGTACACGTCACCACTGAGCTAAGTACACGTCACCACTCTTAAGAATTCAGACATACTGTCATGCTTCTAGCATAAGCCATCATGCATTCTGTCATGCTCATAGCATAAGTTATTAGGCATTCTGTCATGTTCCTAGCATAAGTCATCAGGCATAATGTTTTGTTTCTTGCATAAACCATCAGGCATGCTTTCGTGCTCCAAGCATAAGTCATCAGGCATACTCTCATGTTCTTAGCATAAGCTATCAGGCATACTGTTATGTTCCTAGCATAAACACTCAGGCATATTGTAATGCTCCTAGTAAAAGCCATCAGGGATACTGTCATGTTCTTAACATAAGGCATCAGGCATGCTGTTACGTTCAAAGCAACAGTCATCAGGTATACTGTCATGTTCCTTACCATAGAACATAAGAAGATAAGAAAGAAGGATCACTGCAGCAGGCCTGTTGGCCCATACTAGGCAGGTCCTTTACAATCCATCCCACTAACAAAACATTTGCCCAACCCAATTTTCAATGATGCCCAAGAAATAATCACTGATAACTCTATCCACTCATTTGCAAGTCAAAATCAAATCCAACCCCTCTCACTCATATATTTATCCATCCTAAATTTGAAACTACCCAAAGTCCTAGCCTCAATAACCCAACTAGGTAGACTGTTCCACTCATCAACTACCCTATTTCCAAACCAATACTTTCCTATGTCCTTTCTAAATCTAAACTTCTCTAATTTAAATCCATTACTGTGGGTTCTGTCTTGGAGAGACATCCTCAAGACCTTATTATTAATACCCCTTTATTAATACCCATCTTCCACTTATACACTTCGATCAGGTCTCTCCTCATTCTTCGTCTAACAAGTGAATGTAATTTAAGAGTCTTCAATCTTTCTTCATAGGGAAGATTTCTAATGCTATGTATTAATTTATTCATTCTACGCTGAATGTTTTCTAACTAATTTATATCCATTCTGTAATATGGAGACCAGAACTGAGCTGCATAATCTAGGTGAGGTCTTACTAATGATGTATAAAGCTGCAGTATAACCTCTGGACTTCTGTTGCTTACACTTCCTGATATAAATCCCAATAATCTATTTGCCTTATTACGTACGCTTAGGCATTGCTGTCTTGGTTTAAGGTTGCTGCTCACCAAAACCCCCAAGTCCTTTTTGCAATCTGTATGGCTAAGTTCCACATTATTTAACTTATAAGTGCTAGGGTTATGGACACTCCCAAGCTTCAAGACCTTGAATTTATCTACACTGAACTGCATCTGCCACTTTTCTGACCAAGAATAGAGTTTGTCCAAATCCTCCTGAAGTTCCCTAACATCAACGTTTGAATCAATTATCCTACCTATCTTTGTGTCATCGGCGAATTTGCTCATATCACTAGTAATTCCCTCATCGCTATTTGATATTTCGCATCGCTATTGGGCCATGCGGACGTGCTGCGCAGTAGCTCCTGATTGAGTTGGCTTTTGCGCAGTGTTGACGTGTACTTAACTCTGGGAAGACCTGTTTGCGCGCTCTCTAGAATTGAAGCAAGATGCCCTCCATCGAGCAACTTTACCAACAGCTTAAGGAAGAATTAAGGATGGCGAATATGGAAATTCGGCGACTGACCGAGGAAAACAAAAAGATTCGTAGTAGTCCTCCTGTTTTGAGTCCTCAGGTCAAGAAGGGAAGCTGGTCAGTGGCTGGACAGCAGGGAAAGAAGTTGACGATCAAGAAGACGAATGGAAAGGTAGAAACGATGAAGAAGAAAGAGACTGCCGTGGAAACTGTTGTGGAAACATCTAATACATTCTCAGTGGTACCCGACGAATGTGAGTCGACTACTGGGAACGTCACGACGAACGACACCAAGGAAGGTACGAATATTGTTGTTGTTGGGGATAGCCAAGTTAGGTATATGGATAGGGCGTTCTGCTTGAAGGACAGGAGTAGGAGACAGAGAGTTTGCTTTCCTGGGGCAGGGATGGAGGATATTGTTAGCCGTCTGGATGACATCATGAGAGGTAATGGGAGCAATCCTATTATCTGTCTCAGTGCTGGAGGCAACGATGTTGGCAGACGTAGGAGTGAAGACCTGATTAGTAGGTATAGGTCAGCAATAGAAATAATTAGGAGTAAGGGTGGGAACCCTCTCATATCTGGTATTTTGCCAAGGAGGGGAGTTGGAAATGAATGGTTGTCCAGGGCAATTGGTGTCAATTGCTGGCTGGACAAATACTGTAAGGAAAATGCGGTAATATTCGTTGACAACTGGGACCTCTTCTATGGCAGAAATGGCATGTATGCCAGGGATGGGGTTCACTTATCTAGGTGTGGGGTGGGAGCACTGGCAACTGCAGTGGAGGGAGCAGTTAGGACTTTAAACTAGGAATAGTTAGTGGTATGGGTTTTGGCAGGAAAACAGTGAAGTCCCAGTGTAGTAATATTACGAGTTCTAGGGGAACTAGTAATAATAAGAACGAGGTAGATATTGAAAAGTCAGGGACCTTGGGTGATAAGGACAGTAATAGGTTTAGTAGAAAAATAGAAATGAGCAGGAAGGGTAAAGAGAAAGGAGAGTCTTTCAATGTTTATTATGCTAATTGCCGTAGTGCTAGGAATAAGATGGACGAGTTGAGATTAGTTGCTAGTGCAAGTAACATTGATGTATTTGCCTTAACTGAGACGTGGTTTAATTCAAAAAGTCGGGACATGCCTGCGGAATGTCATATTCAGGGTTTTAAATTGTTCCAAGAAGATAGAAGTATTGGGAAGGGGGGTGGGGTGGCATTGTATGTCCGAGATCGCTTGAACTGTTGCATAAAAACGGGTATTAAGTCTGAAGTAACACATACAGAGTCTGTTTGGACAGAATTTTCAGAGGGGCATGAAAAACTGATTTTAGGAGTTATATACAGTCCCCCAAACTTAGATAGGGACCAAGGGAAACTACTATGGGAGGAAATTGTTAAGGCCACAAGGCACGATAATGTAGTAATTCTAGACTTTAACTTTAGTCATGTTGATTGGAATTTCTTGACTGGGAATTTCGAATCATACAACTTCTTAGAAGTATTTCAGGATTGTTTTTTGAAGCAGTTTGTGACAGAACCTATAAGGGGAAATAACCTGCTTGACTTAGTTATGGCAAACAATGAATCCCTTGTTAATAATTTAGAAATTTCAGAGGAACTGGGTGCTAGCGACCACAAATCAATTTCATTTAGCATTGAATGGAAGTACAATAGTAGCGATAACTCAGTAACAGTCCCAGATTTTCGCTTAGCAGATTACGGTGGGCTTAGAGAACACTTATCATCTGTTGACTGGGGTAACGAAGAGAGCTTTCAATATGACAGTTTTCTGAACACTATACATGCTGCTCAAAGAGCGTTTATCCCATATAAAGAAATTAGATCAAATAGAAATGACCCAAAATGGATGAATAATAGGCTCAAATATCTACTAGGGCATAAGAAAGGAATTTATAGGCGTATCAAAAGAGGTGAGGGTCATCTTATGAATCAGTATATTGACATTAAGAGGGACATTAAAAAGGAGATAAGAAAAGCTAAAAGGAACTATGAAATTAAAGTTTTTCCAGGTCTATAGAACAAAAGTTAGAGATAAGGTAGGTCCCCTTAAAAATAACTATGGGCATCTTACAGACAAAGAGAATGAAATGTGCATTATTTTAAATAATTATTTTCTCTCAGTTTTTACACAGGAAGACACTAACAATATTCCAGTAATTAATTTTTACAGTGGGCTAGAAGAAGATAAATTATGTAACATCACAGTCACTAGTGAGATGGTTGTGAAGCAGATAGACAGACTGAAGCAAAATAAGTCACCGGGTCCTGATGAGGTTTTTTCAAGGGTTCTTAAGGAATGCAAAATGGAACTCTGTGAACCATTAACTAATATTTTTAATTTATCTCTTCAAACAGGTGTAGTGTCTGATATGTGGAAGATGGCTAATGTAATTCCTATTTTTAAAACAGGGGACAAGTCGTTACCGTCAAATTACCGCCCAATAAGCCTGACCTCAATTGTAGGCAAATTACTAGAGTCAATTATAGCTGAGATTATAAGAAGCCATCTCGATAAGCATAGCTTGATTAATGATACTCAGCATGGATTCACAAGAGGCCGGTCTTGTCTAACTAATTTATTAACTTTCTTCAGTAAAGCTTTTGAGGCTGTTGACCACAATAAAGAATTTGATATTATTTACTTAGATTTTAGTAAGGCATTTGATAGAGTTCCGCACCATAGACTGTTAAAGAAAGTGGCAGCTCATGGCATTGGGAGAAAAGTGCTCTCGTGGATCGAGTCATGGCTCTCTGACAGGAAGCAGAGAATGTCCATAAATGGGGTTAAATCCGAGTGGGGATCTGTAACAAGTGGCGTTCCACAGGGATCAGTCTTGGGCCCGTTGTTGTTTATAATATATATCAGTGATCTTGATGAGGGAATTACTAGTGATATGAGCAAATTCGCCGATGACACAAAGATAGGTAGGATAATTGATTCAAACGTAGATGTTATGGAACTTCAGGAGGATTTAAACAAACTCTATTCTTGGTCAGAAAAGTGGCAGATACAGTTCAATGTAGATAAATGCAAGGTTCTGAAGCTTGGGAGTGCCCATAACCCTAGTACTTATAAGTTAAATGATGTAGAACTTAGCCATACAGATTGCAAAAAGGACTTGGGGGTTATGGTGAGCAGCAACCTTAAACCAAGACAGCAATGCCTAAGCGTACGTAATAAGGCAAATAGATTACTGGGATTTATATCAAGAAGTGTAAGCAACAGAAGTCCAGAGGTCATACTGCAGCTTTATACATCATTAGTAAGGCCTCACCTAGATTATGCAGCTCAGTTCTGGTCTCCGTATTACAAAATGGACATATATTCGTTAGAAAACATTCAGCGTAGGAAGACTAAATTAATACATACCTGGAGGGAGTTTCGGGGGTCAACGCCCCCGCGGCCCGGTCTGTGACCAGGCCTCCTGGTGGATCAGCGCCTGATCAACCAGGCTGTTGCTGCTGGCTGCACGCAAACCAACGTACGAGCCACAGCCCGGCTGATCAGGAACTGACTTTAGGTGCTTGTCCAGTGCCAGCTTGAAGACTGCCAGGGGTCTGTTGGTAATCCCCCTTATGTGTGCTGGGAGGCAGTTGAACAGTCTCGGGCCCCTGACACTTATTGTATGGTCTCTTAACGTGCTAGTGACACCCCTGCTTTTCACTGGGGGGATGGTGCATCGTCTGCCAAGTCTTTTGCTTTCGTAGTGAGAGATTTTCGTGTGCAAGTTCGGTACTAGTCCCTCTAGGATTTTCCAGGTGTATATAATCATGTATCTCTCCCTCCTGCGTTCCAGGGAATACAGGTTTAGAAACCTCAAGCGCTCCCAGTAATTGAGGTGTTTTATCTCCGTTATGCGCGCCGTGAAAGTTCTCTGTACATTTTCTAGGTCGGCAATTTCACCTGCCTTGAAAGGTGCTGTTAGAGTGCAGCAATATTCCAGCCTAGATAGAACAAGTGACCTGAAGAGTGTCATCATGGGCTTGGCCTCCCTAGTTTTGAAGGTTCTCATTATCCATCCTGTCATTTTTCTAGCAGATGCGATTGATACAATGTTATGGTCCTTGAAGGTGAGATCCTCCGACATAATCACTCCCAGGTCTTTGACGTTGGTGTTTCGCTCTATTTTGTGGCCAGAATTTGTTTTGTACTCTGATGAAGATTTAATTTCCTCATGTTTACCATATCTGAGTAATTGAAATTTCTCATCGTTGAACTTCATATTGTTTTCTGCAGCCCACTGAAAGATTTGGTTGATGTCCGCCTGGAGCCTTGCAGTGTCTGCAATGGAAGACACTGTCATGCAGATTCGGGTGTCATCTGCAAAGGAAGACACGGTGCTGTGGCTGACATCCTTGTCTATGTCGGATATGAGGATGAGGAACAAGATGGGAGCTAGTACTGTGCCTTGTGGAACAGAGCTTTTCACCGTAGCTGCCTCGGACTTTACTCTGTTGACGACTACTCTCTGTGTTCTGTTAGTGAGGAAATTATAGATCCATCGACCGACTTTTCCTGTTATTCCTTTAGCACGCATTTTGTGCGCTATTACGCCATGGTCACACTTGTCGAAGGCTTTTGCAAAGTCTGTATATATTACATCTGCATTCTTTTTGTCTTCTAGTGCATTTAGGACCTTGTCGTAGTGATCCAATAGTTGAGACAGACAGGAGCGACCTGTTCTAAACCCATGTTGCCCTGGGTTGTGTAACTGATGGGTTTCTAGATGCGTGGTGATCTTGCTTCTTAGGACCCTTTCAAAGATTTTTATAATATGGGATGTTAGTGCTATTGGTCTGTAGTTCTTTGCTGTTGCTTTACTGCCCCCTTTGTGGAGTGGGGCTATATCTGTTGTTTTTAGTAACTGAGGGACGACCCCCGTGTCCATGCTCCCTCTCCATAGGATGGAAAAGGCTCGTGATAGGGGCTTCTTGCAGTTCTTGATGAACACAGAGTTCCATGAGTCTGGCCCTCGGGCAGAGTGCATGGGCATGTCATTTATCGCCTGTTCGAAGTCATTTGGCGTCAGGATAACATCGGATAGGCTTGTGTTAATCAAATTTTGCGGCTCTCTCATAAAAAATTCATTTTGATCTTCGACTCTCAGTCTGGTTAGCGGCTTGCTAAAAACTGAGTCATATTGGGACTTGAGTAGCTCACTCATTTCCTTGCTGTCATCTGTGTAGGACCCATCTTGTTTAAGTAGGGGCCCAATACTGGACGTTGTTCTCGATTTTGATTTGGCATAGGAGAAGAAATACTTTGGGTTTCTTTTGATTTCATTTATGGCTTTTAGTTCTTCCCGCGATTCCTGACTCCTAAAGGATTCTTTTAGCTTAAGTTCGATGCTTGCTATTTCTCTGACCAGTGTCTCCCTACGCATTTCAGATATATTGACCTCTTTTAGCCGCTCTGTTATTCTTTTCCGTCGCCTGTAAAGGGAGCGCCTGTCTCTTTCTATTTTACATCTACTCCTCCTTTTTCTTAGAGGAATAAGCCTTGTGCATACATCGAGTGCCACCGAGTTAATCTGTTCTAGGCATAAGTTGGGGTCTGTGTTGCTTAGTATATCTTCCCAGCTTATATCGGTTAGGACTTGGTTTACTTGGTCCCACTTTATGTTTTTGTTATTGAAGTTGAATTTGGTGAATGCTCCCTCGTGACTAGTCTCATTTTGTCGGTCTGGGGCTCCACGCATACATGTCTGAACCTCAATTATGTTGTGATCTGAGTATATTGTTTTTGATATGGTAACATTTCTTATCAGATCATCATTGTTAGTGAAGATGAGGTCTAGTGTATTCTCCAGTCTAGTAGGCTCTATTATTTGCTGGTTTAAATTGAATTTTGTGCAGAGATTTAAAAGCTCGTGTGAGTGTGAGTTTTCATCAGAGCTGCCTCCTGGTGTTATTACTGCAACAATATTATTTGCTATATTCCTCCATTTTAGGTGCCTTAAGTTGAAATCCCCCAGGAGCAAGATGTTGGGTGCAGGAGCTGGAAAATTTTCGAGACAGTGGTCAATTTTTAACAGCTGTTCCTGGAATTGCTGGGATGTTGCATCCGGAGGCTTGTAGACTACCACAATGACTAGGTTTTGGTTCTCGACCTTTACTGCTAAAACTTCCACTACATCATTTGAGGCATTAAGCAGTTCTGTGCAAACAAGTGACTCTGCAATGTACAGGCCAACCCCCCCCCCCTTTTGCCTGTTCACTCTGTCACATCTGTATAGGTTGTAACCTGGGATCCATATTTCGTTGTCCAAGTGATTCTTTATGTGGGTCTCAGTGAAAGCCGCGAACATTGCCTTTGCCTCTGCAAGCAGTCCACGGATGAAAGGTATTTTGTTGTTTGTTGCTGGCTTTAGACCCTGTATATTTGCAAAGAAGAATGTTATCGGACTGGTGGTATTGTTGGTACTGGGGGGGGATTTTTTTTCCGGCATTAGTATCTGTATCTGTTGGTTTGGAGTGGAGGCCATCGACTGTGGTTCCACTCTAGGAATGACTGGATTTGGTGTACGATTTCTGCCATTTCCTGCCAGTTTTTTTTCCTTCCTGGCACTAAAAAACCTCTCCCTCTTGAGTGGCTGTGGCTACCCAGGTTTTCCCATGGCCTGGATGTTTTGTATCTTTTTGTCCCCTTTAGATGGTATGCCTGGCAATTTAAGTTATAGCACAGTCTTTCCTGTACTGAAGAGGTACACATTTCAGGGTGAAAAAGCTTACAGGAAGGGAGTTTGCATTTTCCTGTTGTCATATGGGCATGGCATTTTCTAGGGTGGTCATAGTTGCATGTCCCATCTGTTTTTCCAGATTTCCCATGCCAGCAGATACCAAGTGCATAGTATGTGCACAGGCTTGGTTTCCGCTTGCCTTGGGTTTCTGTGACTGTATTCCCTGTTGGTGCATGTTTCCCTGTCTTATTCCTATCCTCTCTAGCACCAACAATGGAGCTCCCACCAGTTGTTTTTGGTAATTTATCCTCACTATTGCTATTGGAGTCCTCTTGTTTGCTATTTCCTGCGGTATTTCTAGTTTGCAATATTGGTTTTATCTTATCTTTGACTACACTTGTTTCCCTACTATGGCTCCTGTCCCCTATGAGGTCATTTATATGTATTCCTTCCTGCGTATAATTCCCGACTACCTGGACAAAATCTCCAGCTTCACCATTACTGTCTCCCAGGACAGTATCTCCAGCTTCACCATTTCTGTCTCCCAGGACAGCACCTCCAGCTTCACCATTACTGTCTCCCAGGACAGTATCTCCAGCTTCATCATTACTGTCTCCCAGGACAGCACTATCAGTCTCCCAGGACAGCACTATCAGCCCCACATTTACTGACTACCAGGACATCACCTCCAGCCTTACAGTTTCTGACTACATGGCCAGTATCAAGGGCAGTACCATTCAGCCCAGACTTTTTATGTTCCCATCTGTTGTAGAAAGCTTCCAGGTTTTCTATGAAAGCAGCTTTGATGTTGTCCTCTTTTAATACCCTTGTGATTTTAGTCCACAGATTTTCCTCATTTGGGCATACCCAAAAACACTTCTCTGTTTTAATACTGCTTGTAGCTAGTTCTTGGATATCTGCACAAGGAGCGTGACACCAATTTCCACAAAAAAGACAATTTATCCATGTGGAAGCCCGTTTGTTTGACTGACCACAGACTACACACAGCTTCATAATGATTTGAATGGTTGATTTACTGCAATTCTACTAGCAACCTCTTGAATATTCTATTAATAACCTTAAATGAAGCTCTAGCTATTTGTATTTCTGTTTCTAACTGTTTTTGTATATTGGACAGCTTACCGTCACGTTCCTGATTTTTAATGTTTGTGTTTATAAGGGCGCCTACAACCCCATCCGTTTACAGTCTGCTTTATTGTCCAACGAAACCGTTTGAAACCAGTCCCGGGTTCGGACCAGTCAAGGGTTCGGACCAGTCAAGGGTTCGGACCAGTCAAGGGTTCGGACCAGTCAAGGTTCGGACCAGTCGATCTGATCTGATCAGTGGGTCACTTATTTAAAACATACTGGTCGGTGATTTGAGCTAACACATGAAGGATCTACTGGAAATTATCTACCCGAGTAATATTAGAAATCTTCCTTATGAAGAAAGATTGAAGACTCTTAAGTTACATTCACTTGTTAGACGAAGAATGAGGGGAGACCTGATCGAAGTGTATAAGTGGAAGATAGGTATTAATAAAGGGGATATTAATAAGGTCTTGAGGATGTCTCTCCAAGAGAGAACCCGCAGTAATGGATTTAAATTAGATAAGTTTAGATTTAGAAAGGACATAAGAAAGTATTGGTTTGGAAATAGGGTAGTTGATGAGTGGAACAGTCTACCTAGTTGGGTTATTGAGGCTGGGACTTTGGGTAGTTTCAAATCTAGGTTGGATAAGTACATGAGTGGGAGGGGTTGGATTTGAGTGGGACTTTCACATCAGAGCTTATTTCTTGGGTGGCATTGAAAATTGGGTTTGGCAAATGTTTTGTTAGTGGGATGAATTGTAAAGGACCTGCCTAGTATGGGCCAGCAGGTCTCCTGCAGTGTTCCTCCTTTCTTATGTTCTTAAGTTCTTATGATATATATTATAAACAACAACGGGCCTAAGACTGATCCCTGTGGTGCACCACTTGTTACAGATCCCCACTCGAATTTAACCCCATTTATGGACACTCTGCTTCCTGTCTGTGATCGATGACTCGATCCATGAGAGCACTTTTCCCCCAATGCCATGAGCTGCCGCTTTCTTTAACAGTCTTTGGTGTGGAACTCTATCAAAAGCCTTACTAAAATCTAAGTAAATAATATCAAAGTCTTTATCGTGATCAACAGCCTCAAAAGCTTTACTGAAGAAAGTTAATAAATTAGTTAGACAAGAACGACCTCTTGTGAATCCATGCTGAGTATCATTAATCAAGCTATGCTTATCGAGATGGCTTCTTATAATCTCAGCTATAATTGACTCTAGTAATTTGCCTACAATTGAGGTCAGGCTTATTGGGCGGTAATTTGACGGTAACGACTTGTCCCCTGTTTTAAAAATAGGAAATACATTAGCCATCTTCCACATATCAGACACTACACCTGTTTGAAGAGATAAATTAAAAATATTAGTTAATGGTTCACAGAGTTCCATTTTGCATTCCTTAAGAACCCTTGAGAAAAGCTCATCAGGAACCGGCAACTTATTTTGCTTCAGTCTGTCTATCTGCTTCACAACCATTTCACTAGTGACTGTGATGTTACATAATTTATCTTTTTCAGGCCCATTATAAGAATTAATTACTGAAATATTGTTAGTGTCTTCCTGTGTAAAAACCGAGAGAAAATAATTATTTAAAATCGAGCACATTTCATTCTTTTTGTCAGTAAGATGCCCATAGTTATTTTTAAGGGGAACTATCTTATCTCTAACTTTTGTTCTATAGACCTGGAAAAGCTTTTTGTATTAGTTTTCGAATCCCTAGCAACTTTAATTTCATAGTCCCTTTTAGCTTATCTTATCCCCTTTTTAATGTCCCTCTTAATGTTCATATACTGATTCATAAGATGACCCTCACATCTTTTGATACGCCTATAAATTCCCTTCTTATGCCCTAGTAGATATTTCAGCCTATTATTCATCCATTTTGGGTCATTTCTATTTGATCTAATTTCTTTATACGGGATAAACGCTCTTTGAGCAGCATGTATAGTGTTCAGAAAACTGTCGTATTGATAGGTCTCTTCATTACCTCAGTCAACAGATGATAAGTGTTCTCTAAGCCCATCAAAATCTGCTAAGCGAAAATCTGGGACTGTTACTGAGTTATCCCTACTATCATACTTCCATTCAATGCTAAATGTAATTGATTTGTGGTCGCTAGCACCCAGTTCCTCTGAAATTTCTAAATTATTAACAAGGGATTCATTGTTTGCCAGAACTAAGTCAAGCAGGTTATTTCCCCTTGTAGGTTCTGTCACAAACTGCTTCAAAAAACAATCCTGAACTACTTCCAAGAAGTCGTATGATTCGAAATTCCCAGTCAAGAAATTCCAATCAATATGACAACAGTTAAGTCTCCTAGAATTACTACATTATCGTGCCTTGTGGCCTTAACAGTCTCCTCCCATAGTAGTCACCCCTGGTCCCTATCTAAGCTTGGGGGACGGTATATCACACCTAAAATCAGTTTTTCATGCCCCTCTGAAAATTCTATCCAGACTCTGTATGCGTTACTTCAGACTTAATACCCGTTTTTATGCAACAGTTCAAGCGATCTCGGACATACAGTGCCACCCCATCCCCCTTCCCGATACTTCTATCTACTTGGAACAATTTAAAACCCTGAATGTGACATTCCGCAGGCATGTCCCGACTTTTTGAAATAATCCACGTCTCAGTTAAGGCAAATACATCAATGTTACCTGCACTAGCAACTAATCTCAACTCGTCCATCTTATTCCTAGCACTACAGCTATTAGCATAATAAACATGGAAAGACTCTTCTTTCTCTTTACCCTTCCTGCTCATTTCTGTTTTTTCTACTAAACCTATTACTGTCCTTATCACCTAGTGTCACTGGCGTTTCAATATCTACCTCGTTCGGCTAATTACTAGTTCCCCTAGAACTCATATTACTACACTGGGACTTCACTGTTTTCCAGTTAAAACCCATACCTGGAGTTTACCTGGAGAGAGTTCTGGAGGTCAACGCCCCCGCGGCCCGGTCTGTGACCAGGCCTCCTGGTGGATCAGAGCCTGATCAACCAGGCTGTTACTGCTGGCTGCACGCAAACCAACATACGAGCCTCAGCACGGCTGGTCAGGAAGCGACTTTAGGTGCTTGTCCAGTGCCAGCTTGAAGACTGCCAGGGGTCTGTTGGTAATCCCCGTTATGTATGCTGGGAGGCAGTTGAACAGTCTCGGGCCCCTGACACTTAATGTATGGTCTGTTAACGTGCTAGTGACTACCCTGCTCTTCATTGGGGGGATGTTGCATCATCTGCCAAGTCTTTTGCTTTTGTAGTGAGTGATTTTCGTGTGCAAGTTCGGTACTAGTCCCTCTAAGATTTTCCAGGTGTATATGATGATGTATCTCTCCCGCCTGCGCTCCAGGGAATACAGGTTTAGAAACCTCAAGCGCTCCCAGTAATTGAGGTGTTTTATCTCCGTTATGCGTGCCGTGAAGGTTCTCTGTACATTTTCTAGGTCAGCAATTTCACCTGCCTTGAAAGGTGCTGTTAGCGTGCAGCAATATTCCAGCCTAGATAGAATAAGCAACCTGAAGAGTGTCATCAAGAGCTTTGCATCCCTAGTTTTGAAGGTTCTCATCATCCATCCTGTCATTTTTCTAGCAGATGCGATTGATACAATGTTATGGTCCTTGAAGGTGAGATCCTCCGACATGATCACTCCCAGGTCTTTGACGTTGGTGTTTCGCTCTATTTTGTGGCCACAATTTGTTTTGTACTCTGATGAAAATTTAATTTCCTCGTGTTTACCATATCTGAGTAATTGAAATTTCTCATCGTTGAACTTCATATTGTTTTCTGCAGCCTACTCAAAGATTTGGTTGACGACCGCCTGGAGCCTTGCAGTGTCTGCAATGGAAGACACTGTCATGTAGATTCGGGTGTCATCTGCAAAGGAAGACACGGTGCTGTGGCTGACATCCTTGTCTATGTCAGATATGAGGATGAGGAACAAGATGGGAGTGAGTACTGTGCCTTGTGGAACAGAGCTTTTCACCGTAGCTGCCTCGGACTTTCCTCTGTTGACTACTACTCTGTGTTCTGTTAGTGAGGAAATTATAGATCCATCGACCGACTTTTCCTGTTATTCCTTTAGCACGCATTTTGTGCGCTATTACGCCATGGTCACACTTGTCGAAGGCTTTTGCAAAGTCTGTATATATTACATCTGCATTCTTTTTGTCTTCTAGTGCATTTAGGACCTTGTCGTAGTGGTCCAATAGTTGAGACAGACAGGAGCGACCTGTTCTAAACCCATGTTGCCCTGGGTTGTGTAACTGATGGGTTTCTAGATGGGTGGTGATCTTGCTTCTTAGGACCCTTTCAAAGATTTTTATGATATGGGATGTTAGTGCTATTGGTCTGTAGTTCTTTGCTGTTGCTTTACTGCCCCCTTTGTGGAGTGGGGCTATGTCTGTTGTTTTTAGTAACTGTGGGACGACCCCCGTGTCCATGCTCCCTCTCCATAGGATGGAAAAGGCTCGTGATAGGGGCTTCCTGCAGTTCTTGATGAACACGGAGTTCCATGAGTCTGGCCCTGGGGCAGAGTGCATGTGCATGTCATTTATCACCTGTTCGAAGTCATTTGGCGTCAGGATAACATCAGATAGGCGTGTGTTAACCGAATTCTGTGGCTCTCCCATAAAAAATTAATTTTGATCTTCTACTCTCAGTCTGGTTAGCAGATTGCTAAAAACTGAGTCATATTGGGACTTGAGCAGCTCACTCATTTCCTTGCTGTCATCTGTGTAGGACCCATCTTGTTTAAGTAGGGGCAAAATACTGGACGTTGTTCTCGACTTTGATTTGGCATAGGAGAAGAAATACTTTGGGTTTCTTTCGATTTCATTTATGGCTTTTAGTTCTTTCCGCGATTCCTGACTCCTATAAGATTCCTTTAGCTTAAGTTTGATGCTTGCTATTTCTCTGACCAGTGTCTCCCTACGCATTTCAGATATATTTACCTCTTTTAGCCGCTCTGTTATTCTTTTCCGTCGCCTGTAAAGGGAGCAAATGTCTCTTTCTATTTTACATCTCCTCCTTTTTCTTAGAGGAGTAAGCGTTGTGCATACATCGAGTGCCACCAAATTAATCTGTTCTAGGCATAAGTTTGGGTCTGTGTTGCTTAGTATATCTTCCCAGCTTATATCGGTTAGGACTTGGTTTACTTGGTCCCACTTTATGTTTTTATTATTGAAGTTGAATTTGGTGAATGCTCCCTCATGACTAATCTCATTATGTCGGTCTGGGGCTCCACACATACATGTCTGAACCTCAGTTATGATGTGATCTGATTATATTGTTTTTGATATGGTGACATTTCGTATCAGATCATCATTGTTAGTGAAGATGAGGTCTAGTGTATTCTCCAGTCTAGTAGGCTCTATTATTTGCTGGTTTAAATTGAATTTTGTGCAGAGATTTAAAAGCTCGTGTGAGTGTGAGTTTTCATCAGAGCTGCCTCCTGGTGTTATTGCTGCAACAATATTATTTGCTATATTCCTCCAATTTAGGTGCCTTAAGTTGAAATCCCCCAGGAGCAAGATGTTGGGTGCAGGAGCTGGAAGATTTTCCAGACAGTGGTCAATTTATTCTTGTGCTACTTGCATTGTTTGTGGCTATTCTTTTACTGCCTGCATTGTTTGCAGATATTATTGTACTACCTGCATTGTTTGCAGATATTATTGTACTACCTGCATTGTTTGCAGATATTTTTGTACTACCTGGAGTTTACCTGGAGAGAGTTCCGGGGGTCAACGCCCCCGCGGCCCGGTCTGTGACCAGGCCTCATGCTGGATCAGCGCCTGATCAACCAGGCTGTTGCTGCTGGCTGCACGCAAACCAACGTACGAGCCACAGCCCGGCTGATCAGGAACTGACTTTAGGTGCTTGTCCAGTGCCAGCTTGAAGACTGCCAAGGGTCTGTTGGTAATCCCCCTTATGTGTGCTGGGAGGCAGTTGAACAGTCTCGGGCCCCTGACAGTTATTGTATGGTCTCTTAACGTGCTAGTGACACCCCTGCTTTTCATTGGGGGGATGGTGCATCGTCTGCCAAGTCTTTTGCTTTCGTAGTGAGTGATTTTCGTGTGCAAGTTCGGTACTAGTCCCTCTAGGATTTTCCAGGTGTATATAATCATGTATCTCTCCCGCCTGCGTTGTGGCTGTGGCTGTGGCTGACATCCTTGTCTATGTCGGATATGAGGATGAGGAACAAGATGGGAGCGAGTACTGTGCCTTGTGGAACAGAGCTTTTCACCGTAGCTGCCTCGGACTTTACTCTGTTGACGACTACTCTCTGTGTTCTGTTAGTGAGGAAATTATAGATCCATCGACCGACTTTTCCTGTTATTCCTTTAGCACGCATTTTGTGCGCTATTACGCCATGGTCACACTTGTCGAAGGCTTTTGCAAAGTCTGTATATATTACATCTGCATTCGTTTTGTCTTTTAATGCATTTAGGACCTTGTCGTAGTGATCCAATAGTTGAGACAGACAGGAGCGACCTGTTCTAAACCCATGTTGCCCTGGGTTGTGTAACTGATGGGTTTCTAGATGGGTGGTGATCTTGCTTCTTAGGACCCTTTCAAAGATTTTTATGATATGGGATGTTAGTGCTATTGGTCTGTAGTTCTTTGCTGTTGCTTTACTGCCCCCTTTGTGGAGTGGGTCTATGTTTGTTGTTTTTAGTAACTGTGGGACGACCCCCGTGTCCATGCTCCCTCTCCATAGGATGGAAAAGGCTCGTGATAGGGGCTTCTTGCAGTTCTTGATGAACACAGAGTTCCATGAGTCTGGCCCTGGGGCAGAGTGCATGGGCATGTCATTTATCGCCTGTTCGAAGTCATTTGGCGTCAGGATAACATCGGATAGGCTTGTGTTAATCAAATTTTGTGGCTCTCTCATAAAAAATTCATTTTGATCTTCGACTCTCAGTCTGGTTAGCGGCTCGCTAAAAACTGAGTCATACTGGGACTTGAGTAGCTCACTCATTTCCTTGCTGTCATCTGTGTAGGACCCATCTTGTTTAAGTAGGGGCCCAATACTGGACGTTGTTCTCGATTTTGATTTGGCATAGGAGAAGATATACTTTGGGTTTCTTTCGATTTCATTTATGGCTTTTAGTTCTTCCCGCGATTCATGACTTCCTAAAGGATTCTTTTAGCTTAAGTTCGATGCTTGCTATTTCTCTGACCAGTGTCACCCTACACATTTCAGATATATTGACCTCTTTTAGCCGCTCTGTTATTCTTTTCCGTCGCCTGTAAAGGGAGCGCCTGTCTCTTTCTGTTTTACATCTACTCCTCCTTTTTCTTAGAGGAATAAGTCTTGTGCATACATCGAGTGCCACCGAGTTAATCTGTTCTAGGCATAAGTTGGGGTCTGTGTTGCTTAGTATATCTTCCCAGCTTATATCGGTTAGGACTTGGTTTACTTGGTCCCACTTTATGTTTTTGTTATTGAAGTTGAATTTGGTGAATGCTCCCTCGTGACTAATCTCATTATGTCGGTCTGGGGCTCCGTGCATACATGACTGAACCTCAATTATGTTGTAATCTGAGTATATTGTTTTTGATATGGTGACATTTCTTATCAGATCATCATTGTTAGTGAAGATGAGGTCTAGTGTATTCTCCAGTCTAGTAGGCTCTATTATTTGCTGGTTTAAATTGAATTTTGTGCAGAGATTTAAAAGCTCGCGTGGTGTGAGTTTTCATCAGAGCTGCCTCCTGGTGTTATTACTGCAACAATATTATTTGCTATATTCCTCCATTTTAGGTGCCTTAAGTTGAAATCCCCCAGGAGCAAGATGTTGGGTGCAGGAGCTGGAAGGTTTTCTAGACAGTGGTCAATTTTTAACAGCTGTTCCTGGAATTGCTGGGATGTTGCATCCGGAGGCTTGTAGACTACCACAATGACTAGGTTTTGGTTCTCGACCTTTACTTCTAAAACTTCCACTACATCATTTGAGGCATTTAGCAGTTCTGTGCAAACAAGTGACTCTGCAATGTACAGGCCAACCATCCCCTTTTGCCTGTTCACTCTGTCACATCTGTATAGGTTGTAACCTGGGATCCATATTTCGTTCTCCAAGTGATCCTTTATGTGGGTCTCAGTGAAAGCCGCGAACATTGCCTTTGCCTCTGCAAGCAGTCCATGGATGAAAGGTATTTTGTTGTTTGTTGCTGGCTTTAGACCCTGTATATTTGCAAAGAAGAATGTTATCGGACTGGTGGTATTGTTGGTACTGGGGGGGGGATTTTTTTTCCGGCATTAGTATCTGTATCTGTTGGTTAGGAGTGGAGGCCATCGACTGTGGTTCCACTCCAGGAATGACTGGATTTGGTGTACGATTTCTGCCATTTCCTGCCAGTTTTTTTCCTTCCTGGCACTAAAAAACCTCTCCCTCTTGAGTGGCTGTGGCTACCCAGGTTTTCCTATGGCCTGGATGTTTTGTATCTTTTTGTCCCCTTTAGATGGTATGCCTGGCAATTTAAGTTATAGCACAGTCTTTCCTGTACTGAAGAGGTACACAGTTCAGGGTGAAAAAGCTTACAGGAAGGGAGTTTGCATTTTCCTGTTGTCATATGGACATGGCATTTTCTAGGGTGGTCATAGTTGCACGTCCCATCTGTTTTTCCAGATTTCCCATGCCAGCAGATCCCGAGTGCGTAGTATGTGCACAGGCTTGGTTTCCGTTTGCCTTCGGTTTCTGTGACTGTATTCCCTGTTGGTGCATGTTTCCCTGTCTTACTTCTATCCTCCCTAGCACCAACAATGGAGCCCCCACCAGTTGTTTTTGGTAATATATCCTCACTATTGCTAGTGGAGTCCTCTTGTTTGCTATTTCCTGCGGTATTTCTAGTTTGCAATATTGGTTTTATCTTATCTTTGACTACACTTGTTTCCCTACTATGGCTCCTGTCCCCTATGAGGTCATTTATATGTATTCCTTCCTGCGTATAATTCCCGACTACCTGGACAAAATCTCCAGCTTCACCATTACTGTCTCCCAGGACAGCATCTCCAGCTTCCCCATTACTGTCTCCCAGGACAGCATCTCCAGCTTCACCATTACTGTCTCCCAGGACAGCACCTCCAGCTTCACCATTACTGTCTCCCAGGACAGCACCTCCAGCTTCACCATTACTGTCTCCCAGGACTGCACTATCAGCCCCCCATTTACTGACTACCAGGACATCATCTCCAGCCTTACAGTTTCTGACTGCATTGTTTGCAGATATTCTTGTACTACCTGCATTGTTTGCAGATATTCTTGTACTACCTGCATTGTTTGCAGATATTCTTGTACTACCTGAATTGTTTGCAGATATTCTTGTACTACCTGCAATGTTTGCAGATATTCTTGTACTACCTGCATTGTTTGCAGATATTCTTGTACTACCTGCATTGTTTGCAGATATTCTTGTACTACCTGCATTGTTTGCAGATATTCTTGTACTACCTGCATTGTTTGCAGATATTCTTGTACTACCTGAATTGTTTGCAGATATTCTTGTACTACCTGCATTGTTTGCAGATATTCTTGTACTACCTGCATTGTTTGCAGATATTCTTGTACTACCTGCATTGTTTGCAGATATTCTTGTACTACCTGCATTGTTTGCAGATATTCTTGTACTACCTGCATTGTTTGCAGATATTCTTGTACTACCTGCATTGTTTTCAGATACGTATGACGTGTCGGTGATCTGTGGATCAATGGCTCCTGGTCATGTTCCTGTCGGCTGCATTGATGACATGATCCGGGTCACCAAATCAGGTCAGTTCATTATTGTCTTGTTACCATAGTATGAACAATGTAAATATGCAGCTTATTATCCAAATAAAAAAACAATAAATCAATTAGTTAATTTTTCATTTATGTGGAAAGTTCATTACCTGGAGTTTACCTGGAGAGAGTTTCGGGGGTCAACGCCCCCGCGGCCCGGTCTGTGACCAGGCCTCCTGGTGGATCAGCGCCTGGTCAACCAGGCTGTTGCTGCTGGCTGCACGCAAACCAACGTACGAGCCACAGCCCGGCTGGTCAGGAACTGACTTTAGGTGCTTCTCCAGTGCCAGCTTGAAGACTGCCAGGGGTCTGTTGGTAATCCCCCTTATGTGTGCTGGGAGGCAGTTGAACAGTCTCGGGCCCCTGACACTTATTGTATGGTCTCAAAGATTCTCTCAAAGATTCTTGATCATGTTAAATACTTGCAACAACAGTCTGGTAACAACTTCATCTTAATTATAGTAATTTTTTAATTATTGAAAATATTGATGACTAATTAAAGGCTATTCATCAATGAGTGTTATTTTACTAGGCAATTTGCAGTGAATCATTTTAATTTATTAGTGGTTATGGAAATTACTTATGATTAAGTAAGCAATGTTTGGTTGTCTTTGTTGTTACTGACGTTATGGAATTACTTTGAGAAGATGTTAAGATGTCACATTAAGTAAGCAATGTTTGGTTGTCTTTGTTGTTACTGACGTTATGGAATTACTTTGAGAAGATGTTAAGATGTCACGTTAAGTAAGCAATGTTTGGTTGTCTTTGTTGTTACTGACGTTATGGAATTACTTTGAGAAGATGTTAAGATGTCACGTTAAGTAAGCAATGTTTGGTTGTCTTTGTTGTTACTGACGTTATGGAATTACTTTGAGAAGATGTTAAGATGTCACGTTAAGTAAGCAATGTTTGGTTGTCTTTGTTGTTACTGACGTTATGGAATTACTTTGAGAAGATGTTAAGATGTCACGTAATTCTTCGTGTACAAACAAGCTGTTGGAGAGATTATAGGCATATAACCTCATAGTATAATTATAGGAATATAACCTCTTAGTATAATTATAGGCATATAACCTCATAGTATAATTATAGGAATATAACCTCATAGTACAATTATAGGAATATAACCTCATAGTACAATTATAGGAATATAACCTCATAGTATAATTATAGGCATATAACCTCATAGTACAATTATAGGAATATAACCTCATAGTACAATTATAGGCATATAACCTCATAGTACAATTATAGGCATATAACCTCATAGTATAATTATAGGAATATAACCTCATAGTACAATTATAGGAATATAACCTCATAGTACAATTATAGGAATATAACCTCATAGTATAATTATAGGAATATAACCTCATAGTACAATTATAGGAATATAACCTCATAGTACAATTATAGGCATATAACCTCATAGTACAATTATAGGCATATAACCTCATAGTATAATTATAGGAATATAACCTCTTAGTATAATTATAGGAATATAACCTCATAGTACAATTATAGGAATATAACCTCATAGTATAATTATAGGCATATAACCTCATAGTACAATTATAGGAATATAACCTCATAGTACAATTATAGGCATATAACCTCATAGTACAATTATAGGCATATAACCTCATAGTATAATTATAGGAATATAACCTCTTAGTATAATTATAGGAATATAACCTCTTAGTACAATTATAGGAATATAACCTCATAGTACAATTATAGGAATATAACCTCATAGTATAATTATAGGAATATAACCTCATAGTACAATTATAGGCATATAACCTCATAGTATAATTATAGGCATATAACCTCATAGTATAATTATAGGAATATAACCTCATAGTACAATTATAGGCATATAACCTCATAGTATAATTATAGGAATATAACCTCATAGTATAATTATAGGCATATAACCTCATAGTACAATTATAGGCATATAACCTCATAGTACAATTATAGGAATATAACCTCATAGTATAATTATAGGAATATAACCTCATAGTACAATTATAGGCATATAACCTCATAGTATAATTATAGGAATATAACCTCATAGTATAATTATAGGCATATAACCTCATAGTACAATTATAGGAATATAACCTCATAGTACAATTATAGGAATATAACCTCATAGTACAATTATAGGCATATAACCTCATAGTACAATTATAGGAATATAACCTCATAGTACAATTATAGGCATATAACCTCATAGTACAATTATAGGCATATAACCTCATAGTATAATTATAGGAATATAACCTCTTAGTATAATTATAGGAATATAACCTCTTAGTACAATTATAGGAATATAACCTCATAGTACAATTATAGGAATATAACCTCATAGTATAATTATAGGAATATAACCTCATAGTACAATTATAGGCATATAACCTCATAGTATAATTATAGGCATATAACCTCATAGTATAATTATAGGAATATAACCTCATAGTACAATTATAGGCATATAACCTCATAGTATAATTATAGGAATATAACCTCATAGTATAATTATAGGCATATAACCTCATAGTACAATTATAGGCATATAACCTCATAGTACAATTATAGGAATATAACCTCATAGTATAATTATAGGAATATAACCTCATAGTACAATTATAGGCATATAACCTCATAGTATAATTATAGGAATATAACCTCATAGTATAATTATAGGCATATAACCTCATAGTACAATTATAGGAATATAACCTCATAGTACAATTATAGGAATATAACCTCATAGTACAATTATAGGCATATAACCTCATAGTACAATTATAGGCATATAACCTCATAGTATAATTATAGGAATATAACCTCATAGTACAATTATAGGCATATAACCTCATAGTATAATTATAGGCATATAACCTCATAGTATAATTATAGGAATATAACCTCATAGTACAATTATAGGAATATAACCTCATAGTATAATTATAGGAATATAACCTCATAGTATAATTATAGGAATATAACCTCTTAGTATAATTATAGGCATATAACCTCATAGTATAATTATAGGCATATAACCTCATAGTATAATTATAGGAATATAGCCTCTTAGTATAATTATAGGCATATAACCTCATAGTATAATTATAGGCATATAACCTCATAGTATAATTATAGTAGTTGAAGTGGAGAAGATTGTGTTCCTTGTTTATTTTGTGATGAAATTTAAAATAAATCTCGAGGTCAAACTTGTAGAATAAAATATCTCGTAAAATATTTAGTGTTTCCTCAGCAATTAAATTGTTTGAAAAGTTCCTCCTGGATGACCTTGTTGGAAGTGTGGCGTTAAGACTGTTTCTCTTTTCCAGTTTCTTTGTGTATCATATCTATGAATAATCAACTAATAAATTATATATATATATATATATATATATATATATATATATATATATATATATATATATATATATATATATATATATATATATATATATATATATATATATATATATATATATATATATATATATATATATATATATATATATATATATATATATTATATATATATATATATATATTATAGGATGGGGTCCACCTCTGGTGTAAATTGTGGGACCCACGGTCCCACAATTTACAAGAATGAATATTTGGATTTCTTCCTGAAGCCGTTTGAATATTCTACTTCCCCTACCACCCCATCTTTTCATATATTTTTTTTACCAATAGGAATATTTTATTACATAATATGGTACAGAAGATTTAAGAGATACATTGTTGATATTAAGGTGGCATATACGGTACATGTTGTTACGTGTGTATCACCGATTATAAGGCGAAAATCTCATCCAGCTCCTCAGAGCTGGGGCGTGTGCCCAAAATACAGCAGGCATTACCCCTTTGAACAGCCGCACTGAGCCGCTGGAACAGAAAACTAGCTGCCCTGGGATCCCTAGTTACCCTGATGAGTGTTTTTCCCAGCTCCTTAAGGAATTTAGATGCATTCTTTCCCCATGAGCCAAAGGTCTCTGAGCCTATGGGAACAAACATATAATGATGGGTAACTTCTCCATATTTTCTAGACTTTTGGTACTCCCTGAAGCTGGCAACTGCCCCTCCTTCCTCCCTGGTGTATTACCTGGAGTTTACCTGGAGAGAGTTTCGGGGGTCAACGCCCCCGCGGCCCGGTCTGTGACCAGGCCTCCTGGTGGATCAGCCCCTGATCAACCAGGCTGTTGCTGCTGGCTGCACGCAAACCAACGTACGAGCCACAGCCCGGCTGATCAGGAACTGACTTTAGGTGCTTGTCCAGTGCCAGCTTGAAGACTGCCAGGGGTCTGTTGGTAATCCCCCTTATGTGTGCTGGGAGGCAGTTGAACAGTCTCGAGCCCCTGACACTTATTGTATGGTCTCTTAACGTGCTAGTGACACCCCTGCTTTTCATTGGGGGGATGGTGCATCGTCTGCCAAGTCTTTTGCTTTCGTAGTGAGTGATTTTCGTGTGCAAGTTCGGTACTAGTCCCTCTAGGATTTTCCAGGTGTATATAATCATGTATCTCTCCCTCCTGCGTTCCAGGGAATACAGGTTTAGAAACCTCAAGCGCTCCCAGTAATTGAGGTGTTTTATCTCCGTTATGCGTGCCGTGAAAGTTCTCTGTACATTTTCTAGGTCGGCAATTTCACCTGCCTTGAAAGGTGCTGTTAGAGTGCAGCAATATTCCAGCCTAGATAGAACAAGTGACCTGAAGAGTGTCATCATGGGCTTGGCCTCCCTAGTTTTGAAGGTTCTCATTATCCATCCTGTCATTTCTCTAGCAGATGCGATTGATACAATGTTATGGTCCTTGAAGGTGAGATCCTCCGACATAATCACTCCCAGGTCTTTGACGTTGGTGTTTCGCTCTATTTTGTGGCCAGAATTTGTTTTGTACTCTGATGAAGATTTAATTTCCTCATGTTTACCATATCTGAGTAATTGAAATTTCTCATCGTTGAACTTCATATTGTTTTCCGCAGCCCACTGAAAGATTTGGTTGATGTCCGCCTGGAGCCTTGCAGTGTCTGCAATGGAAGACACTGTCATGCAGATTCGGGTGTCGTCTGCAAAGGAAGACACGGTGCTGTGGCTGACATCCTTGTCTATGTAGGATATGAGGATGAGGAACAAGATGGGAGCTAGTACTGTGCCTTGTGGAACAGAGCTTTTCACCGTAGCTGCCTCGGACTTTACTCTGTTGACGACTACTCTCTGTGTTCTGTTAGTGAGGAAATTATAGATCCATCGACCGACTTTTCCTGTTATTCCTTTAGCACGCATTTTGTGCGCTATTACGCCATGGTAACACTTGTCGAAGGCTTTTGCAAAGTCTGTATATATTACATCTGTATTCTTTTTGTCTTCTAGTGCATTTAGGACCTTGTCGTAGTGATCCAATAGTTGAGACAGACAGGAGCGACCTGTTCTAAACCCATGTTGCCCTGGGTTGTGTAACTGATGGGTTTCTAGATGGGTGGTGATCTTGCTTCTTAGGACCCTTTCAAAGATTTTTATGATATGGGATGTTAGTGCTATTGGTCTGTAGTTCTTTGCTATTGCTTTACTGCCCCCTTTGTGGAGTGGGGCTATGTCTGTTGTTTTTAGTAACTGAGGGACGACCCCCGTGTCCATGCTCCCTCTCCATAGGATGGAAATGGCTCGTGATAGGGGCTTCTTGCAGTTCTTGATGAACACAGAGTTCCATGAGTCTGGCCCTGGGGCAGAGTGCATGGGCATGTCATTTATCGCCTGTTCGAAGTCATTTGGCGTCAGGATAACATCGGATAGGCTTGTGTTAACCAAATTTTGTGGCTCTCTCATAAAAAATTCATTTTGATCTTCGACTCTCAGTCTGGTTAGCGGCTTGCTAAAAACTGAGTCATATTGGGACTTGAGTAGCTCACTCATTTCCTTGCTGTCATCTGTGTAGGACCCATCTTGTTTAAGTAGGGGCCCAATACTGGACGTTGTTCTCGATTTTGATTTGGCATAGGAGAAGAAATACTTTGGGTTTCTTTCAATTTCATTTATGGCTTTTAGTTCTTCCCGGGATTCCTGACTCCTAAAGGATTCTTTTAGCTTAAGTTCGATGCTTGCTATTTCTCTGACCAGTGTCTCCCTACGCATTTCAGATATATTGACCTCTTTTAGCCGCTCTGTTATTCTTTTCCGTCGCCTGTAAAGGGAGCGCCTGTCTCTTTCTATTTTACATCTACTCCTTCTTTTTCTTAGAGGAATAAGCCTTGTGCATACATCGAGTGCCACCGAGTTAATCTGTTCTAGGCATAAGTTGGGGTCTGTGTTGCTTAGTGTATCTTCCCAGCTTATATCGGTTAGGACTTGGTTTACTTGGTCCCACTTTATGTTTTTGTTATTGAAGTTGAATTTGGTGAATGCTCCATCGTGACTAGTCTCATTTTGTCCGTCTGGGGCTCCACGCATACATGTCTGAACCTCAATTATGTTGTGATCTGAGTATATTGTTTTTGATATGGTGACATTTCTTATCAGATCATCATTGTTAGTGAAGATGAGGTCTAGTGTATTCTCCAATCTAGTAGGCTCTATTATTTGCTGGTTTAAATTGAATTTTGTGCAGAGATTTAAAAGCTCGTGCGAGTGTGAGTTTTCATCAGAGCTGCCTCCTGGTGTTATTACTGCAACAATATTATTTGCTATATTCCTCCATTTTAGGTGCCTTAAGTTGAAATCCCCCAGGAGCAAGATGTTGGGTGCAGGAGCTGGAAGATTTTCCAGACAGTGGTCAATTTTTAACAGCTGTTCCTGGAATTGCTGGGATGTTGCATCCGGAGGCTTGTAGACTACCACAATGACTAGGTTTTGGTTCTCGACCTTTACTGCTAAAACTTCCACTACATCATTTGAGGCATTAAGCAGTTCTGTGCAAACAAGTGACTCTGCAATGTACAGGCCAACGCCCCCCCCCCCCCTTTTGCCTGTTCACTCTGTCACATCTGTATAGGTTGTAATCTGGGATCCATATTTCGTTGTCCAAGTGATCCTTTATGTGGGTCTCAGTGAAAGCCGCGAACATTGCCTTTGCCTCTGCAAGCAGTCCACGGATGAAAGGTATTTTGTTGTTTGTTGCTGGCTTTAGACCCTGTATATTTGCAAAGAAGAATGTTATCGGACTGGTGGTATTGTTGGTACTGGGGGGGGATTTTTTTTCCGGCATTAGTATCTGTATCTGTTGGTTTGGAGTGGAGGCCATCGACTGTGGTTCTACTCCAGGAATGACTGGATTTGGTGTACGATTTCTGCCATTTCCTGCCAGTTTTTTTTCCTTCCTGGCACTAAAAAACCTCTCCCTCTTGAGTGGCTGTGGCTACCCAGGTTTTCCCATGGCCTGGATGTTTTGTATCTTTTTGTCCCCTTTAGATGGTATGCCTGGCAATTTAAGTTATAGCACAGTCTTTCCTGTACTGAAGAGGTACACATTTCAGGGTGAAAAAGCTTACAGGAAGGGAGTTTGCATTTTCCTGTTGTCATATGGGCATGGCATTTTCTAGGGTGGTCATAGTTGCATGTCCCATCTGTTTTTCCAGATTTCCCATGCCAGCAGATACCAAGTGCATAGTATGTGCACAGGCTTGGTTTCCGCTTGCCTTGGGTTTCTGTGACTATTCCCTGTTGGTGCATGTTTCCCTGTCTTACTTCTATCATCCCTAGCACCAACAATGGAGCTCCCACCAGTTGTTTTTGGTAATTTATCCTCAGTGTTGCTATTGGAGTCCTCTTGTTTGCTATTTCCTGCGGTATTTCTAGTTTGCAATATTGGTTTTATCTTATCTTTGACTACACTTGTTTCCCTACTATGGCTCCTGTCCCCTATGAGGTCATTTACATGTATTCCTTCCTGCGTATAATTCCCGACTACCTGGACAAAATCTCCAGCTTCACCATTACTGTCTCCCAGGACAGCACCTCCAGCTTCACCATTACTGTCTTCCAGGACAGTATCTCCAGCTTCACCATTACTGTCTCCCAGGACAGTATCTCCAGCTTCACCATTTCTGTCTCCCAGGACAGCACCTCCAGCTTCACCATTTCTGTCTCCCAGGACAGCACTTCCAGCTTCACTATTACTGTCTCCCAGGACAGCACTATCAGCCCCACATTTACTGACTACCAGGACATCACCTCCAGCCTTACAGTTTGTGACTACATGGCCAGTATCAAGGGCAGTACCATTCAGCCCAGACTTTTTATGTTCCCATCTGTTGTAGAAAGCTTCCAGGTTTTCTATGAAAGCAGCTTTGATGTTGTCCTCTTTTAATACCCTTGTGATTTTAGTCCACAGATTTTCCTCATTTGGGCATACCCAAAAACACTTCTCTGTTTTAATACTGCTTGTAGCTAGTTCTGGGATATCTGCACAAGGGGCGTGACACCAGTTTCCACAAAAATGACAATTTATCCATGTGAAAGCCCGTTTGTTTGACTGACCACAGACTACACACAGCTTCATAATGATTTGAATGGTTGATTTACTGCAATTCTACTAGCAACCTCTTGAATATTCTATTAATAACCTCCTTAAATGAAGCTCTAGCTATTTGTATTTCTGTTTCTAACTGTTTTTGTATATTGGACAGCTTACCGTCACGTTCCTGATTTTTAATGTTTGTGTTTATAAGGGCGCCTACAACCCCATCCATTTACAGTCTGCTTTATTGTCCAACGAAACCGTTTGAAACCAGTCCCGGGTTCGGACCAGTCAAGGGTTCGGACCAGTCGATCTGATCTGATCAGTGGGTCACTTATTTAAACATACTGGTCGGTGACTTGAGCTAACACATGAAGGATCTACTGGAAATTATCTACCCGAGTAATATGTGATTTGACTGATACAAAAGTATAACTTGCGTGTTGAAGAAATCGGTGACTGCTGGCACTCCTACAATGACGAACGGTCGACCTCCACCCTTGTTTATCAATCGCTGTATCTAGCTTTTCTATTTTTTTTTTTCCGTCTCCACCACAATAAATGCTATATTATCACTATAGTTGACTGGTGCAAATTTTGGAGGAAGGACGCTTTTTCTGTAGTAATAATTGCTTCTCGTTGTGTATATTGCGACCGCTGGTAACTACAGGTTATATGAAATTCACAGTAACGTCTGGTATTTCAAGAAAAAAGAAACTAATGAAAGTCACTCCACTCCACTACGTACCATTATAATACTGGTTAGTTGCTACTACAACACTGTATTCTGCTATTCACTGGTATCACTAGATTATATGCGAGTACACTAGCAGGCCAGGAAGATTATTAAAACAGTTGACCTGTGGTAAGTTTCTGGCGACTTTTGGCACCTGCCTCTATAGGCTTATCACTTCATTTACAAATTCACCTGTTTTCAAATGACACTTTAGCCTTTATCATCAATATACTAGGGAGCCACTGTAGCATACACTATACACTATGTATACTCTATGTTATCAGGGAGACTTTCTTTCCTCTGACACGAAAAGTTCAATTATTATTATTTTTTTCACCCGGGACACAGGCCTATGATTCCCCTCTGGCAGTAAACTCTGCTAGGTAGTGCACACTAATTCTCCTTTTTTGACTCAGTATATAATGTTTTCCGCCCAAGATTGGTTCCAGGCGCTAGAGGGACGTATCGTATAGGATTGATGACACCAATTAAAGTTCTAGCACGTAAGAGCTACCGTGAAAACACGAGATAACCCGGAGCACAACGAGGCACGCTGACACCCTGACACAAGTCTTGCCAGTTAATTAATTGGAGATAGGTATCAGCCAAAGTAGATGCACATGTATAGTCCCACACCACCTGCTTCCCATCTGTCCAGGCTTGAAGGGTGATACCACCTGGACGCTTCTGGCTGCCATCAGATCAGCATAGCTGCGGTAGCTCCCTTACTGCTGGGCATCCAGCTGTTGTGAGGCTCCTCTTGATAATGTTATTAACCTCCTCATGTCTTGCAATCTTTCCCTCGGATTTACGGCACACAAGACAGTAGTACCCGAATAGGACTGCTGCTTCACTGCCACAAATACACCTGTGTTCGGCGAGAATAGGGGTGGCAAGTCGAAAGGCAACACCGATGCGGATGGTCTGTGGGTCGAGGCGTGTGCCAAGGCTGGAGTTGGGAACAGCCAACAGAAAATCCCCTGCATGAGGGGCTCTCACTGTCAGGAGGCGGGTTCTATCCTTCCCTGACACACTCTGAAGCATTGCTGAGGCTATATTTTCCACTATTGGACCATTCCAGTGAGATTGTTTGTAGATGTTGGGGGGAGCAGGTCTGGTTTCAGAGCCCGTTAGATTATCCCAGATTATGGCTCCGTCAATGAACTTTTGGTCCTGGACTCCAATCTTGTCCTTTCTGAAAATGTCTTTATATGTTTAAAGATATGTATTTTTCATTAATGTTAATGTAAAAAATTTTAATTTTGCACCAAAAGAATCTTAAAAAACTTACCTAACCTTATTATAACAAGAGCAATTTATTTTAGCCTAATCCAACTAAATATATTTTAGATTTGTTTACAATAATTTAATGCTAAACAAACACTGTGAAATATATTTTTTTCGTTAAGTTCAGAATGATTTTGGCAAAATTATTACATACACAAATTTTCGCTTGTCCTATATGGCAAGATGAGCCAAGATCGCAAATATAAATATATATATATATATATATATATATATATATATATATATATATATATATATATATATATATATATATATATATATATATATATATATATATATATATATATATATATATATATATATATATATATATATGTGTGTGTGTGTGTGTGTGTATTTATATATATATATGCAAGGAATTCGCAAGAGCAGGCAAAATATACACAAACACTGATCTCGGGCCGAAGGAGACTCGAACCTACGAACCTTGGAACAAGGTATGCAGTGCTTTACCATTCTCACCACACTGGACAATACCTTGGCGTTCACCTTGTGCTAGACGTTGGTCCAAGGCAGCCAGCTTTCAGGGAGAAGGCTTACAGCTTTTCATCTCATCCCCTGCATGCATCAGCCTTACTAGAGATTTTCACTAGGCAAGGAATTCGCAAGAGCTCCTTCTGCCAGAGATCAGCATTGTGTATATTTCGCCTGCTCTTGCGAATTCCTTGCATTGTTAAAATCTCTAGTAAGGTTGATGCATGCAGGGGATGAGATGAAAAGCTGTAAGCCTTCTCCCTGAAAGCTGGCTGCCTTGGATCAACGTCTAGCGCAAGCTGGACGCCATTGGTCCAGTGTGATGAGAATGGTAAAGCACTGCGTACCTTGTTCCAAGGTTCGTAGGTTCGAGTCTCCTTCGGCCAGAGATCAGTGTTTGTGTATATTTCGCCTGCTCTTGCGAATTCTTTGCATTGTTAAAATCTCTAGTAAGGCTGATGCATGCAGGGGATGAGATGAAAAGCTGTAAGCCTTCTCCCTGAAAGCTGGCTGCCTTGGATCAATGTCTAGTGCAAGCTGCACACCAAAGTATTGTCCAGTGTGGTGAGATTGGTATAGCACTGTGTACCTTGTTCGAAGGTTAAGAACATAAGTTCGAAGAACATAAGAACATAAGTTAAGAACATAAGTTCAAGGGTTAAGAACTAAGTGTGACCTGTACTTAACTCAGTGGTGACCTGTACTTAACTCTGTGAAGAAGTGTCTTGTGTGTTCCCCATGGACTGAATCAAGATGCCCTCCATCGAGCAACTTTACCAGCAGCTTAAGGAAGAACTGAGGGTAGAGAAGATGGAGATACGGCGATTGACCGAGGAAAACAAGAGGATTCGTAGTAGTCCTCCTGTTTCGAGTCCTCAGGTCAAAAAGGGATCGTGGTCAGTGGCTGGACAGCAGGGAGCGAAGTTGACGATCAAGAAGACGAATGGAAAGCCAGAAACGATGAAGAAGAAAGAGACTGCTGTGGAAACTCTTGTGGAAACCTCCAACGCATTCTCTGTGCTACCCGACGAATGTGAGTCGACTACTGGGATCGTCACGACAAACAACAACAAGGAAGGTAAGAATATTATTGTTGTTGGGAATAGCCAGGTTAGATACATGGATAGGGCATTCTGCTTGAAGGACAGGAGTAGGAGACAGAGGGTTTGCTTTCCTGGGACTGGGATGGAGGACATTGTTAGCCGGCTTGACAACATCATGAACGGTAATGGGATCAATCCTATTATTTGCCTCAGTGCTGGAGGCAATGATGTAGGCAAGTGTAGAAGTGAGGATTTAGTTAGAAAGTTCAGGACAGCTATAGACATAATTAGGAAGAAGGGGGGTGCCCTGTTATATGTGGCATTTGGCCAAGAAGAGGTGTTGGTAATGAATGGTTGTCCAGAGCAATTGGTATTAATTGTTGGCAGGATAAACACTGTAAGGATAATGCAGTACCATTCATTGACAACTGGGACAACTTCTATGGCCGAAATGACATACATGCCAGGGATGGGGTTCACTTATCCAGGGAAGGTGTGGGTTTTCTTGCTAACTCAGTTGAGGGGATTGTTAGGACTTTAAACTAGGATTAGTTAGAGGTATGGGTTTAGAAATGATAAATAATGAGTATGGATATATTGACTTATGCTCTGATATTAAGAATCTTAATAGTAACTGTCATGGAGTAACTCTGGGTAATGATAATTTCAGAAATTGTGTAAAAACAAAGATCAATAGGAAAAATGTGCAGAAGAAAAAACATATGATGGAATTTTATGCTAACAGTCGAAGTGCAAGAAATAAAATTAATGAACTACGTTTGGTAGCATGTGCTGGGAACTTTGATATCATTGCATTAACTGAAACGTGGTATGATTTAAAGAGTCGGGATATGACTGCTGAGTGTAATATTCAGGGATTTAAGTTGTTCAATGTGGATAGATGTAATTGGAAGAGGGAAGGAGTTGCATTATATGTTCGAGAAAATATTAATTGTTGCATAAAAACAGGTATAAAAATAGATGGAGCAGTAACAGAATCTGCTTGGGTAGAGTTTGTAGAGGGTCAAGAAAAACTAATTCTAGGTGTAATATACCGACCTCCAGGCTTGGATCACGATAGAGGGAGACTTCTTTGGGACGAAATTGTTAGGGCTTCTAGACACAATAACACAGTCATAGTAGGGGACTTTAACTTTAGTCAAATTGACTGGAGTTCTTTGACAGGTAATCTAGAGTCCAGTGACTTTATGGAAACAGTTCAGGACTGTTTTCTGAAGCAGAGCGTAACAGAGCCTATCAGGGGTAATAATTTGCTAGACCTAGTCTTCTCAAATAAGGAAACACTCGTGAATAATCTGGAGATCACTGAAGAGCTTGGCGCAAGTGATCACAAATCCATCACTTTTAGCATTAACTGGGAATGCAAGAATAATGATAATACAGTAAAAATCCCTGATTTCCTTTCTGCCTACTATAATGGACTTAGGGAACATCTGTCTAATCTTGATTGGGGTTATCTAGCTAATGATTTTATTGGCGATGATCATACTTATGATTATGAAGGGATCTGCTTTTATGATTGTTTTCTTAATAATGTACACGGTGCCCAGAGTATATACATTCCCCAGAGAGATATTAGGTCTAATAATAACGATCCCAAATGGGTTAACAGTAGGTTAAAGCATATGTTAGGGGAGAAAAGGGGAATTTATAGGCACATCAGAAGAGGAGAGGTTAACCTTACTGACCAATATGTTCAGCTTAAAAGAGAAGTAAAAAAGGGGATTATAAATGCTAAACGTGACTATGAAATTAGAGGTGCTAGTGAATCGAAGACTAATTAATCCAAAGGTGAAGGAAAAAGTAGGACCTCTGAAAATTGGGAATGGACAACTGACGGATAACGAACTGGAAATGTATTCCATATTTAATGACTATTTTTTGTCAGTTTTTACACAGGAAGATGTAAATGATATTCCAGTAATTAACAATTATTTAGTTCCTGATGAATTTAAATTAACTAATATTACTGTCACGAGGGACATGGTTATTAAACAGATAGATAAACTGAAGCAAAATAAGTCCCCGGGACCCGATGAGTTGTTTTCCAGGGTGCTTAAGGAATGCAAGATGGAGCTTAGTCTGCCATTAACGAGTGTATTTAATGCGTCCATCCTTACCGGTGTTGTGCCAGAGTTGTGGAAGATGGCTAATGTGGTTTCTATATTCAAATCAGGGGATAAGTCCGTTCCTTCAATTACCGTCCAATAAGCCTGACATCTATAGTGGGCAAGTTATTAGAATCAATTATAGCTGACATTATTAGAAGTCACCTTGAAGAGCATAACTTGATAAATGAATCTCAGCATGGATTCACGAGAGATCATTCCTGCCTGACAAACTTGCTGACCTTCTTCAATAGAACATTTGAGGCAGTTGACAGTGATAAGGAATATGATATTGTTTATTTGGATTTTAGTAAAGCCTTCGATAGAGTACCTCACAGGAGACTCTTGAAAAAAGTGGCAGCTCATGGAATAGGAGGTAAAGTTCTAGTATGGATAGAGACATGGCTTACCAATAGAAAGCAGAGAGTTACCATTAATGGAGTGAAATCTGAATGGGGATTAGTCACTAGTGGCGTTCCACAAGGATCAGTTTTAGGCCCTCTCTTGTTCATAATTTACATTAATGACCTTGATGAGGGGATTACGAGCAATTGGTATTAATTGCTGATGATACAAAGATAGGCCGTATGATTCACTCTGGGGAGGATAGCAATGAACTCCAGGACGATTTGGACAAATTAATGTCCTGGTCTTAAAAATGGCAGATGAAGTTCAATGTCGATAAGTGTAAGGTACTAGCATTTGGTAATAAAAATAACCTTCGAAGCAATAATCTAGGTGAAGTAGAGCTTGATCATACAGAATGTGAAAAGGACTTGGGAGTCATGGTGAGCAGAAATCTAAAGCCAAGACAGCAGTGCCTTAGTGTGCGCAACAAGGCCAACAGATTACTTGGATTTATCTGAAGAAGTATAAGTAACAGAAGTCCAAAAGTTATTTTACAGCTCTATACATCACTAGTGAGGCCTCATTTAGATTATGCTGCTCAGTTTTGGTCCCCTTACTACAGGATGGATATAGACTCATTAGAGAACATACAGAGAAGAATGACTAAAATGATTTACTGTGTAAGGAACCTCCCGTATGAAGTATGTATGTATAATGTTCGCCAAGACCGTAGTCCTGGCATGGGTCTCAATCTTGCGATGACCCGTCTCTGGCTCCCGAGGGAGAAAGGTTTCTACAATGATGCGACATATGCTGTTCAAGCACTCTTCTGGTCAGTTCAACTGGTGCATCTCATAAGCGACAACACCGTATGTACTCCGAACTATGGACATTAGCGAGGAGGAGGATATGTCGTTATCACAGGTAACAGCTTGTCTGGTTCGTTAACTCCATGGTACACTAGTGTGGCCGCAGTCATCTCTGGTTCCTCTTCGGGAGGGAATATCACTCCTAGTTGCCTGCGGAGTGTCTCAGTAACTTCGCACTCCAGAAGATAGTGTGTTAGGGGCCGCTGGACAACGTGCTGACAGTACTGGCACATCTCCTCCTCAGCCTTGTCTACCATCATCTTGGCTGTGGGAAAGCCCAAACGAAGCCGATGGATGGCGGTACACTGCGCTCTGGACCAGCTTCTATCATATGGAGGGGGTTCTCCCTGAGTCGCTGCTCGGTACCACTGATGAGATGGGGTATCACCTAAGACCTCCCCCATAAGTTTCATTGCTCTGGCAGCCACCAGCTTGGTCTGTCGTAGGCTGATTGGGACAGTAATCCCAACATGTGGATAGTCTGTTGCTGCCTTGGCTGCATCATCTGCCGCATCATTTCCCCGGATGCCAGCATGGCTGGGGATCCAGTTCAATGTCGATCTGTTACCCTGAACTTCTAAGGCTGTCATTATGCTCAGGATCGATGTGATGAGGTGAACATTGTCCTGTGGTTGAGGATGGGAGAGGGCATTGATTGCAGAGGTGGAATCAACATGAATGACAGGTCGGAGTCGATGTCGTAGGGCATGTGACAATGCCTGCTGAATCGCCACCAGCTCAGCTTGAAGGATCGTGCAGTGGTCAGGGAGTCGCCAGCCTTGTGTGTGACCATTGTGGTACAGTCCAGCTGCTGCTCTCTTCCTGTCAGGGTCGACAGAACCATCTGTGAAATACACTGCACATGTGCCTCCCTCTGCCAGTGCCATGCTTGTCTCAGCATGATTGCTGAGGGTGTCTTGACTGCAGAGACGCTTAGAGATGGGTAGCTGCATGATGCAAACATCGGCTGGATCTGGGCGCCAGGGAGGTGGTGGATGGTACCCAGCAACAGGAAGGTCACAACTCTTCTCAAGGAGTAGTTGTATAGGCAGCAGCTTCGGCCCAGCAGCACAAAACGAACGAATCCAGGAGTAGTCCGTGAAGAGTGTGGGATCTTGTGCCATGGTTGTCAATATCCATCTCCTTAGTGGGGTACCTTGCTGCCTGTGCAGAATCGTGGCCACTTTGCAGGCGTTTATGTATCTTACTCTGTCAGCCAAGGAAGGAAGCCGGGCCTCAGATCTGAGACATACTGTGTTGGTCCAGATGGGGGCCCCAAGCATAGTTCTTATCGCCTGAGTTTTACGACCTCCACTCTTTGCCTGCTCTGCGGGAAGAGATGAGCTAACGCCGGTGCACCGTAGTCAATGAGCGAGCGTATAGCTTGTATATAGTACAAGCGAAGTACATCTTTGCTTGCCCCTGCAAGCAAAGATGTACTTCGCAACCTTAAACCAAGACAGCAATGCCTAAGCGTACGTAATAAGGCAAATAGATTACTGGGATTTATATCAAGAAGTGAAAGCAACAGAAGTCCAGAGGTCATACTGCAGCTTTAACATAAGAACATAAGAAAGGAACACTGCAGCAGGTCTGTTGGCCCATACTAGGCAGGTCCTTTACAATTCATCCCACTAACAAAACATTTGCCCAACCCAATTTTCTATGCTACCCAAGAAATAAGCTGGACAAATATATGAGTGGGAGGGGCTGGGTTTGTTTGGTGTCATGGGGTACGGGAGCTATTTTTTGGGTAGCTTTTAGTGGTGACGTGTACTTAGCTTGAGTAGTGACGTGTACTTAGCTCAGTGGTGACGTGTACTTAGCTCAGTGGTGACGTGTACTTAGCTCAGTGGTGACGTGTACTTAGCTCTGTGAAGACCTGTTTGTGTGCTCTCTGTGAATCTGAATCAGGATGCCCTCTCTTGAGCAACTTTACCAGCAGCTGAGAGAAGAGCTCAGAGTTGCTAAGCTGGAGATACGGCGATTAACGGAGGAGAACAAGAATATTCGAAGTAATCCTTCTGTTGTGAGTCCCCAGGTTAAGAGGGGAACTTGGTCAGTGGCCGGGCAACATGGAACCAAGCTGAGGATCAAGAAAACGGTTGGAGAGGCAGAAACATCGAGAAACCAGAAGACTACCGTGGAAACTTCCAACCAATTCTCCGTGCTACCTGACGAATGTGAGTGTTCTACTGGGAATGCCACAACGAGCACCAATGAAGCATTGGCAGACGTGAGTGAGACATCCCTAGAAACCCCAACGACGACCATCGAGAACGTCTTGACGAATTCCACAAGTGGTGTAATGCTACCTGACGAATGTGAGTCGACTACTGGGAGCATCACGAAGGACGACGCCAAGGAAGGTAAAAACATTGTTGTTGTTGGGGATAGCCAAGTTAGGTACATGGATAGGGCATTCTGCTTGAAGGATAGGAGTAGGAGGCAGAGAGTGTGTTTTCCTGGGGCTGGGATGAAGGATATTGTTAGCCGTCTAGATGACATCATGAGAGGTAATGGGAGCAATCCTATTATCTGTCTCAGTGCTGGAGGTAACGATGTTGGCAGAGGTAGGAGTGAGGACCTGATTAGCAGGTATAGGTCAGCAATAGAGATAATTAGGAGGAAGGGTGGGAAACCTGTCATATGTGGCATTTTGCCAAGGAGAGGAGTTGGAAATGAATGGTTGTCCAGAGCAATTGGTGTCAATTGCTGGCTGGACAAATACTGTAAGGGAAATGCGATAACATTCATTGACGACTGGGACCTCTTCTATGGCAGAAATGACATGTATGCCAGGGATGGGGTTCACTTATCTAGGTGTGGGGTGCGAGCACTGGCCAACGCAGTGGAGGGAGCTGTTAGGTCTTTAAACTAGGAATAGTTAGTGGTATGGGTTTTGGCGGGAAAACTGTGAAGTCACAGGGTAGTAATATTAGTACTAGGAGAACTAATAATAGGCAAAATGAGGTGGATATTGGAAAGCCAGTGGCACTAATTGACAAGGACAGTAATAGGTTTAGTGGAATAACAGAAAGGAGCAGGAAGGGTAAAGAGAGAGGAGGGTCTTTAAATATTTATTACACAAACAGTCGCAGTGCTAGGAATAAGATGGACGAGTTGAGACTAGTTGCTAGTGCAGGTAACATTGATGTATTTGCCATTACTGAGACGTGGTTTAATTCAAAAAGTCGGGACATGCCTGCAGAATGTCACATTCAGGGTTTTAAATTGTTCCAAGTAGATAGAAGTGTCGTGAAGGGGGGTGGGGTGGCATTGTATGTCTGAGATCGCTTGAACTGTTGCATAAAAACGGGTATTAAGTCTGAAGGAACACATACAGAGTCTATTTGGATAGAATTTTCAGAGGGGCATAAAAAATTAATTTTAGGTGTGATATACCGTCCCCCAAATTTAGATAGGGACCAGGGGAGACTACTATGGGAGGAAATTGTTAGGGCCACAAGGCACGATAATGTAGTAATTCTAGGAGACTTTAACTTTAGTCATATTGATTGGAATTTCTTGACTGGGAATTTAGAATCATACAACTTCTTAGAAGTAGTTCAAGATTGTTTTTTGAAGCAGTTTGTGACTGAACCTACAAGGGGTAATAACCTGCTTGACTTAGTTCTGGCAAACAATGAATCCCTTGTTAATAATTTAGAAGTTTCAGAGGAACTGGGTGCTAGCGACCACAAATCAATTACATTTAGCATTGAATGGAAGTATGATAGTAGGGATAACTCAGTAACAACCCAAGATTTTCGCCTAGCAGATTACGATGGGCTTAGAGAACACTTATCATCTGTTGACTGGTGTAACGAAGAGAGCTATCAATATGACAGTTTTCTGAACACTATACATGCTGCTCAAAGAACGTTTATCCCTTATAAAGAAATTAGATCAAATAGAAATGACCCAAAATGGATGAATAATAGGCTGAAATATCTACTAGGGCATAAGAAAGGAATTTATAGGCGTACCAAAAGAGGCGAGGGTCATCTTATGAATCAGTACATTGACATTAAGAGGGACATTAAAAAGGGGATAAGAAAAGCTAAAAGGGACTATGAAGTTAAAGTTGCTAGGGATTCTAAAACTAACCCAAAAAGTTTTTTCCAGGTATATAGAACAAAAGTTAGAGATAAGATAGGTCCCCTTAAAAATGACTATGGGCATCTTACTGACAAAGAGAATGAAATGTGCTCGATTTTAAATAATTATTTTCTCTCGGGTTTTACACAGGAAGACACTAATAATATTCCGGTAATTAATTTTTATAGAGGGCCAGAAGAAGATAAATTATGTAACATCACAGTCACTAGTGAAATGGTTGTGAAGCAGATAGACCGACTGAAGCAAAATAAGTCACCGGGTCCTGATGAGGTTTTTTCAAGGGTTCTTAAGGAATGCAAAATGGAACTCTGTGAACCATTAACTAATATTTTTAATTTATCTCTTCAAACAGGTGTAGTGTCTGATATGTGGAAGATGGCTAATGTATTTCCTATTTTTAAAAGAGGGGACAAGTCGTTACCGTCAAATTACCGCCCAATAAGCCTGACCTCAATTGTAGGCAAATTACTAGAGTCAATTATAGCTGAGATTATAAGAAGCCATCTCGATAAGCATAGCTTGATTAATGATACTCAGCATGGATTCACAAGAGGCCGGTCTTGTCTAACTAATTTATTAACTTTCTTCAGTAAAGCTTTTGAGGCTGTTGACCACGATAAAGAATTTGATATTATTTACTTAGATTTTAGTAAAGCATTTGATAGAGACCCCAACTTATGCCTAGAACAGATTAACTCGGTGGCACTCGATGTATGCACAAGGCTTATTCCTCTAAGAAAAAGGAGGAGTAGATGTAAAATAGAAAGAGACAGGCGCTCCCTTTACAGGCGACGAAAAAGAATAACAGAGCGGCTAAAAGAGGTCAATATATCTGAAATGCGTAGGGAGACACTGGTCAGAGAAATAGCAAGCATCGAACTTAAGCTAAAAGAATCCTTTAGGAGTCAGGAATCGCGGGAAGAACTAAAAGCCATAAATGAAATCGAAAGAAATGCGTAGGGAGACACTGGTAAGAGAAATAGCAAGAATCGAACTTAAGCTAAAAGAATCCTTTAGGAGTCAGGAATCGCGGGAAGAACTAAAAGCCATAAATGAAATCGAAAGAAATGCGTAGGGAGACACTGGTCAGAGAAATAGCAAGCATCGAACTTAAGCTAAAAGAATCCTTTAGGAGTCAGGAATCGCGGGAAGAACTAAAAGCCATAAATGAAATCGAAAGAAACCCAAAGTATTTCTTCTCCTATGCCAAATCAAAATCGAGAACAACGTCCAGTATTGGGCCCCTACTTAAACAAGATGGGTCCTACACAGGTGACAGCAAGGAAATGAGTGAGCTACTCAAGTCCCAATATGACTCAGTTTCTAGCAAGCCGCTAACCAGACTGAGAGTCGAATATCAAAATTAATTTTTTATGAGAGAGCCACAAAATTTGATTAACACAACCCTATCCGATGTTATCCTGACGCCAAATGACTTCGAACAGGCGATAAATGACATGCCCATGCACTCTGCCCCAGGGCCAGACTCATGGAACTCTGTGTTCATCAAGAACTGCAAGAAGCCCCTATCACGAGCCTTTTCCATCCTATGGAGAGGGAGCATGGACACGGGGGTCGTCCCACAGTTACTAAAAACAACAGACATAGCCCCACTCCACAAAGGGGGCAGTAAAGCAACAGCAAAGAACTACAGACCAATAGCACTAACATCCCATATCATAAAAATCTTTGAAAGGGTCCTAAGAAGCAAGATCACCACCCATCTAGAAACCCATCAGTTACACAACCCAGGGCAACATGGGTTTAGAACAGGTCGCTCCTGTCTGTCTCAACTATTGGATCACTACGACAAGGTCCTAAATGCACTAGAAGACAAAAAGAATGCAGATGTAATATATACAGACTTTGCAAAAGCCTTCGACAAGTGTGACCATGGCGTAATAGCGCACAAAATGCGTGCTAAAGGAATAACAGGAAAAGTCGGTCGATGGATCTATAATTTCCTCACTAACAGAACACAGAGAGTAGTCGTCAACAGAGTAAAGTCCGAGGCAGCTACGGTGAAAAGCTCTGTTCCACAAGGCACAGTACTCGCTCCCATCTTGTTCCTCATCCTCATATCCGACATAGACAAGGATGTCAGCCACAGCACCGTGTCTTCCTTTGCAGATGACACCCGAATCTGCATGACAGTGTCTTCCATTGCAGACACTGCAAAGCTCCAGGCGGACATCAACCAAATCTTTCAGTGGGCTGCAGAAAACAATATGAAGTTCAACGATGAGAAATTTCAATTACTCAGATATGGTAAACATGAGGAAATTAAATCTTCGTCAGAGTACAAAACAAATTCTGGCCACAAAATAGAGCGAAACACCAACGTCAAAGACCTGGGAGTGATCATGTCGGAGGATCTCACCTTCAAGGACCATAACATTGTATCAATCGCATCTGCTAGAAAAATGACAGGATGGATAATGAGAACCTTCAAAACTAGGGAGGCCAAGCCCATGATGACACTCTTCAGGTCACTTGTTCTATCTAGGCTGGAATATTGCTGCACACTAACAGCACCTTTCAAGGCAGGTGAAATTGCTGACCTAGAAAATATACAGAGAACTTTCACGGCGCGCATAACGGAGATAAAACACTTCAATTACTGGGAGCGCTTGAGGTTCCTAAACCTGTATTCCCTGGAACGCAGGAGGGAGAGATACATGATTATATACACCTGGAAAATCCTAGAGGGACTAGTACCGAACTTGCACACGAAAATCACTCACTACGAAAGCAAAAGACTTGGCAGACGATGCACCATCCCCCCAATGAAAAGCAGGGGTGTCACTAGCACGTTAAGAGACCATACAATAACTGTCAGGGGCCCGAGACTGTTCAACTGCCTCCCAGCACACGTAAGGGGGATTACCAACAGACCCCTGGCAGTCTTCAAGCTGGCACTGGACAAGCACCTAAAGTCAGTTCCTGATCAGCCGAGCTGTGGCTCGTACGTTGGTTTGCGTGCAGCCAGCAGCAACAGCCTGGTTGATCAGGCTCTGATCCACCAGGAGGCCTGGTCACAGACCGGGCCGCGGGGGCGTTGACCCCCGGAACTCTCTCCAGGTAAACTCCAGGTAACCCAAAGACTGTTGAAGAAAGTAGCAGCTCATGGCATTGGGGGAAGGGTGCTCTCGTGGATCGAATCATGGGTCACTGACAGGAAGCAGAGAGTGTCCATAAATGGGGTTAAATCCGAGTGGGGATCGGTAACAAGTGGCGTTCCACAGGGATCAGTCTTGGGCCCGTTGTTGTTTATAATATATATCAATGATCTTGATGAAGGAATTACTAGTGATATGAGCAAATTCGCCGATGACACGAAGATAGGTAGGATAATTGATTCAAACGTAGATGTTAGGGAACTTCAGGAGGATTTAGACAAACTCTATTCTTGGTCAGAAAAGTGGCAGATGCAGTTCAATGTAGATAAATGCAAGGTTCTGAAGCTTGGGAGTGCCCATAACCCTAGTACTTATAAGTTAAATAATGTAAAACTTAGCCATACAGATTGCGAAAAGGACTTGGGGGTTATGGTAAGCAGCAACCTTAAACCAAGACAGCAATGCCTAAGCGTACGTAATAAGGCAAATAGATTACTGGGATTTATATCTAGAAGTGTAAGCAACAGAAGTCCAGAGGTCATACTGCAGCTTTATACATCATTGGTAAGGCCTCACCTAGATTATGCAGCTCAGTTCTGGTCTCCATATTACAGAATGGACATAAATTCGTTAGAAAACATTCAGCGTAGGATGACTAGGCACAATGAGACTATTGGTCCAGGAAGTAGGATGAACGCCCTCAATGTAACTGAGATTATACAGTGCCAACAAAGAGTTATCAGGCACGTGCCTTAGAGTTCTGAGAATATCATAGGTTATACCATCCTCTCCAGGAGCAGTTGATCGACCTTTGGTTAATGCATTATCTAATTCATACTCGGTAAAGAGGCAATCACTCTCATCAATATTTTGGCTCATAAAATTAATCACTTTCAACATTTCTTCAGAAGTACTCTCTAAATTTTTTCTAATATGAGATGGAAGGCTTTCATGCCTGGATGTTTTGGACCAGTCATTTATGAGGTCATTTGCTTTTTCAAGAGGAAAGGGATGAGCAACATTGCCAGTCTTTTTCCTGGTTATTTTATTCATACCTTTCCACTACTCTTTTGTGTTCTGTTTGTGAGGAAATTATAGATCCATCTAACAACTTTTCCTGTTAATCCTTTAGCATGCATTTTGTGCGCTATTATGCCATGGTCACACTTGTCGAAGGCTTTTGCAAAGTCTGTATATATTACATCTGCGTTCTTACCGGCTAATCTTTAATAATAATAATAAGTCTTCTAGTGCATCAGGGCCTTGTCGTAGTGATCCAGTAGAGACAGGCAGGAGCGACCTGCTCGAAACCCATCTTACCCTGGGTTGTGTAGTTAATGGGTATCTAGATGGGTGGCGATCTTGCTTCTTAGGACCCTTTCAAAGATTTTTATGATATGGGATGTTAGTGCTATCGGTATGTAGTTCTTTGCTATTGCTTTACTGCCCCCTTTGTGGAGTGGGGCTATGTCTGTTGTTTTTAGTAACTGTGGGACGAGCCCCGTGTCCATGCTCCCTATACATAGGATTTTGAAAGCTTGTGATAGGGGCTTCATGCAGTTCTTGATGAACGCGGAGTTCCATGAGTCTGGCCCTGGGGCAGAGTGCATGGGCATGTCATTTATCGCCTGTTCGAAGTCATTTGGCGTCGGGATAACATAAGATAGGATTGTGTTAACCAAATTCTGTGGCTCTCTCATAAAAAATTCATATTGATCTTCGATTCTCTTACTGCTAAAACTTCCACTACATTATTTGAGGCATAAGCAGTTCTGTGCAAACAAGTAACTCTGCGATATACTGGCCAACCTTCCCTCCCCTTTGCCTGTTCACTCTGTCGCATCTGTATAGGTTGTAACCTGGGATCCATATTTCGTTGTCCAAGTGATCCTTTATGTGGGTCTCTGTGAAAGCCGTGAACATTGCATTTGCCTCTGCAAGCAGTCCACGGATGAAAGGTATTTTGTTGTTCGTTGCTGGCTTTAGACCCTGTATATTTGCAAAGAAGAATGTTATCGGACTGGTGGTATTGTTGGTACTGGGGGTGGGGACTTTTTTTCCGGCATTAGTATCTGTATCTGCTGGTTTGGAGTGGAGGCAATCGACTGTGGTTCCACTCCAGAAATAACTGGATTTGGCATACGATTTCTGCCATTTCCTGCCAGTTTTTCTTTCTTCCTGGCACTAAAAAAAACCTCTCCCTCTTGAGTGGCTGTGGCTACCCAGGTTTTCCCATGGCCTGGATGTTTGGTATCTTTTTGTCCCAGTTAGATGGTATGCCTGGCAATTTCAGTTAAAGCACAGTCTTTCCTGTACAGAAGAGGGACACATTTAAGGGTGAAAAAGCTAACAGGAAAGGAGTTTGCATTTTCCTGTTGTCATATGGGCATGGCATTTTCTAGGGTGGTCATAGTTGCACGTCCCGTCTGTTTTTCAAGATTTCCCATTCCTGCAGATACCAAGTGCATAGTATGTGCACTGGCTTGGTTTCCGTTTGCCTTGGGTTTCTGTGACTGTATTCCCTGTTAGTGCATGTTTACCTGTCTCATTCCTATCCTCACTACTACTTACAATGGAGCTCTCACCAGTTATTTCTGGTAATATAGCCTCACTATTACCTGGAGTTTACCTGGAGAGAGTTCCGGGGGTCAACGCCCCCGCGGCCCGGTCTGTGACCAGGCCTCCTGGTGGATCAGAGCCTGATCAACCAGGCTGTTGCTGCTGGCTGCACGCAAACCAACGTACGAGCCACAGCCCGGCTGGTCAGGAACCTGTTGGTAATCCCCCTTATGTATGCTGGGAGGCAGTTGAACAGTCTCGGGCCACTGACACTTATTGTATGGTCTCTTAACGTGCTAGTGACACCCCTGCTTTTCAATGGGGGGATGGTGCATCGTGTGCCAAGTCTTTTGCTTTCGTAGTGAGTGATTTTCGTGTGCAAGTTCGGTACTAGTCCCTCTAGGATTTTCCAGGTGTATATAATCATGTATCTCTCCCTCCTGCGTTCCAGGGAATACAGGTTTAGGAACCTCAAGCGCTCCCAGTAATTGAGGTGTTTTATCTCCGTTATGCGCGCCATGAAGGTTCTCTGTACATTTTCTAGGTCAGCAATTTCACCTGCCTTGAAAGGTGCTGTTAGTGTGCAGCAATATTCCAGCCTAGATAGAACAAGCGACCTGAAGAGTGTCATCATGGGCTTTGCATCCCTAGTTTTGAAGGTTCTCATTATCCATCCTGTCATTTTTCTAGCAGATGCGATTGATACAATGTTATTGTCCTTGAAGGTGAGATCCTCCGACATGATCACTCCCAGGTCTTTGACGTTGGTGTTTCGCTCTATTTTGTGGCCAGAATTTGTTTTGTACTCTGATGAAGATTTAATTTCCTCGTGTTTACCATATCTGAGTAATTGAAAATTCTCATCGCTACATTGCTACTTGAGTCGCCTTGTTTGCTATCTCCTGTGGCATTACTAGTTTGTAATATTGGTTTTATCTTGTCCTTGACCACACTTGTTTCCCCACTACAACTTCTGTCTCCCTCGAGGTCATTTATATGCATTCCCTCATGTGTACATTTACTGACTACCTGGGCAACACCTCCATCCTCACCATTACTCTCTACCAGGGCAACACCTCCAGCCTTACAGTTTCTCACTACATGACCAGCACCAAGGGCGATGCCATCCAGCCCAGACTTTTTAATTTCCCATCTGTTATAGAATTCTTCCAGGTTTTCTATGAAGGTTGCTTTTATGTTATCCTCTTTTAATACCAATGTGATTTTAGTCCACAGACTAATCTCATTTGGGCATACCCAAAAACACTTCCCTGATTTAATACTGCTTATAGATAGTTCAAATTCAAAGTTTATTCTCTATAAGGATTACAATGCTGAGTTTACAGAAATTTGGTTATTGTTTGGTTTACATGTAGTAAAACTGTGATTACAGAGTGTACCACTAGAACGCTTAGCATGGCTAGGCATTTCGGGCATACTTAGTTTTATTCTTAATTGTAAAATATTACAAATTATGAGGTAAGTTGGTATTATGGCTAAGTGACTAAATACTAGTTTGTGAGTTTAGCAATGTGAATGCTTTTGTTTTGGCACAGTATATAGTTTCAGTATTGGAGTATCACAGGATTCATTATTTTAAGACTGAGATTAATATTTCTGTTTATGGTCAAATGAGTGAGCGAGTGTAAGTGTGAACCACCAGGTGGTATTCGTGTAGTTAGTTGACGGGGTGTATCAGGGAGATAAGATGTTTTCTAATGGTAGTTTTGAAGGTGATGAATGTGTCTGCAGTTCTAGAGTTCTCATGTAGGGTATTCCAGATTTTAGGGCCTTTGACATACATTGAATTTTTGTAAAGGTTTAGTCGGACACGGGGAATGTCGTAGAGATGTTTGTTTCTGGTGTTATGCCTGTGGGTTCTGTCACAACTATCAAGAAAGCGTTTTAGGTCAAGGTTGATATTAGAGTTTAAGGCCCTGTAGATATAGATTGCACAGTAGTAAGTGTGGATGTACTGAACTGGGAGTAAGTTTAGATCTTTGAAGAGTGGGGGGGTGTGCTGCCAGGGATGGGATTTAGTGATTATTCTTACTGCAGCTTTTTGTTGGGTTATTATTGGCTTTAGGTGTGTTGCTGCAGTTGATCCCCAAGCACAAATAGCATAGGTGAGGTATGGATAAATAAGCGAGTGGTATAGTGTGAGAAGGGCATTTTGCGGCACGTAGTATCGTATCTTGGAGAGGATCCCAACCGTTTTGGATACTTTTTTGGCTATATGCTGGATATGGGTGCTGAAATTCAGGTTGTTGTCAAGGTATAAGCCTAGGAATTTTCCCCCATTATTTCTGGTAATTAGAGTGTTGTCAATCTTAATGTTAATTTGTGCATCTCCTGCTCTGCTACCAAACATAATATAGTAAGCTTTGTCAGTGTTAAGCGTAAGTTTATTGGCTGTCATCCAAGTCGATATTTTAATCAGCTCCTCATTCACAATGGTGTTGAGGGTGGCAAGATTGGGGTGAGAGATGACATAAGTCGTGTCATCAGCAAAGAGAATGGGTTTCAGGTGTTGGGATACGTTTGGAAGGTCATTGATGTATATGAGGAAGAGCAGGGGACCAAGGACACTTCCCTGCGGAACTCCAGTATCAAGTGGCCGTGTTGCTGATGCTGTGTCTTTAATGGTGACGTACTGATACCTATTAGTAATGTAAGATTTGAAATAAGCAAGTGCATGGCCTCTTATACCGTAGTGGTCAAGTTTGTGGAGTAGGATTTCGTGGTTTACTGTGTCAAAAGCTTTTCTTAGGTCAATAAAAATTCCTAGTGGATATTCCTTATTTTCCAATGCTGTGTAAAGCAGATCTAGAATTTTTATGATTGCATCATTAGTGCTTTTATTTTTCCTGAATCCAAACTGGCAGGGGTTGAGTATGTTTTGAGCCGTTATAAATGAATACAGTCTCCTGTGCACGAGTTTCTCAAAGATTTTGGATAGCAATGGTAAGTTAGATATTGGCCTATAGTTGTTTAAGTCTGTAGGGTCACCACCTTTATGTATTGGTGTAACCCTTGCCATCTTGAGTAGTTTCGGGAAGGTGCTAGTCTCTATTGACTTGTTAAAAAGTAATGAAATAGCATGCGAAAGGACATGGGCCGCTCGCTTGTACAGTAATGGTGGGACATGAGACAGATTCCCCGAGTTATTTTTAAGTGACTTTATGATCTCAATGACTTCCGTGGGCTCAGTTGGTGCAAGATAGAAGGAATTAGGGAAATTTCCATCTAGGTAGTCCCCGGCATGGGCATTGGTATGTGGGATTTTACTGGCGAGATTAGATCCTATGTTTGAGAAGAAGTCGTTTATCTTGTTAGTTCTTGGATATCTGCACAAGGGGTATTTACCTGGAGTTTACCTGGAGAGAGTTCCGGGGGTCAATGTCCCCGCGGCCCGGTCTGTGACCAGGCCCCCTGGTGGATCAGAGCTTGATCAACCAGGCTGCACGCAATCCAACGTACGAGCAACAGCCCAGCTGGTCAGGTACCGACTTTAGGTGCTTCTCCAGTGCCAGCTTGAAGACTGCCAGGGGTCTATTGGTAATCCCCCTTATGTATACTGGGAGGCAGTTGAACAGTCTCGGGCCCCTGACACTTATTGTATTCTCTCTTAACGTGCTAGTGACACCCCTGCTTTTCATTGGGGGGATGTTACATCGTCTGCCAAGTCTTTTGCTTTCGTTGGGAGTGATTTTCGTGTGCAAGTTCGGTACTAGTCCCTCTAGGATTTTCCAGGTGTATATAATCATGTATCTCTCCGGCCTGCATTCCAGGGTATACAGGTTCAAGAACTTTGAGCGCTCCCAGTAATTGAGGTGTTTTATCTCCGTTATGCATGCTGTGAAGGTTCTCTGTACATTTTCTAGATCAGCAATTTCACCTGCCTTGAAAGGTGCTGTTATTGTGCAGCAATATTCCAGCCTAGATAGAACAAGCGACCTGAAGAGTGTCATCATGGGCTTGGCATCCCTAGTTTTGAAGGTTCTCATTATCCATCCTGTCATTTTTCTAGCAGCTGCAATTGATATAATGTTTTGGTCCTTGAAGGTGAGATCCTCCGACATGATCACTCCCAGGTCTTTGACGTTTGTTTTTCGTTCTATTTTGTGGCCGGAATTTGTTTTGTACTCTGATGAAGTTTTGATTTCCTCGTGTCTACCATATTGTGACACCAATTTCCATAAAATGGCAAGCAATCCATATGGAAGCCCGTTTGTTTGATGTACTGCAGACTACACAGAGCTTCATAATGTGATTTGAATGGTTGATTTACTATAGTTCTACTAATAACCTCTTGAATATTCTACTAATAACCTCCTTAAAGTCAAAATCTGGCTATTTGTATTTCTATTTCTAACTGCACTTGTATATTAGGACAGCTTACCGGCGTACGTTCCTGTTTTATATTTATTGTTTGTGTTTGAAAAGGGCGCCTAAAACCCCATCTGTTTACACTGCTTTTTTGTCCAATGAATCCATTTGAAACCGGTCAAGGGTTCGGACCAGTCAAGGGTTCGGAACCAGTCGAATCTGATCAGTGAGTCACTTATTTAAAACATATCTGGTCGGTGATTTGGCTAACACATGAAGGAACTACTGAAAATTATTTAACCGAGTAATATGTGATTAGATTGATTCAAAAGTATAACTTGCATGTTGAAGAACCGGTGATTGCTGACAGCTCCTACAATGACAAACGGTCGAGATCTAAACCTTTATTTACATCCTGAAGGATTATAGATTACTGTATCTAGCTTTTCTAGGTTTTTTTCATCTCCACCACAGATTAGATTTTGCCACCGAAGTGGCTAGTTTATTGTGCACCCCATATCCATCCTGTGGACGGTAGCGCGAGAGCATATGGATACACAAAAGGCCTAGGAACTAGGCCCCAAAGGGTTAACAGGAATACATATGGATTTATATCTACATATCTATAGTTCACTTATCTGTTACAAGCAAATTTAGGAAATTTGCTTAGTATATCTGGTATCTTATTTTCATTAATAAGATATCTTGACATGTCACATAGGTTATTATACTGTCTGTCTCTGTATTCCTCAATAAGTGGACAATTAAGCACATAGTGTTCAAGAGAGTGACCATATGCCTGATCACATAATTTACATTTAGTTTGATCATCATCTGTGTGTCTCCCAAACTGCCAGAAGTACTTGTAACTAAGCCTAAGCCTGGCCACTACAACATCAGTCAGTCTGTTCACATTGCAAGTTGCTCCATAAACATACTTATCTACGTTCATGTTATCATAGTGGGTTATAGATCTACTCAGGCTTCTAACTGCATTCCTATAACAATCATTTTCATTATTTACTTCTCTCCTAATATTATTCCTAATGCTAGACACAGTTATACCAAAGTTATATTCTACATTCTCCTTCTGGATACTCTTCTTGGCTAACATATCAACTTTATCATGAAGGAGTAATCCAATGTGTGATGGGATCCATAGCAATTGTACATTAATTCCTTTGTCCCTAATTTTTGAGTATCTATACCTGGCTTCCCCAATGAGCATGTTGTTGGAGTCATTATATGAGCCAAGAGCCTTCAATGATGACATAGAATCAGTAATGATGATAGAGTCAAGCTCAGTGTCATAGGTTAGCTTTAGCGCCATTAGGATTGCAAACAATTCAGTTTGCAGTGTAGACGCCCATCTCCACCACAACAAATGCTATATTATCACTATAGTTGATTGATGAAATTATTGGAGGAAAGACGCTTTTCTGGAGCAATATTTGCTTTTCGTTTTGTATATTGCGACTGCTGGTAACTACAGATTATATGAATTTCACTGCATATGTCTGGTATTTCAAGAATGGAGAAAAAATTTATGAAAGTCACATCACTCCACTAAGTAATACTGGTTAGCTGCTACTACAACACTGTTTTCTCCTATTCACTGGTATCACTAGATTATATGCGAGGTACACTAGCAGGCCAGGAAGATTATTAGAACAGCTGACCTGTGTGGTAAGTTTCTGGCGACTTCTGGCACCTGCCTCTTTAGGCCTATCACTTCAGTTTCAATTACACCTGTTTTAAATGACACTTTTGCGTTTAGTTGCTAGTGCAGGAAGCATTGACCTATTTGCCATAACTGAGACGTGGTTTAATTAAAAAAGTCGGGACATGCCTGCGGAATGTCACATTCAGGGTTTTAAATTGTTCCAAGTAGATAGAAGTATCGGGAAGGGGGGTGGGGTGGCACTGTATGTCCGAGATCGCTTGAACTGTTGCATAAAAACGGGTATTAAGTCTGAAGTAACACATACAGAGTCTGTTTGGATAGAATTTTCAGAGGGGCATGAAAAACTGATTTTAGGTGTGATATACCGTCCCCCAAACTTAGATAGGGACCAAGGGAGACTACTATGGGAGGAAAACTGATTTTAGGTGTGATATACCGTCCCCCAAACTTAGATAGGGACCAAGGGAGACTACTATGGGAGGAAATTGTTAGGGCCACAAGGCACGATAATGTAGTAATTCTAGGAGACTTTAACTTTAGTTATATTGATTGGAATTTCTTGACTGGGAATTTAGAATCATACTACTTCTTAGAAGTAGTTCAGGATTGTTTTTTGAAGCAGTTTGTGACAGAGCCTACAAGCAGAAATAACCTGCTTGACTTAGTTCTGGCAGACAATGAATCCCTTGTGAATAATTTAGAAATTTCAGAGGAACTGGGTGCTAGCGACCACAAATCAATTACATTTAGCATTGAATGGAAGTATGATAGTAAGGATAACTCAGTAACAGTCCCAGATTTTCGCTTAGCAGATTACGATGGGCTTAGAGAACATTTATCGTCTGTTGACTGGGGTAACGAAGAGAGCTGTCAATATGACAGTTTTCTGAACACTATACATGCTGCTCAAAGAACGTTTATCCCGTATAAAGAAATTAGATCAAATAGAAATGACCCAAAATGGATGAACAATAGGCTGAAATATCTACTAGGGCATAAGAAGGGAATTTATAGGCGTATAAAAAGAGTTGATGGTCATCTTTTGAATCAATATATTGACATTAAGAGGGACATTAAAAAGGGGATAAGAAAAGCTAAAAGGGACTATGAAATTAAAGTTGCTAGGGATTCTAAAACTAACCCAAAAAGTTTTTTCCAGGTCTATAGAACAAAAGTTAGAGATAAGATAGGTCCCCTTAAAAATAACTATGGGCATCTTACTGACAAAGAGAATGAAATGTGCTCGATTTTAAACAATTATTTTCTCTCAGTTTTTACACAGGAAGACATTAACAATATTCCAGTAATTAATTTTTATAGTTGGCCTGAAGAAGATAAATTATGTAACATCACAGTCCCTAGTGAAACAGTTGTGAAGCAGATAGACAGACTGAAGCAAAATAAGTCGCCGGGTCCTGATGAGGTTTTTTCAAGGGTTCTTAAGGAATGCAAAATGGAAGTCTGTGAACCATTAACTAATATTTTTAATTTATCTCTTCAAACAAGTGTAGTGTCTGATATGTGGAAGATGGCTAATACAATTCTTATTTTTAAAGCAGGGGACAAGTCGTTACCATCTAATTACCGCCCAATAAGCCTGACCTCAATTGTAGGTAAATTACTAGAGTCAATTATAGCTGAGATTATAAGAAGCCATCTCGATAAGCATAGCTTGATTAATGATACTCAGCATGGATTCACGAGAGGCCGTTCTTGTCTAACTAATTTATTAACTTTCTTCAGTAAAGCTTTTGAGGCTGTTGACCACGATAAAGAATTTGATATTATTTACTTAGAGTTTAGTAAGGCTTTTGATAGAGTTCCGCACCATAGACTGTTAAAGAAAGTGGCAGCTCATGGCATTGGGGGAAAAGTACTCTTGTGGATCGAGTCATGGCTCACTAACAGGAAGCCTGGAGTTTACCTGGAGAGAGTTCCGGGGGGTCAACGCTCCCGCGGCCCGGTCTGTGACCAGGCCTCCTGGTGGATCAGAGCCTGATCAACCAGGCTGTTACTACTGGCTGCACGCAAACCAACGTACGAGCCACAGCCCGGCTAGTCAGGAACAGACTTTAGGTGCTAGTCCAGTGCCAGCTTGAAGACTGCCAGAGGTCTGTTGGTAATCCCCCTTATGTATGCTGGGAGGCAGCTGAACAGCCTCGGGCCCTTGACACTTATTGTATGGTCTCTTAACGTGCTAGTGACACCCCTGCTTTTCATTGAAGGGATGTTGCATCGTCTGCCATGTCCTTTGCTTTCGTAGAGAGTGATTTTCGTGTGCAAGTTTGGTACTAGTCCCTCTAGGATTTTCCAGGTGTATATAATCATGTATCTCTCCGGCCTGCATTCCAGGGAATACAGGTTCAGGAACCTCAAGCGCTCCCAGTAATTGAGGTGTTTTATCTCCTTTATGCGCGCCATGGAGTTCACCTGGAGTTTACCTGGAGAGAGTTCTGGGGTCAACGCCCCCGCGGCCCGGTCTGTGACCAGGCCTCTGTTACTACTGGCTGCACGCAAACCAACGTATGAGCCACAGCCCGGCTGAAGGCTCTCTGTACATTTTCTAGGTCAGCAATTTCACCTGTCTTGAAAGGTGCTGTTAGTGTGCAGCAATATTCCAGCCTAGATAGAACAAGTGACCTGAAGAGTGTCATCATGGGCTTGGCATCCCTAGTTTTGAAGGTTCTCATTATCCATCCTGTCATTTTTCTAGCAGATGCGATTGATACAATGTTATGGTCCTTGAAGGTGAGATTCTCCGACATGATCACTCCCAGGTCTTTGACGTTGGTGTTTCGCTCTATTTTGTGGCCAGAATTTGTTTTGTACTCTGATGAAGATTTAATTTCCTCGTGTTTACCATATCTGAGTAATTGAAATTTCACATCGTTGAACTTCATATAGTTTTCTGCAGCCCACTGAAAGATTTTGTTAATGTCCCCCTGGAGCCTTGCAGTGTCTGCAATGGAAGACACTGTCATGCAGATTCGGGTGTCATCTGCGAAGGAAGACACGGTGCTGTGGCTGACATCCTTGTCTATGTCAGATATGAGGATGAAGAACAAGATGGGAGCAAGTTCTGTGCCTTGTGGAACAGAGCTTTTCACCGTAGCTGCCTCGGTCTTTACTCTGTTGACTACTACTCTCTGTGTTCTGTTAGTGAGGAAATTATAGATCCATCGACCGACTTTTCCTGTTATTCCTTTAGCACGCATTTTGTGCGCTATTATGCCATGCTCACACTTGTCGAAGGCTTTTGCAAAGTCTGTATATATTACATCTGCATTCTTTTTGTCTTCTAGTGCATCTAGGACCTTGTCGTAGTGATCCAATAACTGAGACAGACAGGAGGGACCTGTTCTAAACCCATGTTGCCCTGGGTTGTGTAACTGATGGGTTTCTAGATGGGTGGTGATCTTGCTTCTAAGGACCCTTTCAAAGATTTTTATGTTATGCTAGTGCTATCGGTCTGTAGTTCTTTGATGTTGCTTTACTGCCCCCTTTGTGGAGTGGGGCTATGTCTGTTGTTTTTAGTAACTGTGGGACGACCCCCATGTCCATGCTCCCTCTCCATAGGATGATAAAGGCTCGTGATAGGGGCTTCTTGCAGATCTTTCAAATTCAAATTCAAATTCAAAGTTTATTCTCTATAAGGATTACAATGCTGAGTTTACAGAAATTTGGTTATTGTTTGGTTTGCATGTAGTAAAATTGTGATTACAGAGTGTACCACTAGAACGCTTAGCATGGCTAGGCATTTCGGGCATACTTAGTTTTATTCTTAATTGTAAAATATTACAAATTATGAGGTAAGTTGGTATTATGGCTAAGTGACTAAATACTAGTTTGTGAGTTTAGCAATGTGAATGCTTTTGTTTTGGCACAGTACATAGTTTCAGTATTGGAGTATCACAGGATTCATTATTTTAAGACTGAGATTAATATTTCCGTTTATGGTCAAATGAGTGAGTGAGTGTAAGTGTGAACCACCAGGTGGTATTCGTGTAGTTAGTTGATGGGGTGTATCAGGGAGATAAGATGTTTTCTAATGGTAGTTTTGAAGGTGATGAATGTGTCTGCAGTTCTAGAGTTCTCAGGTAGGGTATTCCAGATTTTAGGGCCTTTGACATACATTGAATTTTTGTAAAGGTTTAGTCGGACACGGGGAATGTCGTAGAGATGTTTGTGTCTGGTGTTATGCCTGTGGGTTCTGTCACAACTATCAAGAAAGCGTTTTAGGTCAAGGTTGATATTGGAGTTTAAGGCCCTGTAGATATAGATTGCACAGTAGTAAGTGTGGATGTACTGAACTGGGAGCAAGTTTAGATCTATGAAGAGTGGGGGGGTGTGTTGCCAGGGATGGGATTTAGTGATTATTCTTACTGCAGCTTTTTGTTGGGTTATTATTGGCTTTAGGTGTGTTGCTGCAGTTGATCCCCAAGCACAAATAGCATAGGTGAGGTATGGATAAATAAGTGAGTGGTATAGTGTGAGAAGGGCATTTTGCGGCACGTAGTATCGTATCTTGGAGAGGATCCCAACCGTTTTGGATACTTTTTTGGCTATATGCTGGATATGGGTGCTGAAATTCAGGTTGTTGTCAAGGTATAAGCCTAGGAATTTTCCCCCATTATTTCTGGTAATTAGAGTGTTGTCAATCTTAATGTTAATTTGTGCATCTCCTGCTCTGCTACCAAACATAATATAGTAGGTTTTGTCAGTGTTAAGCGTAAGTTTATTGGCTGTCATCCAAGTCGATATTTTAATCAGCTCCTCATTCACAATGGTGTTGAGGGTGGCAAGATTAAGGTGAGAGATGACATAAGTCGTGTCATCAGCAAAGAGAATGGGTTTCAGGTGTTGGGATACGTTTGGAAGGTCATTGATGTATATGAGGAAGAGCAGGGGACAAAGGACACTCCCTGCGGAACTCCAGTATCAAGTGGCCGTGTTGCTGATGCTGTGTCTTTAATGGTGACGTACTGATACCTATTAGTAATGTAAGATTTGAAATAAGCAAGTGCATGGCCTCTTATACCGTAGTGATCAAGTTTGTGGAGTAGGATGTCGTGGTCTACTGTGTCAAAAGCTTTTCTTAGGTCAATAAAAATTCCTAGTGGATATTCCTTATTTTCCAACGCTGTGTAAAGCAGATCTAGCATTTTTATGATTGCATCATTAGTGCTTTTATTTTTCCTAAATCCAAACTGGCAGGGGTTGAGTATGTTTTGAGCCGTTATAAATGAATACAGTCTCCTGTGCACGAGTTTCTCAAAGATTTTGGATAGCAATGGTAAGTTAGATATTGGCCTATAGTTGTTTAAGTCTGTAGGGTCACCACCTTTATGTATTGGTGTAACCCTTGCCATCTTGAGTAGTTTCGGGAAGGTGCTAGTCTCTATTGACTTGTTAAAAAGTAATGAAATAGCATGCGAAAGGACATGGGCCGCTCGCTTGTACAGTAATGGTGGGACATGAGACAGATTCCCCGAGTTATTTTTAAGTGACTTTATGATCTCAATGACTTCCGTGGGCTCAGTTGGTGCAAGATTGAAGGAATTAGAGAAATTTCCATCTAGGTAGTCCCCGGCATGGGCATTGGTATGTGGGATTTTACTGGCGAGATTAGATCCTATGTTTGAGAAGAAGTCGTTTATCTTGTTAGCTGTGTCAGTGGGATGTAGTGGTGTTTCATTAGGTTTAGTTAGGACAATATTCTTGGTTTTTCTCAGTTTGTGGGTCCCTAGAATCTGAGAGAGTGTTTTCCAGGTCTTTTTTATATCTCTTCTAGTGTCTGTGAATCTACTGGAGTAGTATAGTTGTTTGGCTTTTTTTATTACTTTGGTGAGAGCTGATGAATAGTGTTTAAGAGTATCTTTGTGTATTAAGCCCTGTCTATATTGCTTTTCATATTGGTGTTTCTTGTCAATGGATTTCAGAATGGTACTGGTTAGCCATGGGCAACCAAGCCGTTTGTTTGTGATCTGTTTTGTTTTTATAGGACAATGTTTGTTGTATAGTCTAAGTAATTTGTTAAGAAAGATGTCTGTCCAGTCATCAATACCATTGACCTTGGAGAATTCTGTAGGCCAATCAACAGTCTCTAGGTCAGCTGTGAACTTCCTTACTGAGGCCTCGTCATGGAGTCTAAATGAGACTTTGTTGTATTCAAGTGGTGGTTTACTAATGTTTGTCAGGAGGAAGGTAGGGTAGTGGTCTGTAGTGCTATCTGTGATTATCCCTGATTTAAGGGGGGCTAGTATATTGGTCCATATGTGGTCTATTATGGTTGCACTTGTCTCAGTGAGCCTGGTTGGTTTAGTTATTGTTGGTATGAGAAGTGTGTTGTTCATATTGTTGATGAAATCAGTTACAGGCTGATCATCTAGTAAGCCAAGGTTGATGTTGAAGTCTCCAGCTAAGAGAAGGTGGTGCTTATTCATTTGTCTGTTTGTTATTAGTGACTTTAATTTCTCACTGAAATTTGGGATGTTTGTGTTAGGTATCCGGTAAATGGCACCGATTGTTATATGCGTCTTAAGGTTTTTTACAGTAAAATTAGCAAAAATGTATTCCCCATATTCATCACTAAAGCAAGTGGTACTAAGACAAGATAATTGGTTAGAGTAATAGATTGCAATACCACCCCCAACTTGGTTTGTTCTGCAGTTGTGAATTGCTGTGTATCCTGGTAGAGGGTAGATATCTATTGTGTCCTGCTTAAGCCAGGTCTCAGTAAGAATAATGCAGGAGAAGGGTGTCTTTAGTGATTCAAGGAGTGCTAGGAGGTCATCATAGTGTTTGCTTAAGGACCTGATGTTGTAGTTAAGTACTGATAGACTTTTAGCATTGTTTAGGATAGTGGTGGCTTGTGATGCTGTGTAATAAAGGCAGTTACTTTCCAATAGGTTTTGATTGGGTGTCAGATTATGGAGGTTTAGATCAGGGTCAACGTGATCAATCATCTTCTAGGTTTAAAATTATGGTTATTTATATCCTGAGTTGTGTGTTGAGTTCTACTACTGATATCTGTAGTGGTTGGAAGTTTGGACAAGTATACAGCTAGAGTATTTTGGTCATGTAGGGTATAGTCACTACTACACATAATGAAGTTGATGTTGTCTGTGTGTTGTGCTGGAATGAACTAAAGTACAACTAGGTATAAACTAGTAATATAAAAATACAAATTAAAAATAGAACAAGACTCTCACTTGTAATTGCACTAAGGTCTAATAATGACTTTTGTGGATTCTATGTTATGAGCTAGAGTGAGCTAAAGTACAATAGGTTTAATCTAATAATATAAAAGTACAAATTAAAAATAGCACTAGTCTCTCACTAGTAATTGCACTATGGTCTAATATAGTGAATTTGGTATTGACTATGTCTTGAGGTAGAATGAGCTATGGTACAACTGAATTTAATCTAATAATATAAAAATACAAATTAAAAGTAGCACCAGTCTCTCACTAGTAATTGCACTATGGTCTAGTATAGTGAATTTGGTATTGACTATGTATTGAGCTAGAATGAGCTAGAGTAAAACTGTGATTAATCTAATAATATAATAAAGGAATAAGACTCTCAATTGTAATTGCACTAAGGTCTTATATAAGTTGTTTACAAGAATTAGAGTATACTTAGATTTAAATTGACAGGATAAAATACACAAATTAAGGTAGCAAAATAATAATAAAAAAAAGAATTGATAAAAATAAAAATGGCAATGACTTGGTTATAATATGCTAGTAAGATGGTAGACAGGATGATATAAAAGTTGTAGTTGAAAATACTAGGTTAAAAAAGTATGGAATAAAAATGGTCAATAAAAGAAGTTTACAATAAGTTTGATCAATATAGTTTAAAGTAAAATTGGGCAATAATAGGGATTTAGAATAAAATTGGGCAATTGAGTATTTTTTAAAGTGAGGTAGAATTATTGAAGACAAGTTATGGTTAGTTTATAAAAAAAATAAGATGGAACAGTGATGTGGTAAGTTGTAAAAAAGGAGATAGATTCTGTAGATATTTAATACAATTAAGACTATGAGGTAGAATGGTCGTTGAGTACAACAATGACAATTAAAAGTAGTTGGAGTATTAGAATTTTAGGGGGGCACAAATGTATGACAATATAACACTGGCCCTGGGGCAGAGTGCATGGGCATGTCATTTATCGCCTGTTCGAAGTCATTTGGCGTCAGGATAACATCAGATAGGCTTGTGTTAACCAAATTCTGTGGCTCTCTCATAAAAAATTCATTTTGATCTTCGACTCTCAGTCTGGTTAGCGGCTTGCTAAAAACTGAGTCATATTGGGACTTTAGTAGCTCACTCATTTCCTTGCTGTCATCTGTGTAGGACCCATCTTGTTTAAGTAGGGGCAAAATACTGGACGTTGTTCTCGACTTTGATTTTGGCATAGGAGAAGAAATACTTTGGGTTTCTTTCGATTTCATTTATGGCTTTTAGTTTTTCCCGCGATTCCTGACTCCTATAAGATTCCTTTAGCTTAAGTTCGATGCTTGTTATTTCTCTGACCAGTGTCTCCCTATGCCTTTCAGATATATTGACCTCTTTTAGCCTCCCTGTTATTCTTGTAAAAGGAGCGCCTGTCTCTTTCTTTTTTACATCTACTCCTCCTTTTTCTTAGAGGAATAAGCCTTGTGCATACATCGAGTGCCACCAAGTTAATCTGTTCTAGGCATAAGTTGGGGTCTGTGTTGCTTAGTATATCTTCCCAGTTTATATCGGTTAGGACTTGGTTTACTTGGTCCCACTTTATGTTTTTGTTATTGAAGTTGAATTTGGTGAATGCTCCCTTGTGACTAATCTCATTATGTCGGTCTGGGGCTCTGCGCATACATGTCTGAACCTCAATTATGTTGTGATCTGAGTATAATGTTTTTGATATGGTGACATTTCTTATCAGATCATCATTGTTAGTGAAGAAGAGGTCTAGTGTATTCTCCAGTCTAGTAGGCTCTATTATTTGCTGGTTTAAATTGAATTTTGTGCAGAGATTTAAAAGCTCGTGTGAGTGTGAGTTTTCATCAGAGCTGCCTCCTGGTGTTATTACTGCAGAGAGTGTCTATAAATGGGGTTAAATCCGAGTGGGGATCTGTAACAAGTGGGGTTCCACAGGGATCAGTCTTGGGCCCGTTGTTGTTTATAATATATATCAATGACCTTGATGAGGGTATTACTAGTGATATGAGCAAATTCGCCGATGACACAAAGATAGGTAGGATAATTGATTCAAACATAGATGTTAGGGAACTTCAGGAGGATTTAGACAATCTCTATTCTTGGTCAGAAAAGCGGCAGATACAGTTCAATGTAGATAAATGCAAGGTTCTGAAGCTCGACAGTGTCCATAACCCTAGCACTTATAAGTTAAATAATGTAGAACTTAGCTATACAGATTGTGAAAAGGACTTGGGGGTTATGATGAGCAGCAACCTTAAACCAAGACAGCAGTGCCTAAGCGTATGTAATAAGGCAAATAGGTTATTGGGATTTATATCAAGAAGTGTAAGCAACAGAAGTCCAGAGGTTATACTGCAGCTTTATACATCATTAGTAAGGCCTCACCTTGATTAAGGAGCTCAGTTCTGGTCTCCATATTACAGAGTGGACATAAATTCGTTAGAAAACATTCAGCAAGTATGGAGGAATACCAGTTTTGGATGAACGCTGGAAGTAAGTTAGGAATAACAGGGAAAAATTTAGAATCTTTCATTAGTGCTAAGATCCAGGAAAGACTTGAAAGAGAGAGAGAAAGAATCAAAAGAGAAGAGATTAAGGAGAGAGAAAGAATAGAGAGAGAGAATCAAGAAAGACAGTTAGAAAGAGAAAGAGAGGATAAAAAGGAGAGAGATCGAATTGAAAGAGAAAACCAAGATTGACAGTTAGAAAGAGAGAGAGAAGACAAAAAGGAGCGTGATAGACTTTATCGTGAGGAGAGAGCTAGAGTACGTGAGGAGCAAGCTAAAGTATGTGAGGAACAAGTTAAATTAAGAGAACTTGAAGAAAGAGCAAAGGATAGAGAAGTTGAGGAAAGAGCTAGAGAATGTGAGGAAAAAGCTAGAGAACGTGAGGAAAAAGCTAGAGAACATGAGTTAATAGAGAGAGAAAAGGATCGCGAGCTCGAAAAAGCTCGCCTTAAATTAGAGAATAAAAAGTTAACTCTTACACAACAACAATTAGAGGAAGGAGTAATTGAACATCATGCAGCTAGTGCACATATTTCAACACCTAATTTACCTCCCTTCACAGAGGTTGAAGACATTACTTCATACATCATCAGGTTTGAAAATACCGCTACCCTCTGTGAATGGCCTGCTGACACCTGGGTACCATGTTAGGAATGCTATTTTCTGGTACAGCCTTGAATATCTATGCAACTTTGTCGCAGGATATCATACATAATTATAACCTACTGAAGAAGGCAATCCTTAAAGCATATCAAAAAACCACAAATTCTTACAGGAAAGATTTCAGGTATGCCACCTTACAGCCTGGCCAAAACTTTCAGCAGTTACAGGTAACACTCGTTTGTTCGACTTTCGGATAAAGAGTTCAGGAATTGATCGCAGTTATGAATCTCTTAGAGACTTCATGGTTGCTGACCAGTTCCTGACAGCTCTTCCCCACCAGTTAAGAACATTCATCAGAGAACATAACCTGATTAAAGCTGAGGAAGTTGCTGAGGCTGCTGACCTGTATGCTGAGGCTCACAATTCCTATAAAGACCTAAAGGGATCGAACCTTAAGGGCAATGATTCACCTGAACCAAAGATTAAGAAGCCTACAGTAGAAGCAAAGTCACCAGCTATTATACAAACCTGTCATCGATGTGGTGGTATCGGACATAAACGTCCAGATTGTCCTTCCAAGAAAATAGAGAAAGTTGGTAGATGTTTTGTTGACAGTAATGACCAAGCAGCCTTCTGTTCAGGAGCAGTTAATGGTATAAAAGTCTCAGATATATTACGTGACACTGGATGTACGTGCATCGTAATTTTGGACAAACTGTTCCCTTACTTTAAAACCTCTTTTGTGTCCTCCATTCTTTCAGATTACTTGGGTCGTGAAAATACTTTCCCTACAATACGTTGTTACTTGAAAACTAAATGGTTCACCGGTTGGACTAATGCGGTACTAGCCCCAATTACTTGTTCTATAATAGTGGGTAACATTAAAGGTGCCGTTCTTCCTTCAGAGGTGGATCTTTCATCACCACCCGTGGATCTAAGTTTTCCAGCTCTTCCTCCTTGCAAGTTAAATAAGCCCCTTAACAATTCCACACTGGAAGCTGCTTTGTCTCGTACTGTTCATTTGGGGGTGGAAACAGATGATACTGCTCTCGATAGCAAGGTAGCAGGATCACCTGTCCACTTGTCGAGTGAAAGTAAGGGTATTGCCTCTGGCACTCTAAATGTCTTGACTAGGGCTAAGACCATAACCCCGGTTTCTCCTACCTCCTCTTCTCCCACCGTGAGTCCTTTTATTTTCCCAGATTTTATGTCTAAGGATGACTTTGTCAATATACAGTGCAATTGCCCTTCACTTCGGGTTTGTCATAATCAAGCTTTTAACAACAAAGTTATCCATGGGAGATACGTATCTCATAAGTTTGAATATATTAATTGTATCTTACATAAATCTGTATTTAAATCTCATTCTTCAGTGATAGATTATTCCCTACTTGTTATTCCTAAACCATGTCGAGAGACTGTTCTTCAAATGGCTCATGATTTGCCAGTGACCAAACACTTGGCCCATCGTAAGACGTGGCATAAACTCAAGCACACTTATTTTTGGTCAAGCATGTATTCTCAGGTTACAAAGAAGTATAGTTCTTGCAATAGGTGTCAGGTGCTTACTGCACAAAATACACACACTCCTAGATCCTTTATATTTATTAAATCTAAAACTTCCCTCCTGCAGAAACGAGATACTCCACCATAGAAAAGGAATGTTTGGCCCTTGTATGGGGTATCTCCAAGCTTAAATTTTATCTACTGGGAAAGGAATTCATTTTAGAAACGGATCACAAACCTTTGATATACCTAGAAACTTTTAAGGGAACCAACAGTCGCCTCTTGAGGTGGACATTGGCACTCCAGGCTTTTAAGTTCCATATTGTGTATATCAATGGTTCATCCAATTATTTCTCTGACTGGTTAAGCCGTGACAGTCAGTAGAAGATTTGTTGCCTTACACGGCTTCCACATGTTAGAACTTTTTCCTCACCTATTCTTCTTATACTCCTTGACTATAATTCTTGGTATGGGGGAGTGTGAGGGAAAAGTTCAATAGACAGGAGTAGTGAGGGAGTGTATAGTAACGGTTTCGTTGTGCACCACCTAGCAGGTTATTAATAGAATATTCAAGAGGTTGCTAGTAGAATTGCAGTAAATCAACCATTCAAATCATTATGAAGCTGTGTGTAGTCTGTGGTCAGTCAAACAAACGGGCTTCCACATGCATAAAGTGTCATTTCTGTGGAAATTGGTGTCACGCCCCTTGTGCAGATATCCAAGAACTAGCTACAAGCAGTATTAAAACAGGGAAGTGTTTTTGGGTATGCCCAAATGAGATAAATCTGTGGACTAAAATCACAAGGGTATTAAAAGAGGTCAACATCAAAGCTGCTTTCATAGAAAACCTGGAAGCTTTCTACAACAGATGGGAACATAAAAAGTCCGGGCTGAATGGTACTGCCCTTGATACTGGCCATGTAGTCAGAAACTGTAAGGCTGGAGATGATGTCCTGGTAGTCAGTAAATGGGGGGCTGATAGTGCTGTCCTGGGAGACAGTAATGGGGAAGCTGGAGGTGCTGTCCTGGGAGACAGTAATGGTGAAGCTGGAGGTGCTGTCCTGGGAGACAGTAATGGTGAAGCTGGAGATGCTGTCCTGGGAGACAGTAATGGGGAAGCTGGAGATGCTGTCCTGGGAGACAGTAATGGTGAAGCTGGAGATTTTGTCCAGGTAGTCGGGAATTATACGCAGGAAGGAATACATATGAATGACCTCATAGGGGACAGGAGCCATAGTAGGGAAACAAGTGTAGTCAAAGATAAGATAAAACCAATATTGCAAACTAGAAATACCGCAGGAAATAGCAAACAAGAGGACTCCACTAGCAATAGTGAGGATATATTACCAAAAACAAATGGTGGGAGCTCCATTGTTGGTGCTAGGGAGGATAGAAGTAAGACAGGGAAACATGCACCAACAGGGAATACAGTCACAGAAACCCAAGGCAAACGGAAACCAAGCCTGTGCACAAAGAACTACAGACCAATAGCACTAACATCCCATATCATAAAAATCTTTGAAAGGGTCCTAAGAAGCAAGATCACCACGCATCTAGAAACCCATCAGTTACACAACCCAGGGCAACATGGGTTTAGAACAGGTCGCTCCTGTCTGTCTCAACTATTGGACCACTACGACAAGGTCCTAAATGCACTAGAAGACAAAAAGAATGCAGATGTAATATATACAGACTTTGCAAAAGCCTTCGACAAGTGTGACCATGGCGTAATAGCGCACAAAATGCGTGCTAAAGGAATAACAGGAAAAGTCGGTCGATGGATCTATAATTTCCTCACTAACAGAACACAGAGAGTAGTCGTCAACAGAGTAAAGTCCGAGGCAGCTACGGTGAAAAGCTCTGTTCCACAAGGCACAGTACTCGCTCCCATCTTGTTCCTCATCCTTATATCCGACATAGACAAGGATGTCAGCCACAGCACCGTGTCTTCCTTTGCAGATGACACCCGAATCTGCATGACAGTGTCTTCCATTGCAGACACTGCAAAGCTCCAGGCGGACATCAACCAAATCTTTCAGTGGGCTGCAGAAAACAATATGAAGTTCAACGATGAGAAATTTCAATTACTCAGATATGGTAAACATGAGGAAATTAAATCTTCATCAGAGTACAAAACAAATTCTGGCCACAAAATAGAGCGAAACACCAACGTCAAAGACCTGGGAGTGATCATGTCGGAGGATCTCACCTTCAAGGACCATAACATTGTATCAATCGCATCTGCTAGAAAAATGACAGGATGGATAATGAGAACCTTCAAAACTAGGGAGGCCAAGCCCATGATGACACTCTTCAGGTCACTTGTTCTATCTAGGCTGGAATATTGCTGCACACTAACAGCACCTTTCAAGGCAGGTGAAATTGCCGACCTAGAAAATGTACAGAGAACTTTCACGGCGCGCATAACGGAGATAAAACACCTCAATTATTGGGAGCGCTTGAGGTTCCTAAACCTGTATTCCCTGGAACGCAGGAGGGAGAGATACATGATTATATACACCTGGAAAATCCTAGAGGGACTAGTACCGAACTTGCACACGAAAATCACCCACTACGAAAGCAAAAGACTTGGCAGACGATGCACCATCCCCCCAATGAAAAGCAGGGGTGTCACTAGCACGTTAAGAGACCATACAATAAGTGTCAGGGGCCCGAGACTGTTCAACTGCCTCCCAGCACACATAAGGGGGATTACCAACAGACCCCTGGCAGTCTTCAAGCTGGCACTGGACAAGCACCTAAAGTCAGTTCCGGATCAGCCGGGCTGTGGCTCGTATGTTGGTTTGCGTGCAGCCAGCAGCAACAGCCTGGTTGATCAGGCTCTGATCCACCAGGAGGCCTGGTCTCAGACCGGGCCGCGGGGGCGTTGACCCCCGGAACTCTCTCCAGGTAAACTCCAGGTATACTATGCACTCGGTATCTGCTGGCATGGGAAATCTGGAAAAACAGATGGGACGTGCAACTATGACCACCCTAGGAAATGCCATGCCCATATGACAACAGGAAAATGCAAACTCCCTTCCTGTAAGCTTTTTCACCCTGAACTGTGTACCTCTTCAGTACAGGAAAGACTGTGCTATAACTTAAATTGCCAGGCATACCATCTAAAGGGGACAAAAAGATACAAAACATCCAGGCCATGGGAAAACCTGGGTAGCCACAGCCACTCAAGAGGGAGAGGTTTTTTAGTGCCAGGAAGGAAAAAAAACTGGCAGGAAATGGCAGAAATCGTACACCAAATCCAGTCATTCCTGGAGTGGAACCACAGTCGATGGCCTCCACTCCAAACCAACAGATACAGATACTAATGCCGGAAAAAAAATCCCCCCCCAGTACCAACAATACCACCAGTCCGATAACATTCTTCTTTGCAAATATACAGGGTCTAAAGCCAGCAACAAACAACAAAATACCTTTCATCCGTGGACTGCTTGCAGAGGCAAAGGCAATGTTCGCGGCTTTCACTGAGACCCACATAAAGGATCACTTGGACAATGAAATATGGATCCCAGGTTACAACCTATACAGATGTGACAGAGTGAACAGGCAAAAGGGGGGGGTTGGCCTGTACATTGCAGAGTCACTTGTTTGCACAGAACTTCTAAATGCCTCAAATGATGTAGTGGAAGTTTTAGCAGTAAAGGTCGAGAACCAAAACCTAGTCATTGTGATAGTCTACAAGCCTCCGGATGCAACATCCCAGCAATTCCAGGAACAGCTGTTAAAAATTGACCACTGTCTGGAAAACCTTCCAGCTCCTGCACCCAACATCTTGCTCCTGGGGGATTTCAACTTAAGGCACCTAAAATGGAGGAATATAGCAAATAATATTGTTGCAGTAATAACACCAGGAGGCAGCGCTGATGAAAACTCACACTCGCACGAGCTTTTAAATCTCTGCACAAAATTCAATTTAAACCAGCAAATAATAGAGCCTACTAGACTGGAGAATACACTAGACCTCATCTTCACTAACAATGATGATCTGATAAGAAATATCACCATATCAAAAACAATATACTCAGATCACAACATAATTGAGGTTCAGTCATGTATGTGCGGAGCCCCAGACCGACATAAGGAGATTAGTCACGATGGAGCATTCACCAAATTCAACTTCAATAACAAAAACATAAAGTGGGACCAAGTAAACCAAGTCCTAACCGATATAAGCTGGGAAGATATACTAAGCAACACAGACCCCAACTTATGCCTAGAACAGATTAACTCGGTAGCACTCGATGTATGCACAAGGCTTATTCCTCTAAGAAAAAGGAGGAGTAGATGTAAAACAGAAAGAGACAGGCGCTCCCTTTACAGGCGACGGAAAAGAATAACAGAGCGGCTAAAAGAGGTCAATATATCTGAAATGCGTAGGGAGACACTGGTCAGAGAAATAGCAAGCATCGAACTTAAGCTAAAAGAATCCTTTAGGAGTCAGGAATCGCGGGAAGAACTAAAAGCCATAAATGAAATCGAAAGAAACCCAAAGTATTTCTTCTCCTATGCCAAATCAAAATCGAGAACAACGTCCAGTATTGGGCCCCTACTTAAACAAGATGGGTCCTACACAGATGACAACAAGGAAATGAGTGAGCTACTCAAGTCCCAATATGACTCAGTTTTTAGCAAGCCGCTAACCAGACTGAGAGTCGAAGATCAAAATGAATTTTTTATGAGAGAGCCACAAAATTTGATTAACACAAGCCTATCCGATGTTATCCTGACGCCAAATGACTTCGAACAGGCGATAAATGACATGCCCATGCACTCTGCCCCAGGGCCAGACTCATGGAACTCTGTGTTCATCAAGAACTGCAAGAAGCCCCTATCACGAGCCTTTTCCATCCTATGGAGAGGGAGCATGGACACGGGGGTCGTCCCACAGTTACTAAAAACAACAGACATAGCCCCACTCCACAAAGGGGGCAGTAAAGCAACAGCAAAGAACTACAGACCAATAGCACTAACATCCCATATCATAAAAATCTTTGAAAGGGTCCTAAGAAGCAAGATCACCACGCATCTAGAGACCCATCAGTTACACAACCCAGGGCAACATGGGTTTAGAACAGGTCGCTCCTGTCTGTCTCAACTATTGGACCACTATGACAAGGTCCTAAATGCACTAGAAGACAAAAAGAATGCAGATGTAATATATGCAGACTTTGCAAAAGCCTTCGACAAGTGTGACCATGGCGTAATAGCGCACAAAATGCGTGCTAAAGGAATAACAGGAAAAGTCGGTCGATGGATCTATAATTTCCTCACTAACAGAACACAGAGAGTAGTCGTCAACAGAGTAAAGTCCGAGGCAGCTACGGTGAAAAGCTCTGTTCCACAAGGCACAGTACTCGCTCCCATCTTGTTCCTCATCCTTATATCCGACATAGACAAGGATGTCAGCCACAGCACCGTGTCTTCCTTTGCAGATGACACCCGAATCTGCATGACAGTGTCTTCCATTGCAGACACTGCAAAGCTCCAGGCAGACATCAACCAAATCTTTCAGTGGGCTGCAGAAAACAATATGAAGTTCAACGATGAGAAATTTCAATTACTCAGATATGGTAAACATGAGGAAATTAAATCTTCATCAGAGTACAAAACAAATTCTGGCCACAAAATAGAGCGAAACACCAACGTCAAAGACCTGGGAGTGATCATGTCGGAGGATCTCACCTTCAAGGACCATAATATTGTATCAATCGCATCTGCTAGAAAAATGACAGGATGGATAATGAGAACCTTCAAAACTAGGGAGGCCAAGCCCATGATGACACTCTTCAGGTCACTTGTTCTATCTAGGCTGGAATATTGCTGCACACTAACAGCACCTTTCAAGGCAGGTGAAATTGCCGACCTAGAAAATGTACAGAGAACTTTCACGGCGCGCATAACGGAGATAAAACACCTCAATTATTGGGAGCGCTTGAGGTTCCTAAACCTGTATTCCCTGGAACGCAGGAGGGAGAGATACATGATTATATACACCTGGAAAATCCTAGAGGGACTAGTACCGAACTTGCACACGAAAATCACCCACTACGAAAGCAAAAGACTTGGCAGACGATGCACCATCCCCCCAATGAAAAGCAGGGGTGTCACTAGCACGTTAAGAGACCATACAATAAGTGTCAGGGGCCCGAGACTGTTCAACTGCCTCCCAGCACACATAAGGGGGATTACCAAAAGACCCCTGGCAGTCTTCAAGCTGGCACTGGACAAGCACCTAAAGTCAGTTCCGGATCAGCCGGGCTGTGGCTCGTATGTTGGTTTGCGTGCAGCCAGCAGCAACAGCCTGGTTGATCAGGCTCTGATCCACCAGGAGGCCTGGTCTCAGACCGGGCCGCGGGGGTGTTGACCCCCGGAACTCTCTCCAGGTAAACTCCAGGTAATAGTTTCATTGCCAGCTACTTGTTAAGGTAGGGTAAGTCCAGCTCCTGCTATTCCCCCTCCCCCCTTTTTCCCCTCCCCCCTTTTTCCCCCTCCCCCTTTTTCCCCCTCCCCCCTTTTCCCCCCTCCCCAAAAGTGATAGTTTGATTGCCAGCTGCTTGTTAAGGTAGGGTCAATCTAGCTCCCGCTATCCCTTCCCCTCCCTCTTCCCCCCCCCGAAAGGTGACGTGTGGGGCTCCAGTCAAACAGTAAAACACTCGACTCACAGCTCCCAACACTACTGTAAGTACACGCCTGATCATATTTTAGTGGACTTATTGGTTGAAAGCTTCACTTTTAATTAACTTAGTCCTTTCATTCTTTATCTGTTAAATGTTTTAATAATCACCACATCTTTTAGGTATTGTACTTATCATGGAGAGTGATTTCTTAAGCAGTGGGTAATCTGTCTCTCATTACAGCTTGGAATGACAGAGAGGGTCACCTGCCAACCAACGAGAAGAATAGAAGGAGACAGACTAACGTCCTGAGACGTCCCATGTTTAGTCTACTTACCTGTTATGTAAGCCAACACAGGACCTAACCCCTCATCATAGCAGTGGTAACGAACCTGTTTTCCTGTCATCTGAAGTAATTACACACGGCTATACTCTGTGAAGAACGAGCCAGTGGTGGTCACCAACACCTGCTACCCCCCCACATAAGCAATGGCTACAATTTCAATAACACACAGTGTCACCAACACCTGACACCCCATTACCACGATATACCTATATTAGCATTGAGTTCAAATGTAATTTTTTTCATTTCATTTTTCATTTTTCTTTCAATTAGGATACCCATTCATGTTTTATTGTTTTACATTTTCTGTTTCTAAATAATAAAGTGTTTATCATTGTCTGTTATTATTTCTTTTTCTATTCATTAATTTTCCTGAGGAGGAGCCAGCCTTGGTAATACTGACTGAAGTTGTTACAAGGCTGAGTAAGCCTTCACAACAGGCCTCATCTAGCAGACCGTCTAATAGATGACTTTACCATGATGGTACTTCAGAAGAAAAGGTCAGAGCTGCTATGGAACCCTACTTTTCCAAAGAGAAGTTCGGACTCTGTAAAGAGAGGTTAGTAAACATCACGACCTTTCGAGACACTGGCAGCTATCTCTTTGTTAAGATCAAACCTGGTAAAGTTACATACTAGTAACGAACCCCGGCTGGACGTATTATTAGAGGCTTATGGAGGCACAATAATAAAGGTACCCATTATAAGGATTTATGTAGAACTGCCTAGATATGTAGGCTAGGTCAATGTGGGACTTTCAGATAAACCTTTTCCCATTGTCGGCGTAGATCTATTAATCGGGAATGAAACTGATCAATTGGAGATACCCAAAGAGCCTCTGGTTTTAGACAATCCCTGGGATATAAATTATGCATTAGAAGCTTCTGCGACAGGGCTAGATTTATTCCCCCTTAATGTGTTCACCAGAGCCGTGGCTAAAAACTAAAAATGTGGATATTCAACAGCCATTAGAATTTTTTTATATTTTATTTAAAATACAGTATACATTATACATGGAAGCAAACATGTGTTACTAAACCAATCGACATGGAACAAAAAATTAAAGTAACAACATATGTATACACAATCTAAAAAAGATAAAGGAACACTTCACACAAGTGTACCAACAACATATCCAGATAATCTATTCCAGCACACTTATACATCTTATGCCAAGTTTTATACAAAACAATTCTTAAAGGTAAAAGCCTCACCACATACCATTAAAACCTATACATCCCCTTCCAGCTAAGGTACATTTATAAAGTCGTACATATGTGCCCTGGAAGTAAAAAGGTACCTCCCCCCCTCCCATCAAATACCAACAAAACAATGACATACTATAAGAGCGCAGGATACTACTTGCTCTAAGTAACAATTATGAAAACTTTGCCTGGCATACAAGGATGATATACTCTATATCTCAACACGGGTGCAATCCACCCAAGACTTCTTCATACACTATATACCCTATAGCAGTATTAATACATGACATACATCGCTACTTGAACTCATATGCATACCTGCTCCAACAAAGTCTATCTAAAATTGTGTATTTACACAAAATCAATATACGTTCTTATACCTTACAGAATACTCTTACATGTGACTTGAAACATTAAAATAGCAAAGGGAAACAAACAAACAGCGTGTACTTAAATATATATAACACTACCCTGCACATACAGTGTCACACGACATGTACCATATAATCTTAACCAGGCCTCTGAAACATTATATGTTAGGCCTTATGTTCCAAAATACAATCTCACATAATATTAAATACTGTACCACGCTGCTCATTACAGCTATTTACACTTCCGAACCTTCAGATATACAGATATTGTGCCCTACAGAATTCTTCCTACAAGAAGGGAAACCCCGGACTTTGTATCACAGCATATTCTAAACAGTCATATGGCATACCTTAGTAACACCACGTAGCATGTGCTTTCTATAACATCTTGAAAAGACACTCTCACAATAACGAACAGTTATTCTCACACACACACACACACACTGTAAGATTCTACCCTTCCACTCACCTTATATACACACAATGATGTAGTGCTCCAATACACTACATGCATATACTATCCAAAACCTTCACAACATAAAGGGAACACATATGTTTAATACCACCACACACACCACACTCGCTACACAGGAAAAGCATAAATGTATCAGTACAAATCCAACCACACACTCTAAAAGCCGTCCACACATCCCCACTCAAGAAACTAGTCCACCGTTACCCCTTACTTTACACTCAAATCCCGTAAATCCTTCAACTTAAAACTCCGGTATCCCTCAGTAAACGCTGTCTCCCACCTTCCCCCATAAAGATCCCTATTGCGACACTTAGTTCTATAAATGGTGGCCGCTAACACCTTTATTCTTTCATCCACACCCACTTCCCTCACACCCACCTCCCTCACACCCACCTCCCTCACACCCACCTCCCTCACACCCACTTCCCTCACACCCACCTCCCTCATAGCCCAAGACGTATAAATAAAATCAGTGGCCACATACACAACCACATTCACCACCATCTGACTCATCCCACCTATATCTAAACTTAACACCCTTAACACCTGTAACCCTTCCCCACCCACTAACCTAACTACCCTGCCTAACCATACCCTCATAGCTTCTAAACAATTACAAAAATACACTGCATGAAAAATAGTCTCCAAACATCCACACGCTATGCACTCCCCACCCTCCCTTAGTCTCCTATTAAATAACACAACACCAGACGGCAAAATTCCAAGTAAAAGCCTAAACATTACCTCCCTTACACCTGGTTTAACACGCAATTGCCGTAAACATTTCCATATATTCCCCCACGCATACATTGGGTATGCCCCCTCAACTGCCGTCACCACAGACCCACCCCCACTCTCTCAAGAACCCTCAGTCTGAGGCGTGCCAGATCCCTCACCATCATTAAAACCCGCAACATGGCCTCACCAATCATTAAACCCCTATCCCCCACCATCATTGCATATCTATACGCAGTCTTTCTAGCCCCCCTCTCCTCCCCCTCCCCTCAAATAGCCACGTTTTAGATAAACACTCATCATACACATTTCTAAATGTATAAGCCCCAGCCCCCCTGGCTAAGGGGAAGCATCACCACCCCTCTACTTAGCCAGTCACAACCCGATCCCCCATATAAATCTGAAAATCCTACGTTGCAACCATTGCACCTCTCGCCGCCTCAACGGGTATATTGTCACCACATGCCGTAGCTTGCTATACAACAGGACGTTCATCACAATAACCCTCTGATGCAACGTAAGCTGCGCCGTGCTCAAACCGCTCAATCTTTTCAAAACCCCATCCACGGTGCACATCGAATTTACCTCTTGCGCGACCCCATCATTCCTAACTTACACTATCCCACAAATCAATAGTTGATCCACCACACTCCACCCGCCCTCTAGAGTCCAACTTCTATTTACGCTATTGCCTAGGTCCATATACTTAGACTTTGCCACATTAATTTCCATCCCAGTAGCCTCACCAAACACATCTACCACCTTTTCTACCTTGTGTAAACCCCTCTCATCCCTCACCAAAACAGTTGTGTCATCCACATAACCCACAATACCCGCCCCACCCTCTAGTTCAGTATTAACCCCTCCACTTGCGATACTCCACCTAACTACCCTATAAAAGGGATCCTGGAGGCACACAAACAATATTTGTGAAAGAGCATCCCTGTTGCAAACCCCTTCCAATCTGAATGTTAACACATAGCCTTCCATTAACCTGTACTCTCATAGATGCATATGATATCCTGCGACAAAGTTGCATAGATATTCAAGGCTGTACCAGAAAATAGCATTCCTAACCTGGTAGCCCAGGTGTCAGCAGGCCATTCACAGAGAGTAGCAGTATTTTCAAACCTGATGATGTATGATGTAATGTCTTCAACCTCTGTGAAGGGAGGTAAATTAGGTGTTGGAATATGTGCACTAGCTGCATGATGTTCAATTACTCCTTCCTCTAATTGTTGTTGTGTAAGAGTTAACTTTTTATTCTCTAATTCAAGGCGAGCCTTTTCGAGCTCACAATTCTTTTCTCTCTCTATTAACTGAAGTTCTCTAGCTTTTTCCTCACGTTCTCTAGCTTTTTCCTCACGTTCTCTAGCTTTTTCCTCACATTCTCTAGCTCTTTCCTCAACTTCTCTATCCTTTGCTCTTTCCGCAAGTTCTCTTAATTTAACTTGTTCTTCACATACTTTAGCTTGTTCCTCACGTACTCTAGCTCTCTCCTCATGATAAAGTCTATCACGCTCCTTTTTGTCTTCTCTCTCTCTTTCTAACTGTCTATCTTGGTTTTCTCTTTCAGTTCGATCTCTCTCCGTTTTATCCTCTCTTTCTCTTTCTAACTGTCTTTCTTGATTCTCTCTCTCTTTTCTTTCCCTCTCCTTATTCTCTTCTCTTTTGATTCTCTCTCTCTCTCTCTTTCAAGTCTTTCCTGGATCTTAGCACTAATGAAAGATTCTAAATTTTTCCCTGTTATTCCTAACTTACTTCCAGCGTTCATCCAAAACTGGTATTCCTCCATACTTGCAAGAATAACTTAAACGATCAGGGGAAATGAAATGTGTGGAAATTTATTTGCTCCATAAAGTTCCACAGGACAGATCCAGCATGGCCGTAATGGAACGGCCGAGCTGGGTGGCCCTTAGACTCACCCAAACAAAGCATTCTCTCGAGTTGGCGTGGATTGCTGGTAAGCTTATTTAATTTATAGATTTACCCTTCAGGGAAGGAGTAGGTAGTTTTACTGGTAGTACACTAATATTAGGTTTACTAAGGCATCTGTTGATATTAATAATGCAGACCTAAGACCTTAACATAGGTAGTAATAGGCCGATAATGTAGGCAAACCCTAGGATAAGTTAGCTAGGGAGAACTGGCAGCCCTAGTTTGAACGACGAGACGAGGGTCTGGAAGAGAGACTAGCTCGTTCTTCTGAAGACAGACACCAACTGGACAAGACGTTCTGTGATCAGCAGATGGCGCCCCCCACGTGTCTTCACATTTGAGACCTGGGGAAATCTGGTAGAGGCACCTCGATGTACCGTAGATGACCTCCTCCATCAGGCCCATACAGTAAGACAAAACCTCCACTTTATCTCGTAGATTTCTGGCCAGTGTCTGGGGAGTTTGTGAGTGAGTTGATCTGTGGGCCTGTGTTGCAGCTGGGAGTGCATGCCCAGTAAGTACCAGTGTCTCTTGTCTATGTAGAAGCTAGTGTACATGTCTGCATAGTTGTACTAGGGGATACACACCCTCTTGCATATAGGAATTTCTGAGGTGCAGGCAGGTCACTAATAACGATTGAATATTGCAGGAATTAAGGCTCCCAGTTGCATGTGGTTTCTGAGGGGAAGTCCAAAGGGGCTAAGGCTAAGCTTAGGGAAGTTGAAGATCAGGATATATGTTGCAACACCAAGTAAGGTAGTCTTTCATACGTGCATGCAGGCGAGTTTCTTGAAACATCAATCATTTGTGAAAATCTGTCCTATAAGCCACTTGTGAGGCTGAGGTACCCACCTCAGAGCTCGGTGTCAACAGAGTTTGCCAGGGTAGGCAACTCACTTGGAGGCAGTCCACACAAATTTTCACAAAATGGGTATTAAAGAAAACAGAGGGCTCAATTCCTGCTCTGCTCAAACTGTAAATAAACCAGAGGGCTTGATCCCTACTTCAATTAAACAATATGTATTAATTAAAACGAAGGGTTCTATGCCGGCTCCGAGCAAACAATAAGTAGATTTGGGTCACTTGACCACCCAATCTTCTCACCCACAAATCAAGAGTGTCCTATGACAGTTCCCTTGATATAATAAAGAGCTCAATGAAACAAATTGTCACTGGAAAATCTCGGGTCCCTAGAGTCTAATCCTCCAAAGTGTTTCAAGCTCGAAAAGGTGGCAGAATTAAATATTATATCCTGCCTGACTTGACTTACAATAAATTGAGACTATAACAATCACCAAATCTTTTAAATACCTGTACCGTAGTCCTACCATAGAGAATGATTACTCATGGCTGGTGGTAACCGTCTGTTGTATGCCGCATTGAAGTTCCAATGGTAGATTTGAGATGGAATTGAATTGGAGTTGATCCTGGCAAGGTCCCCACTTGTGAAGGCTTACTCAGCCCTGTAACAACTTCAGTCAGTATTACCAAGGCTGGCTCCTCCTCAGGAAAATTAATGAATAAAAAAAGAAATAATAACAGACAATGATAAACACTTTATTATTTAGAAACAGAAAATGTAAAACAATAAAACATGAATGGGTATCCTAATTGAAAGAAAAATGAAAAATGAAATGAAAAAAATTACATTTGAACTCAACGCTAATATAGGTATATCGTGGTAATGGGGTGTCAGGTGTTGGTGACACTGTGTGTTGTTGAAATCGTAGCCGTTGCTGATGTGGGGGGGGTAGCAGGTGTTGGTGACCACCACTGGCTCGTTCTTCACAGAGTGTAGCCGTGTGTAATTACTTCAGATGACAGGAAAACAGGTTCGTTACCACTGCTATGATGAGGGGTTAGGTCCTGTGTTGGCTTACGTAACAGGTAAGTAGACTAAACATGGGACGTCTCAGGACGTTAGTCCGTCTCCTTCTATTCTTCTCGTTGGTTGGCAGGTGACCCTCTCTGTCATTCCAAGCTGTAATGAGAGACAGATTATCCACTGCTTAAGAAATCACTCTCCATGATAAGTACAATACCTAAAAGATGTGGTGATTATTAAAACATTTAACAGATAAAGAATGAAAGGACTAAGTTAATTATTGGTCAAAAGTGAAGCTTTCAACCAATAAGTCCACTAAAATATGATCAGGCGTGTACTTACAGTAGTGTTGGGAGCTGTGAGTCGAGTGATTTACTGTTTGACCGGAGCCCCACACGTCACCTTTCGGGGGGGGGGGAAGAGGGAGGGGAAGGGATAGCGGGAGCTAGACTGACCCTACCTTAACAAGTAGCCGGCAATGACACTATTGTTACTATACACTCCCTCGCTACTCCTATCTATTGAACTTTTCCCTCACACCTGTAAAGGTAAAGATTCATCATCCAGAGTTTTATACTTCCGAGAGGAATTTATTACCTGAGTAGGATATCTCCCTCTTGGTTGGGTTTTATCTTCCTGCTGTTTATGCCAACACTGGAACTGCCTGTGACCTAACTTATTACGAAAAAGGCACAGTGGTAATTGATCTTTAGGGTAATGCCTGGAAAAGGAGCCTTTTGTCACCTGTTTTTTCCTGAAAACACCTTCAAAGGTTCGACAGCTGGAGCTTTCCTAGTAGTCAATCTTGAACTAAAACCTTGGGAGGCAGATTTCTTTTCCGGGGTTTTAGCCATTTCTACGGTTATAGCATGGGAAATTTCAAAATGATCTGCGTGGGCAGCAGTATCTAACAAGTTAGTAGTAGGAAATATCAAAAGATATGCATGAACCCTCTCTGGGAAATATTTAAAAAGTCTTCATGTAATATCAGCTGGGAAAGTGACTCTACTGAGGAGGCTTCTGTGGCCCTACGCCAACGCTCGAAAGATGAGAGCTTTTCTCTGGCAAAGTCCACCTGAGATTGTTGAGGATATTTCTTCAGAGTTCTAAACATCTTTAAGTAACTAACAGGTAACAGATCATAGGCTTTCAAAAGACAATCTTTTACCTGAGTATAATCAGAATATTGTTCAAAAGGTAAGTTTGCAGTTATGGTTTGGGCTTTTCCTATTAACCATGAATGTATTAAAGCAGCCCAATATTTAGGAGGCCATTGCATCACTTTTGCCTGATTTTCGAATGCCTCAAAAAATGAATCTACATTATTCTCAGTAAATTTAGGCATTAAAGAGGTTGCTTTACTAAGGTCGAAAGAAGAGATTGTATACATATTACTCGATTCTCTTTTCTTTCTCAGTACTTCCCGTTCACAAAGCAAAGATTCGTGTTCAAAATTCTCCCTTTTTAGTTTTCTCTGGGCTTCTACAAAGGAGGTTTGAAGCGATAAAATACGTTCCAGACGTTCGAAATTCTCCTTTGATTGATTAGTAGTCAGAAGAGCTAAAGAGATTTGAAGTGGAACCTGTTCATCATCCAATAGGACTTTCTTTTGTCCCATTTCTAAAACATATGTAAAGGGTTTACCTATAACTGTTTCCTTAGCCTGATGGAGTTCTGTTCCCCATTTAGTCCTTGGAGATGGAACTGGAGTCGTTGTAGCAGCGTAGTCTTTCCGAGTATCGGGAAGTTGATGTCCGTCGTCTCCTGTAGGGGTTGTTAGCATCATAGTTCAGGCCTCGGGTGTCTGTAGCAAAGAATTCAAAAGAGGAGGAATATCTACTTCTTCGTTCTCAGTCTCTGGATCCTGCTCATCTGGAAAAAGGACATTCTGTATCGTACATCTAACTGTCTGGGCAGTAAAATGTCTGTCGTATTTAATGCCCAAGCTTCGTGCTAATTGCCAACAAGACTGAAGCTTCAATTTCTGTAATCTCTCCCTTGTTATGTCTTCAAACCTCTCTGCCATTTCTGCATTCGTTTTAAATTACTTTCAATGGTATGCTCCCAGACACAGGCCCCCACTTGTTATACTCCATGGGTTGTAACCACTCAGATAGTTTCCTTATGGTTAGAGCATAACAACAATAGTCAGAGAGGTTGGGGTAATAATAGTAATCCTCCGGAAATCTTACTTTAATGAAGTATATTTATAATACAACATAAAGCCAATAATGATACTATACGAATTATCGTATATAAGTTAAGAATGTTTGTTTGTTCTATATTGTCCGAAATATATATATAAGGCTTTTATAACACATGGTTAGGATGAGATCCTAGACATAACATATATATATATACAGAAATTACTTTAGTGAATAAGGTCTTATTTCCCATAAGGAAGCAGTCAGAATACAACATAGTAAGTCCCAGCCGGATGAACAACCTTGGCCAGTTACCAGAGACGAGCAGAAGTGTTCTCGTTGGCTGCTACTTCACTGCTCGTCCCTCAACGTTGAGTATACAGGTCAGGTGGGTCACGTGATGTGACTCACCCACACTCAGTAGAGTAGTCTACCAAAAGGGGGGGTATAACCATTGAGCACCACAGCTTAACCATACACCAGTACGCAGAGCGGCAGGCATGTTGTTATACCTTCAATTTAACTTATCATGGCCATGTACATAAATAATAATAATAATAATAAGAAGAAGAAGAAAAAAGCCTTAATAATACAAGGACGTTCATTTCCAATATAGCTATTAAAGGAAAGTACTGCAGTGTAATATTAAAGAAAGGTTAACAATAGGGGCATGACATGGCTGAACGACTGGGCCCCATCGTCAACCCTTAGTCCCTAGTATTCCTTGCCTAGCAGCCAGTGAGGGTAGACACTTGCTGCACCTCTCTGCCCGGTGAAAGTGCTAGCCAGGCTGACACAATGGTGGTTGGTGTGCGCCACACGATTAATACAGTCGGCATTGAATTACAGAGAGGAGCAATTAATGAGGAGTCGGCGTTGGTGTTGTTGCCTTTGATTATACATGAGATGCATGGGATTGAGGATAGTGATCTTTACGGTGTGGCCTTAAATGGTAATTACAGGATGTTTGTGAAACTACTGTCTTGTCAGGTGTACGAGGACCTACTCGATCATTATCAATATGTCAGCATCGAGGTTAATGAGGAAATCCGGGTAAGGATGATCGATGTATCACGTCAATTTACGTATATTAAGCTACGCAATGTGCCTTTTGAGGTGAATGAAGCTGACCTCCATAGTGTGTTTGGCAAGTTCAGAACCATACACGTAGCACAACAAGGCAAGTGGACGGCAGGGGCATATGAATGTTATCCGGAAGGCAGTTTTAGTCTGAAGATGACTCTGAAGCAACCAATACCATCGTATGTGTTCTTAGAGGAATTCAGAATGCAAATACTCATAACTTGTGCTGGACAATGCAGGACTTGTAGGCTGTGTGATGGTTATGATCACATAGCGGCTGAATGTGTGAGGTGGAGAATGGACCAGGGAATACCAAGGAGTGACATTTCGAGGCAAGGATCTGTGGTGACTGATCAGTACCACCAGGATGGACATAGGCTTGGTCGGTTGTGGAGTGAGGAAGTGGAGGAAAGGCAAAGTGTGGTGGAGCCCGAGGGTGCTGTGGAGTCCGAGGGTGCTGTGGAGCCCGAGGGTGCTGTGGAGCAATTGAGCGCGTCTGAAGAGGGTATGCAGCAAATGGCAGAGAAGGAAGCAACAAATGATGTAGAAATTGACGTAGTGTTTGAGACAATCTTGCAGGAGACATTCTCTAAATCTGAGGAAACCTTGCCAGAGGGGAAGATGGGAGACCAGGTGCCAGGACATGGGGAAGATGAATGTGGGCCTAGAGGAAGGCATGCAATATCGGTTTTGCCAAGTAGTGAGAAGGGGAAAGAGGTGATAGAGGTGGAGGTGCACTATGAGGAAGGTCAGGAGACAAGCATGGAGGAAGAGGAAGTGTTGAGGAAGAGCGCAGCAGTCACGTCCGACTCAGATGACATCCTCACTCCAGCACAAAGACCCGGGAAAAAGGCAGGAATTGGAGGTGTGCGTAGAGGCAAGGAGAAAAAGAAATGCCAGCAAGGGGTTGGGAGTGGAGGGAGTGGGGTGAGTGCCAAGGACAGTGTGTATGGGGCTACTGGACAGTGGAACAATGAGGTGGGGAAAAGTGGGTGGAAATTGTAAGCAGGCCTCAGGTGTATAACAATTAATGTTAATGGTTTATGTGCTAGTGGTAAGTGTGAATGGTTGAGAGGATTGCTGTATCATTACAAGGTGGATGTAGCTTTTATACAAGAGCATAACTTGAAAGCTGGAAAATTGCTGGAGTTGAATGGATATTGGGCTTATGTAACGCCAACGACACATTTAAAAGGGGGAGTAGGTATTTTAATTTGTGAGGCAAGTCCTTTCGTTTTGCAATGGTTTGAGGGGGGGTGAGGGAAGAATAATAAGGGTGGACATGTGGTGGATGTGTGAACGCGTGTCATTTGTTGGAGTATATGCACTGGCGGAGAGCGATGTGAGGGTAAAATCAGCATTTGTAAGAGATAATCTTGTGTATTTCTTGAGAGGACTGCCCAGGGTAGCATTGATCGGGGGAGATTGGAATTGTATAATAAGGAGAATTGATGTGATGCCAGAAGGGGTGGGATATTTCTCAAACATGTTGAGAGATTTGTGTAGAGACACTGGGGTAAGAGATGCATTTTGGGGTGGAATACGTGAAGTGCAACATACATATGTAAGGGGGGATTATGCAGCTAGATTGGACAGGATCTATATAACGCAAGGGGTTTCAGTAGAGTCTTTTCACACCATAGAAGCAATTTATTCAGATCACAGGGCAGTGGTGGTGGGGGTGGCATGGGATTCGTTAGTGAAACGGTTCAAAAACTACTGGAAGTTAAACACGCAACTCCTTGAGGATGAGGAAGTGGAGGGGGGAGTTTGATTCATTGTGGAGGAAGCTAAGTGAGCTAAGAAGGGGCTTGATAATGTAGTACGTTGGTGGGACAGTGTGGCCAAGGAGAGGATTCCTAGGTTTTATGTGAGTGAGGGGAAGCGTATAAATCAACTGAAGTATGGATTAACGAATTATTTGGAAAGTAGATTAGGGTACTATCATGAGCAAGGAGCAGTGAGGGGGGGGGTATTCCAGACAGAGGCAATCGATGATCTGAAGAGAAGGTTAAAGGAGGTGCAGGAGGAGCGATTTCATGTGGAGAGGGTGCAGGCAGGAGTGGAGGAAGTGCTTTGGGGGCATAAACCATCGGCATGTGTGTTGCAGAGACAACAGCAGAGGAGGACAGAGACCATGATAGCGAATTTGGAAGTGCACTCTGAGGTGAGAGGTTTCAGGGAGGGGCAGGTGTTAAAAACAACAGAGGGGATGAGTATGTTCGTGGATGAGCGGTATGGGCAATATTGGAAAAGTAAAGGGGTAAATAGGGAGGATCTTGATGGGGTGGATCTTGATGGAGAAAGGACAGGAAAGCTCTGGGTGGTGCTATTGAAGAGGGGGAGATATGGAGAGGGCTTGTAAACATGAGCAGGGGCAAAGCACAGGGTATTGATGGACTACCAAGAGAATTTTACTTAAAAAATTGGGATCTATTATGGTTTTTTTTTTAGTAAAGTTGTTCGATAGAATGAAAGAAGGGGGAGAATTGGGCGAGACGCAAAGTACGGGGGTTGTTGTGCTTGTGCCTAAGGGTAAGATGCAGAGTACACTTAGGGATTACAGGGCGATTACTCTCATGTGTGCAGACTATAAATTGTTTGTGAAGGTTTTGGGGAATAGATTAAAATGTGTAGTGGGAAGAGTAGTTTCAGAAGGTCAACTAGGGTTGCCTGGATGGTCGATGGTGCTGGGGCATGGAATTCTTAAGGGGTTTGTTGAGAGTTTTGAGGGAATGCGGGGAGGGGGGGTATGGTGGTGATTGATTGGCAGGGTGCATATGATCTGGTGGAAAGGGAGGGTTTAAGACAGATCATTCACAAACAAGTTTTTGGGGATGAGATTGTGGGGTGGGTTGAAATGTTGTACAAGGGGGCAAAAGCGAGAATTCAGATCAATGGACATGTGAGAGATGTGGTGCACGTGGATTGGGGCTTGAGGAAGGGATGCCCACTATCACAGTTATTGTTTGCATGTGTGCAAGATCTATTCTATAGGTTGGTAGAGACCAGAGTGTGTGGGGGGAGGGATTGAGGGAGGGCTTGATTAGGCATCATGTGGTAGGTTATGTGAATGACACAACACTCCAGGTCTGGAAGGGAACAAGGTTGAGAGAGCTGGGAGGGGTGGTTTGTATGTTTGGGGGGGCGACAGGTATGGCGGTAAATGTTGAGAAAACAAAGATCATGGGGCTGGGGGCGTGGAGAGACAGGGTTGATTGGGACTGTGACGTGGTGAGAAGGCAGGAAGGGCAGTTATTAATATGTGGCATTTTGTATGGGGCGACCATACGGGAGGCTAGGGAGGCGAATTCGTTGAGAATGGGGAATGTGTGGAACGTCTGCTGGGGATGTTACGGCCTTATCACTTGACATTATTGCAACATGCAATTGTTATTAATGTATTGCTGTACAGTAAGGTATGGTATGTAGTAACAGTTTTTCCATTGCTGGGAGCCGATATTACTCATATCCTTAGGTTCTTATGGGGCTCAGGTTGTGAATGGATGAAGAGGGAGGTGGTGACTTTGTTGGTGAGGAACGGAGGTTTAGGTTTGTTGGACCTGAGGAGGGTGAAATGTATTTTTATCAGGTGGGAGTGGAAAAGACTTGGAGGACAGAGGGGGACACACATGCAAAGGTTGCATGACATTTTGAAGGGGTTGTATGGTGGTGGGGAATGAAGGGAGTGTGAGAACTTGTTTAGGGCACTTTTGTGGGCGCATGAGCCAGAGAAATTAAAGGTGAGGGATTTATATCGAATATTGAGGGTTGAGGAGACGGCCCCAGTAGAGGGGCTGTTCCCAATGTACGCATGGGGCACTATATGGAGTCTGTTTGGTAAACTAAAGCTAGGGCCCAGGGTGAGGGAGATCATCTTTAAGTTTTTACATGGGATTCTGCCTTCCAGATCAGTTCTCAGAAACAGACGTGTCATAGAGGAGGGTTGGTGTGGGTTATGTGGGGAGCTGGAGACAGCGTACGACGTGGTATACTTTTGCGACTATTTGGGGAGTGTGAGGGAATGGCTGGGGAAAGTGGTCAGGAGGACAGGAGGAACTGGGGTGTTGGTGTTGAGAACACTAAGCCTTGATATGGGGGGTGGGGGAGAATGTAGCAAGGGGAGTCGCTTACATAATGGTGGATTTCATGTATATATCTTGGGGAATAAGAGGGATGGGTAATGGGGAGGTGAGAAAACGAGTTTTAGCGAGAACTTTTTGTAGGACAATGAATAGGAATCGGGAAATTTATGGGAGGAGATGGGAGGGAGATTTCACTAAGGGTTACAGGTCCATTACTGTTGGGGAGTTGCTAGTGTTGTGAGGGGAGGAAGTGAGTTCAGATTGTCGTGTAAAGCATTCGATAAAAAGGGGGGGGGTAACAAACGGGCTTGACAAATGAAAGATGTTGGTGAGAGGAGGTTTGGAGTGTATGTGCGAGGGTGAGTGAGAGGTGTAAGTGAGAATGATTGTGTGTAATTGGGATGTGCATGGGAGTGCTAACTGAGTTCATGCATTCTTTGTGTTAATTAATATTTGTCATTAATGCCTTCTGAAGAAGGCCCTTTGTAGTAACGTATAATATTAGAAGTCTGAGAACGCTGCATGGCACAGCAAAAAATATAGGATTTGAATCCCATTGTAAACTAACTCATGTATGATATCAATGGTACTTACGGTTCTGTTAATAATATTATGGAAAGTCCAACACATCTTGTGGTCCTGGCATATGCAACAATGTGGGGATGTCCAGAGGGGTGGGTATAGCAGGGAGGGGGGTGGGTATAGCAGGGATGGGGGTGGGTATAGCTGGGAGGGGGGTGGGTATAGCTGGGAGGGGGGTGGGAGGGAGTAACATGATTGAGATCATGTTGAGAGGGATAAAATTAATTAATATGCATGGTGAGGACTTGGTTTGATATATGTCGGGTTTATAATTGTATGACGGGGTATGTATTTGTATTCTTGTGGTATAACATACCTGTGTTTTAGGTATATTGGGGAATGTATCATATATCCGTTGTGTCGTTTTGGCAGAGAATGTAGGAGGGAAACTCCAATTACTAGGTAAGTGTTTGTAATCTGTTTAGGGAAGTGGGAAAGGCCAGTATAAGTAACTATATGGCATTACGTTATTTTAATGGTTTTAACAGATGCACGTATCATGTATGTACTCATTAAATTTTGCTCTTGTTATGTTTATGACCTGCTGTAGTGTCAGGCTAAGTTACTGGTTAGTACCACATACACTATCTTTTTCTTTGTGCACCTAGCCATGTAGGTACATGTATAGTATGTGCTGTTCAAATGCAAAGTTCATAATATGGCTAGGGGTGTGTATATTAATGTATTGTATTATTGGTGTAGGTTCTTCTTCTATAACCCATGTTCAGTTATATGTATACCTAGTGTGTATCTGTTATCTTTTGTCTGTCACATGTAATGGGTTAGAGGCAAACTGTGTATGCCGGTATGGTGCAACATTGTATATTTTATGTTTTAATTGTATTTCACCCTTGGTTACTGGTTCCATTGTTGTCGTAATGTAGTGTATTTTAAATAAAAATAAATAAAATAACTTATCATGGCCATGTACATAAATAATAATAATAAGAAGAAGAAGAAGAATAAGCCTTTATAATACAAGGACATTCATTTTCAATTTAGCTATTAAAGGAAAGTACTGCAATGTAATATAAAAGAAAGGTTAACAATAGGGGCATGACATGGTTGAACGACAGGGCACCATCGTCAACCCTTAGTCCCTGGTTCGCTGGTTGGGGGAGAGAGCCTGTAAATGAGGGTGTGTACATGCGCCAAATAAAGGTTATGTACTCTTTGCATGCCACACCCCCACCCCGAGAAGGCTCAGGATTAGGCTGCCACCTCCCAGTGGTAACCGTGCCGCCATGGCACCAAATAATGGGACCGCCTTTCCTCTCAACCATCCAACTATTAGATAGAGCTCAGCTTTTCTTGTAGCAAAAAGCCAAACCCTAAACTCTGAGTGAGACAGCAGACAGTCGGGCTAAGATAGGTCCACGACACAGGCAGATGGTAGCCTGCATCCCCTCACTAAAAAGTAAACCCCACACCAGGAGATAAAAAAAAGAGCTTGAAAGGGGTTACCACAAGTAACAAAACATCCTAACCTAATATATGATTATAATTATAATAGAGTAAATTTGTTAGACTCTAGATAAAGAGTCTGCCAACATATTTTCTTTGCTGGCAATATGCAAGATTTTGAGAGAATAGGGTTGCAGTCGTAGACTCCATCTCATGAGCCTCGTATTGTGGTTCTTCATGGCTTGGAGATATACTAGAGGGTTGTGGTCACTATAGACAGTGACCACCTGCGAAGTCTGGCCCAGGTAAACATCGAAGTGCTCAAAAGCCAGTACCAGCGCAAGGGCTTCTTTTTCAATGGTAGAGTAAGCCCTCTGATGCGGCTGGAACTTGGCTGAAAAGAAGGCTACAGCCTGCAACTCCTCATCCCCGTTTTGCAATAGTACTGCCCCAACCCCAGACTCACAAGCATCAACCTGTAATGAGGAATGTTTGGAGAAGTCTGGAGACAAAAGAATGGTGCAGTACACAATAATCTTTTTGCTTTATCAAAAGCACCTTGACATTCTGGGGTCCAATTAAAGAGAACTTTGTGACTGGTAAGAGAGGTAAGAGGGGTTACAATATCTGAAAAATTCTTACAGAATCTTCTGTAAAATCCTATCATGCCTAGGAAACGTTGAAGAGATTTCCAATCATGTGGAACTGGATAACCTTTAATGGCAAGAACTTTAGCAGATTTAGGAGCAACTTTACCACTACCTACTTCATGGCCTAGAAAAGTAACAGTGGCCTGGCCAAAGGAAGACTTAGATAAATTAACAGTTAAATTGGAACTCTGAAAGGTCTCAAAAAGAGCCTTAAGTCGAAATAGGTGTTGATCCCAAGTATCAGACACCACAACAATATCACCCAGGTGCGCTGCCATGCCTTCAAGTCCTTTAATAGCCTGATGGATAAGTTTCTGGAATGAAGAGAGGGAGATTTTCATTCCGAAGGGGGTAACTGTATATTGATAATGACCTCCTGGAATTACGAAGGCAGAGATTTTCTTCGCCTTATCTGTCAAAGGTACCTGATAGTAACTTTTAAGGAGATCTAACTTTGACACAAAAGTAGCCTTACCCACAAAGTTGATTACGTCATCCAGACGAGGAAGAGGGTAAGCATCTGTGATTGTGACCTCATTCACCTTACAGTAGTCTGTACACATATGAAAACCTCCATCAGCTGTTTTAACAAGGATGCACGGTGAAGCCCATTGACTAGACTCCTTCTCCACTAACCCATGCTCTAACAGAAATTCTACCTCCTGCTGAAGTAGCTTCTGCTTTTCAGGATTAGCTCTGTAGGGGGAGAGTTTAATAGGTTTAGAATTCCCACATCTACATCACGATAACCTAACCTGGAGTTTACCTGGAGAGAGTTCCGGGGGTCAACGCCCCCGCGGCCCGGTCTGTGACCAGGCCTCCTGGTGGATCAGAGCCTGATCAACCAGGCTGTTGCTGCTGGCTGCACGCAAACCAACGTACGAGCCACAGCCCGGCTGATCCGGAACCGACTTTAGGTGCTTGTCGAGTGCCAGCTTGAAGACTGCCAGGGGTCTGTTGGTAATCCCCCTTATGTGTGCTGGGAGGCAGTTGAACAGTCTAGGGCCCCTGACACTTATTGTATGGTCTCTTAACGTGCTAGTGACACCCCTGCTTTTCATTGGGGGGATGGTGCATCGTCTGCCAAGTCTTTTGCTTTCGTAGTGACTGATTCTCGTGTGCAAGTTCGGTACTAGTCCCTCTAGGATTTTCCAGGTGTATATAATCATGTATCTCTCCCTCCTGCGTTCCAGGGAATACAGGTTTAGGAACCTCAAGCGCTCCCAATAATTGAGGTGTTTTATCTCCGTTATGCGCGCCGTGAAAGTTCTCTGTACATTTTCTAGGTCGGCAATTTCACCTGCCTTGAAAGGTGCTGTTAGTGTGCAGCAATATTCCAGCCTAGATAGAACAAGTGACCTGAAGAGTGTCATCATGGGCTTGGCCTCCCTAGTTTTGAAGGTTCTCATTATCCATCCTGTCATTTTTCTAGCAGATGCGATTGATACAATGTTATGGTCCTTGAAGGTGAGATCCTCCGACATGATCACTCCCAGGTCTTTGACGTTGGTGTTTCGCTCTATTTTGTGGCCAGAATTTGTTTTGTACTCTGATGAAGATTTAATTTCCTCATGTTTACCATATCTGAGTAATTGAAATTTCTCATCGTTGAACTTCATATTGTTTTCTGCAGCCCACTGAAAGATTTGGTTGATGTCCGCCTGGAGCTTTGCAGTGTCTGCAATGGAAGACACTGTCATGCAGATTCGGGTGTCATCTGCAAAGGAAGACACGGTGCTGTGGCTGACATCCTTGTCTATGTCGGATATGAGGATGAGGAACAAGATGGGAGCGAGTACTGTGCCTTGTGGAACAGAGCTTTTCACCGTAGCTGCCTCGGACTTTACTCTGTTGACGACTACTCTCTGTGTTCTGTTAGTGAGGAAATTATAGATCCATCGACCGACTTTTCCTGTTATTCCTTTAGCACGCATTTTGTGCGCTATTACGCCATGGTTACACTTGTCGAAGGCTTTTGCAAAGTCTGTATATATTACATCTGCATTCTTTTTGTCTTCTAGTGCATTTAGGACCTTGTCGTAGTGATCCAATAGTTGAGACAGACAAGAGCGACCTGTTCTAAACCCATGTTGCCCTGGGTTGTGAAACTGATGGGTTTCTAGATGGGTGGTGATCTTGCTTCTTAGGACCCTTTCAAAGATTTTTATGATATGGGATGTTAGTGCTATTGGTCTGTAGTTCTTTGCTGTTGCTTTACTGCCCCCTTTGTGGAGTGGGGCTATGTCTGTTGTTTTTAGTAACTGTGGGACGACCCCCGTGTCCATGCTCCCTCTCCATAGGATGGAAAAGGCTCGTGATAGGGGCTTCTTGCAGTTCTTGATGAACACAGAGTTCCATGAGTCTGGCCCTGGGGCAGAGTGCATGGGCATGTCATTTATCGCCTGTTCGAAGTCATTTGGCGTCAGGATAACATCGGATAGGCTTGTGTTAATCAAATTTTGTGGCTCTCTCATAAAAAATTCATTTTGATCTTCGACTCTCAGTCTGGTTAGCGGCTTGCTAAAAACTGAGTCATATTGGGACTTGAGTAGTTCACTCATTTCCTTGCTGTCATCCGTGTAGGACCCATCTTGTTGAAGTAGGGGCCCAATACTGGACGTTGTTCTCGATTTTGATTTGGCATAGGAGAAGAAATACTTTGGGTTTCTTTCGATTTCATTTATGGCTTTTAGTTCTTCCCGCGATTCCTGACTCCTAAAGGATTCTTTCAGCTTAAGTTCGATGCTTGCTATTTCTCTGACCAGTGTCTCCCTACGCATTTCAGATATATTGACCTCTTTTAGCCGCTCTGTTATTCTTTTCCGTCGCCTGTAAAGGGAGCGCCTGTCTCTTTCTGTTTTACATCTACTCCTCCTTTTTCTTAGAGGAATAAGCCTTGTGCATACATCGAGTGCCACCGAGTTAATCTGTTCTAGGCATAAGTTGGGGTCTGTGCTGCTTAGTATGTCTTCCCAGCTTATATCGGTTAGGACTTGGTTTACTTGGTCCCACTTTATGTTTTTGTTATTGAAGTTGAATTTGGTGAATGCTCCCTCGTGACTAATCTCATTATGTCGGTCTGGGGCTCCGCGCATACATGACTGAACCTCAATTATGTTGTGATCTGAGTATATTGTTTTTGATATGGTAACATTTCTTATCAGATCATCATTGTTAGTGAAGATGAGGTCTAGTGTATTCTCCAGTCTAGTAGGCTCTATTATTTGCTGGTTTAAATTGAATTTTGTGCAGAGATTTAAAAGCTCGCGTGAGTGTGAGTTTTCATCAGAGCTGCCTCCTGGTGTTATTACTGCAACAATATTATTTGCTATATTCCTCCATTTTAGGTGCCTTAAGTTGAAATCCCCCAGGAGCAAGATGTTTGGTGCAGGAGCTGGAAGGTTTTCCAGACAGTGGTCAATTTTTAACAGCTGTTCCTGGAATTGCTGGGATGTTGCATCTGGAGGCTTGTAGACTACCACAATGACTAGGTTTTGGTTCTCGACCTTTACTGCTAAAACTTCCACTACATCATTTGAGGCATTTAGCAGTTCTGTGCAAACAAGTGACTCTGCAATGTACAGGCCAACCCCCTTCCTTTTGCCTGTTCACTCTGTCACATCTGTATAGGTTGTAACCTGGGATCCATATTTCGTTGTCCAAGTGATCCTTTATGTGGGTCTCAGTGAAAGCCGCGAACATTGCCTTTGCCTCTGCAAGCAGTCCACGGATGAAAGGTATTTTGTTGTTTGTTGCTGGCTTTAGACCCTGTATATTTGCAAAGAAGAATGTTATCGGACTGGTGGTATTGTTGGTACTGGGGGGGATTTTTTTTCCGGCATTAGTATCTGTATCTGTTGGTTTGGAGTGGAGGCCATCGACTGTGGTTCCACTCCAGGAATGACTGGATTTGGTGTACGATTTCTGCCATTTCCTGCCAGTTTTTTTTCCTTCCTGGCACTAAAAAACCTCTCCTTCTTGAGTGGCTGTGGCTACCCAGGTTTTCCCATGGCCTGGATGTTTTGTATCTTTTTGTCCCCTTTAGATGGTATGCCTGGCAATTTAAGTTATAGCACAGTCTTTCCTGTACTGAAGAGGTACACAGTTCAGGGTGAAAATGCTTACAGGAAGGGAGTTTGCATTTTCCTGTTGTCATATGGGTATGGCATTTTCTAGGGTGGTCATAGTTGCACGTCCCATCTGTTTTTCCAGATTTCCCATGCCAGCAGATACCGAGTGCATAGTATGTGCACAGGCTTGGTTTCCGTTTGCCTTGGGTTTCTGTGACTGTATTCCCTGTTTGTGCATGTTTCCCTGTCTTACTTCTATCCTCCCTAGCACCAACAATGGAGCTCCCACCAGTTGTTTTTGGTAATATATCCTCACTATGTACATTTTTTCAGTACATCTGAAAAAATATCAGGGTATGACTTTAGAAGCGCAGTTAAACTTGTTGCTTGAGTTTCAGATAGCCCCACCATTAAAGGGCTAGGGTTCTTGAGGAGGACAGAGTTTGGAAGTTTGACATTAATTTCAGAAATAGAGTGCAAAGAGTCAGAGTCGTCCTCAGAGGTAGAGGACAGAGTCATTACTGGGACTTTATCTGGTGTATGGAAAGATTTTAATTGATTATTGTGGTAAGTTTTAGTTTTTGAGGTCTTATCAAGGGGAGCTACCATATAATTTACATCAGATAATTTACTTACAATTTGCATAGGTCCCGTAAATCTAGCTTTCAAGGTGTGGCCAGGTATAGGTTCCTGCACCAACACCTTGTCTCCTGGATGGAAGGAGCGGAATTGTGCACTTCTGTCATACCTCTGTTTCATCTTATTTTGAGCTGTCTTTAGGTTAGCCTTGGCTAACTGACGTGCCACCTGCAACCTTAAAGACGGGTTGTAGAGTGTTGAGCTAACGTCTTCTCCCACCCATCCTTCTTTGAGTACCCGAAGAGGACCTCGTACATTGTGCCCAAAGATCAGCTCAAACGGACTATACCCAGTAGACTCCTGCACAGTTTCTCTTATTGAAAACAGCAACAAAGGTAGTGATTCATCCAAGTCTGTAGGAAAATGCATGCAAAAAGTTCTCATCATGGTTTTTAACATCTGATGGAATCTTTCCAAGGCGCCTTGGGACTGAGGATGATAGGCAGTGGATAAGTTATGGATTATCCCTAACTTAGTTAATGCTTCCCTAAATGCTTTGGCAGTGAAGTTAGTACCTTGGTCACTTTGAATAGTTTTAGGAATGTCAAAACAAGAAGTAAATCTGGTTAAAACTTTGAGAATAGCTTTAGTATTAATCCTGCTCATGGGAATTGATTCAGGGTATCTAGTTACTCTTTCCATAATGGCAAATAAATACTGATTTCCCGACTTTGACCTAGGTAGTGGACCTACACAGTCTATGATTAATTCTGCAAAAGGTTCTTCATCAGCAGGTATAGGGTGGAGAGGTGCAGGTTTAACAGAATATCCAGGTTTCCCTACTTGCTGACATTCTCGGCTGGATGGTATTGCCCTTGGTGCTGGCCATGTAGTCAGAAACTGTAAGGCTGGAGGTGCTGCCCTGGTAGTCAGTAAATGTGGGGCTGTTAATGCTGTCCTGGGAGACAGTAATGGTGAAGCTGGAGGTGCTGTCCTGGGAGAGAGTAATGGTGAAGCTGGAGGTGCTGTCCTGGGAGACAGTAATGGTGAAGCTGGAGGTGCTGTCCTGGGAGAGAGTAATGGTGAAGCTGGAGGTGCTGTCCTGGGAGACAGTAATGGTGAGGGTGGAGATGCTGTCCTGGGAGACAGTAATGGTGAGGGTCGAGATGCTGTCCTGGGAGACAGTAATGGTGAAGCTGGAGGTGCTGTCCTGGGAGACAGTAATGGTGAAGCTGGAGGTGATGTCCTGGGAGACAGTAATGGTGAAGCTGGAGGTGCTGTCCTGGGAGACAGTAATGGTGAAGCTGGAGGTGCTGTCCTGGGAGACAGTAATGGTGAAGCTGGAGGTGCTGTCCTGGGAGACAGTAATGGTGAAGCTGGAGGTGCTGTCCTGGGAGACAGTAATGGTGAAGCTGGAGGTGCTGTCCTGGGAGACAGTAATGGTGAAGCTGGAGGTGCTGTCCTGGGAGACAGTAATGAAGCTGGAGGTGCTGTCCTGGGAGACAGTAATGGTGAAGCTGGAGGTGCTGTCCTGGGAGACAGTAATGGTGAAGCTGGAGGTCCTGTCCTGGGAGACAGTAATGGTGAAGCTGGAGGTGCTGTCCTGGGAGACAGTAATGGTGAAGCTGGAGGTGCTGTCCTGGGAGACAGTAATGGTGAGGATGGAGATGCTGTCCAGGTAGTCAGTAAATGTACACATGAGGGAATGCATATAAATGACCCCGAGGGAGACAGGAGCTGTATTGAGGAAACAAGTGTAGTCAAAGACAAGATAAAACCAATATTACAAACTAGTAATACCACAGGAGATAGCGAACAAGGGGACTCCACTAGCATTAGTGAGGATACATTACCAAAAACAACTGGTGAGAGCCCCATTGTCAGTGCTAGTGAGGATAGGAAAGACAGTTCTTAGTGAAAATAATATTTTTTAGACCCTGTGGGGAATCTGAAAATTCCCCACAGGGTCTAAAATATATTAATTTTTCTTAGGAAACCATAGAGAATGTTTTTCTGAATGTAATAAAATAAAAAGTACATAATTTTATAAAAAACTGATGAAGTTATACTCCTGAAATTTTGCTGTGTCAGAAATATTTATGCATTGGCATTTTTGCCCACTTTGAGTCCTGTTTTTGGTCAATTACGTAGTTCCGTTAGACCAAATTCTTAGCTATTTCACTAGTATGTGTTACATATTATTTACTGAGCATATAAAATTGCCCAATTCAACTATTTCAACTTCCCAATTAAGTGATTGGAAATTGGAAATATGGCCAATTTCACACAAAATTCAAAATATTCCAATTTCAATGCAGGCAACCTGGCACTAAACTAACATTTCTACTACTTATTAGTTACATTTGTAGACTTTACAGATGAATTTCATTTTGATTTTTTATTCACAAATTATTTTTATGCACACATACCAGCCACTACACACCTACACCCTAGAGTTTACCTGGAGAGAGTTCCGGGGTTCAACACCTACACCCACACTACTATACCAACCCCTACCAACCTACACCCTGGAGTTTATCTGGAGAGAGTTCCGGGATTTAACACCTGCACTACTATACCAGCACCTACCCACACCTACACCCACACATTGTACCAGTCCCTACCCACCTACACCCTGGAGTTTTCCTGGAGAGATATCCGGGGTTCAACACCTACACCCACACTACTATACCAGGCTCTACCCACCTACACAATGGAGTTTACCTGGAGAGAGAGTTTCGAAGTTCAACACCTACACCCACACTTCTATACCAGCCCCTACCCACCTACACCCTGGAGTTTACCTTGAGACAGTTTCGGGGTTCAACACCTACACCCACACTACTAATCTCAACAGTTCTCTCCGTCCACACTTACTACTGTGCAATCTATATCTACAGGGCCTTAAACTCTAATATCAACCTTGACCTAAAACGCTTTCTTGATAGTTGTGACAGAACCCACAGGCATAACACCAGACACAAACATCTCTACGACATTCCCCGTGTCCGACTAAACCTTTACAAAAATTCAATGTATGTCAAAGGCCCTAAAATCTGGAATACCCCACCTGAGAACTCTAGAACTGCAGACACATTCATCACCTTCAAAACTACCATTAGAAAACATCTTATCTCCCTGATACACCCCGTCAACTAACTACACAAATACCACCTGGTGGTTCACACTTACACTCACTCACTCATTTGACCATAAACAGAAATATTAATCTCAGTCTTAAAATAATGAATCCTGTTATACTCCAATACTGAAACTATGTACTGTGCCAAAACAAAAGCATTCACATTGCTAAACTCACAAACTAGTATTTAGTCACTTAGCCATAATACCAACTTACCTCATAATTTGTAATATTTTACAATTAAGAATAAAACTAAGTATGCCCGAAATGACTAGCCATGCTAAGCGTTCTAGTGGTACACTCTGTAATCACAATTTTACTACATGTAAAACAAACAATAACCAAATTTCTGTAAACTCAGCATTGTAATCCTTATAGAGAATAAACTTTGAATTGAATTTGAATTTGAATATTATGTTTGGTAGCAGAGTAGGTGTAGCGCAACTGAACATTAAGATCGATAACACTCTAATTGCCAGACATAATGAGGGCAAATTTCTTGGCCTATACCTCGACAACAACCTAAATTTCAGCACCCATATCCAACACATAACAAAAAAAGTATCCAAAACGGTGGGGATCCTCTCCAAGATACGATACTATGTGCCGCAAACTGCCCTTCTCACACTATACCACTCACTTATATATCCATACCTCACCTATGCTATCTGTGCTTGGGGTTCAACTGCAGCAACACACCTAAAGCCAATAATAACCCAACAAAAAAGCCACAGTAAGAATAATCACTAAATCCCATCCCTGGCAATACACCCCCCACTCTTCATAGATCTAAACTAAGACTCTTAAGTTACATTCACTTGTTAGACGAAGAATGAGGGGAGACCTGATCGAATTGTATAAGTGGAAGATAGGTATTAATAAAGGGGATATTAATAAGGTCTTGAGGATGTCTCTCCAAGAGAGAACCCGCAGTAATGGATTTAAATTAGATAAGTTTAGATTTAGAAAGGATATAGGAAAGTATTGGTTTGGAAATAGGGTAGTTGATGAGTGGAACAGTCTACCTAGTTGGGTTATTGAGGCTGGGACTTTGGGTAGTTTCAAATCTAGGTTGGATAAGTACATGAGTGGGAGGGGTTGGATTTGAGTGGGACTTTCACATCAGAGCTTATTTCATGGGTGACATTGAAAATTGGGTTGGGCAAATGTTTTGTTAGTGGGATGAATTGTAAAGGACCTACCTAGTATGGGCCAGCAGGCCTCCTGCAGTGTTCCTCCTTTCTTATGTTCTTATGTAAACTTACTTCCTGTTCAGAACATCCACACTTACTACTGTGCAATCTATATCTACAGGACCTTAAATTCCAATATTAACCTTGACCTAAAATGCTTTCTTGATAGTTGTGACAGGATCCACAGGCATAACACCAGACACAAACATCTCTATGACATTCCCCGTGTTCGACTAAACCTTTACAAAAATTCAATGTATTTCAAAGGACCTAAAATCTGGAACACCCTACCTGAAAACTCTAGAACTGCAGACACATTCATCACTTTCAAAATTACAGTTAGAAAACATCTTATCTCCCTGATACACCCCAACAACTAACTACATGATAACCACCTGGTGGCTCACAATTACACTCACTCACCCACTGACTATAAACCCAGAAATACTAATCTTAATCTTAAAATAATAAATCCTAACTAGTCATAAGTTTGCCTATGATACTCAAATATAGACACTTTGTATTGTACCAAAAGAAAAGCATTCACATTGCTAAACTCACAAATTATGAAGTAGTCACTTAACCTTAATACTATAATCTGTAAGGATTTAATGTTAAGAATTAATCTAAGTCTGCTGGAAATACCTAGCCATGCTAGGTGTCCTAGTGGCCCCCTCTGTAATACCTAGCCATGCTAGGTGTCCTAGTGGCCCCCTCTGTAATACCTAGCCATGCTAGGTGTCCTAGTGGCCCCCTCTGTAATACCTAGCCATGCTAGGTGTCCTAGTGGCTCCCTCTGTAATACCTAGCCATGCTAGGTGTCCTAGTGGCCCCCTCTGTAATACCTAGCCATGCTAGGTGTCCTAGTGGCCCCCTCTGTAATACCTAGCCATGCTAGGTGTCCTAGTGGCCCCCTCTGTAATACCTAGCCATGCTAGGTGTCCTAGTGGCCCCCTCTGTAATACCTAGCCATGCTAGGTGTCCTAGTGGCCCCCTCTGTAATTAGTATTTTATAACATGTAAACCACAAAATACCCAAAACCTGTAAACCCCACATTGTAACCATTGTAGAGAATAAACTTTAATATGAATATGAATATGTAATCCATTACTTGAATTATATAACATGAGCTATGTAACTGGAGAGCTCCCTAAATCTTGGACCAACAGCCTCATCATTCCCATTCCTAAGCCCAATACACAAAATGCATTTCACCCAATATCTTGGAATGATGATTGTTAATCATCTCCCTGGTTGCATGGAAGGAGCATGCATCATTGCATAGCCACTTTTCTCACCCTGCACACTGACAGCTCATGCACTACCTTCCTTGACCTGAAATCCGCTTTTGATGTAGCCAACCAACATGTAATCATTAATGAACTTGCTAGAATGGCTTCTCTGCTGCATTAAAGGCTACCTGTCCAACAGAAAGTCTTCTGTGTTGTTCCAGGTGCATACATGTGTAACTAAAGACTTTGAATTAGGAACTCACCAGGGAGATGTTTACCTGGAGTTTACCTGGAGATGTGCTCAGTCCCACCATATTCAATATTCTAATTAATGCCTTACTTAATGCTATGCCATGATTTGTTGCTATGCTATGATTAGTTTTGCTGATGATATAATGATTCACACCACCAGATTGTCTAACACTCAAAACATTCTTAATCATGTACTAGCCACATGTCAGGACCTGTGGTTCATAATCTCTACTGGTAAAAACAAAGATACTCAACAGGCGTCCTTCTCAACAGAGAGGCACAGTTCGTCAGATTCAGTTGCATTATGGGTCTCTTCTCGAACATATAACCAGATAAATGTTGAACAGGACAATAACCATGCCACATATAAACTAAATAATGTAGATCTTAATATTACGGATTGCGAAAAAGATTTAGGAGTTCTGATAAGCAGTAATCGGAAACCAAGACAACAGTGCATAAGTGTTCGCAATAAAGCTAACAGAATCCTTGGCTTCATATCAAGAAGCATAAATAATAGGAGTCCTCAGGTTGTTCTTCAACTCTATACATCCTTGGTTAGGCCTCATTTAGATTATGCTGCACAGTTTTGGTCACCGTATTACAGAATGGATATAAATTCTCTGGAAAATGTACAAAGGAGGATGACAAAGTTGATCCCATGTATCAGAAACCTTCCCTATGAGGATAGACTAAGGGCCCTGAATCTGCACTCTCTAGAAAGACGTAGAATTAGGGGGGATATGATTGAGGTGTATAAATGGAAGACAGGAATAAATAAAGGGGATGTAAATAGTGTGCTGAAAATATCTAGCCTAGACAGGACTCGCAGCAATGGGTTTAAGTTGGAAAAATTCAGATTCAGGAAGGATATAGGAAAGTACTGGCTTGGTAATAGAGTTGTGGATGAGTGGAACAAACTCCCGAGTACAGTTATAGAGGCCAGAACGTTGTGTAGCTTTAAAAATTGGTTGGACCTGATAGCTTGTGCTACCAGGTCGGTTGCCGTGTTCCTCCCTTAAATCAATGTGACCTGACCTGACTAGGTTGGGTGCATTGGCTTAAGCCGGTAGGAGACTTGGACCTGCCTCGCATGGGCCGGTAGGCCTTCTGCAGTGTTCCTTCGTTCTTATGTTCTTATACAGGTATCTAGAATTTGAGGTCCCACTACATGGACCTCTTGTAATGAGACTTTGTTGCCAATACAAAGAAAGGCTGATGTTGGTGCTAATGTTTAAATTGTGAAAATGATGTATCTTCCTTATATTAGGTCATTGGTTGATTATGCTGCGCCACTACTTGCTCTTGTGTCTGACTGGAAGCTTGGAAGGCAGGAAAAACTGCAGAACGAAGCAATGCGGATCATTTTAGGATGCCCTCGTACTGTCAAAATTTTAAATATGCGGGAAGAACTTGATATTTCAAGCATCAGAGATCGTGTTACTGAAAGAAATATCCTTAATGCAAGCCCATTCAAACTCCTGTACAGAAGTCCTCCAAACTTCCCTCAGCACTGGTGAACACCCCTCCAGATGGATTGAGAAAACTGGAATCAACTTTCACGTGAATCAGATACATGAACCATGCCAAGTAAGATAACAGTAGCACTTGTCCACGCCGTGGAATATTACCCCATTGCAAACTACCATCCCTCCATCCCATCCCCTCAAACTACTTCTTAAATCACAACCAAAGCTTTTCCTTGAAGCCAAACAGGATGCCTTAAGATGTGTTGATAACTTCATCACACAGCACACACTCTCACAAATTATTTACGTTGATGGTTCTGTTCACCAATCCACTGGTGCAGCTGGTAGTGCTGCTGTTGTCATACAAAGTGATGGCTCTTTCAAAGAAAATGGAGCATGCATCAATAACTGTTTGCCACGCTCCTTGCCATCAGATGTGTCCATGTATCTAAGGTTGACACTTTAATTATAACTGATTGTCATCCATAAATGCTCTCAACTCATTGAGTATAAATTGTGGCATGCTTGTGTCGGAAGCCAGACACAGGTATGGTAGGATTGTGGACAGTGGAGTCAGCATGCACATGCTGTGGATTCCATTTCACATTGGTCTTCAGATGCATGATAGACGTGATGAATTAGCTAAGTTCTATGCTTCCAAATAGGGGTAGATTACGATCTTGGTTGTCAGTCAGCAGTTTGAGAACAATGATACTAAAAGAATTTTAACTGAATTTTTATGATCAAAGACTCAATGAGACTGACACCAGTCAGTCCATCTAACATCATTCCATCATGCAGGAGGAGCCACATGTCTATGGTGCATCCAACAAAATAAACAGACTCTTGGATGTCACTGCCGCCCGGCTCCGGCTGGGTTACAAGTATCTTTGGGAGGTTAAATCTCCACCACCAGATGTAGACCAAACGAAATGTGAACTTTGCCAGATGGACTATTGTCACACCCTACGTTCACACCCTATGTTCAAAGAAAACTGACTCAGAAATGTTAAAGATATTTCAAAGAATTTTATCCAGTGGTATTTTACAGGCCACTCTTGAAGAATACCCTGTAAATATAGTGGGCCCTTGGTTATCGTGATTCTTGAGTGTCATGAATTATGGTTATCGGCCACTTTTCTCGGCAAAATATAGGCTTGGTTTTCATGATTTCCCTTGGATTTTGGCAGTGGTATGGTACGTGTGTCCCCTGCACACACAAAGCCTGCAACAGATGCACTCAGTGCCAGTTTGGCATTATCGGTGAGTGACCATTGCACCCTGAATTCCTATGAAGCATTTTGCAATACAGTGCAGTAATCCAGTTTTTTGTGCTTGCAACCTCTAAATAAGCCCCATGGCCAGAAAGAATTCAAGAAAGAAATCATAGCAAAGTACCAAAGTGTAGGAGGAAGATTATTATTATCATTATTATTATTATTATAATCAAAAAGGAGGAGGAGGAAGAGAGATGGGAGAATGTGCCTTCTTCAGTGATTCTACAATATTTATGATACTAAAGCAGCAGGAGTTGATGAAGGCTATAATGCCAGCCAACGATAAAGTGTAGCAAGTAAGTTGTACAATTAAGGGATAGAAAAATGAGGACATGAAACTCCTACAATGTTGTTTGAGGTATATAGGGCCACTGACAACAACGCCGTCCTCTGCCACTATCTCCTCCAAGGTAAGTGTAAATATTTCTTATTAATAAAGTGCAAGTATTTCTTATTTATATAGTGTAAGAATTTCTTAGTTATAAATTAAAGTGTAAATACTTCTTATATATAAATTATGTACATTGTGTGAATAGTAGTGGTGGCCTCTGCTGCTACCACCCTACCACTGCTCTCAGAGGCTCTTATAAACTCAACAGCAACACGCCACCATCACTTGTGACATACATAATGACATATTTTATTCATTCTAGAGTATGTATCATATTTCTATTTATTAACATTGTCATATTAGATGAACTATGATAGATAAATAAGCCGTAGAGTTGATATTAGCTCGTCATATTTAAGTATTTTGTTCTGTCTCCAAACACTCTCCTTCCTCTCCCAACAAAAGTCTTCAATAAAGATACGTAATAGTGATTTAAATGTTCATTTATCCATTTCATTAGTGCTTTATATTTATTTCTCATTGTTTTCTGTATGTAAATCTATATTTAATCTCGAAAAAATGCATTTCTTTTAATACTTTTGGGTGTCTGAAATGGATTAATTGGATTCACATTATTTCTTATGGAGAAAATGGTTTTGGTTTTCGCAAATTTTGGTTTCTGGCAGATTGTCTGGAACGGAATAATCACGAAAACCAAGGGTCCACTATAAAGCATTACCATGTGTGTGTACTCAGCTAGTTGTGGTTGCAGGGTTCAAGTACCAAGGGTCCACTATAAAGCATTACCCTGTGTGTGTACTCAGCTAGTTGTGGTTGCAGGGTTCAAGTCACAGCTCCTGCCCCTGCCTCTTCACTGGCCACTACAGTTTCACTCTTCCTGCTCATGAGTTTTATCATACCCAGTGTCAGGACCTGGGGTTGATAATCTCTACTGATAAAACAAAGATACTCAACAGGCGTCCCCTTCAACAGAGAGACACAGTTTGCCAGATGCAGTTGCATGATGGCTCTCTTGTAGAATATGTAACCAGATACAGGTATCCAGGATTTAAGGTTCCACTACTTGGACCTGTTGTAATGAGACTTTTTCACCAATACAAAGAAAGGCTGAGGACACTTAGAGCTGTGGCAGGGTTTCACCCCAGGTATGGTGTTAGTTTATGTTTATTATGCACCCAATACCCATCCTTTGGGCAGTAGTGAAAAGATTACAGAAGCCTGGTCTCAGACCGGGCCGCAGGGGCATTGACCCTCGAAACCTTCTCCAGGTAAACACCAGGAACATAATGGGTCCAGGGACTGGACCCCAAAGTTTTGATAGCAGAGCAAATTACAAAAGTAATTAACTCGAGGTAGATCTGGTCACAATTATGACAATTTACAAAGGTATTTACAGATTACAGAGGTATATAATGGGTCCAGGGACTGGGCCCCAAAGTAGACAGCTGAACTACAAGTGTCAGCGTGCCTCGTTGTGCTCCGGGTTTTCTGGTGTTTTCACGGTCGCTCTTACGTGCTAGAACTTTAATTTGTGTCATCAATCCTATACGATACATCCCTCTAGCGCCTGGAACCAATCTTGGGCGGAAAACATTATATACTGAGTCAAAAAAAGGAGAATTAGTGTGCACTACCTAGCAGAGTTTACTGCCAGAAGGGAATCATAGGCCTGTGTCCCATGTGAAAAAAATAATAATAATTGAACTTTTCGTGTCAGAGGAAAGAAAGTCTCCCTGATAACATTGAGTATACATAGTGTATAGTGTATACTTCAGTGGCTCCATAGTATATTGATGATAAAGGCTAAAGTGTCATTTGAAAACAGGCGAATTTGTAAATGAAGTGATAAGCCTATAGAGGCAGGTGCCAGAAGTCGCCAGAAACTTACCACAGGTCAGCTGTTTTTAATAATCTTCCTGGCTTGCTAGTGTACTCGCATATAATCTAGTGATACCAGTGAATAGCAGAATACAGTGTTGTAGTAGCAACTAACCAGTATTATAATGGTACTTAGTGGAGTGGAGTGACTTTCATTAGTTTCTTTTTTCTTGAAATACCAGACATATACTGTGAATTTCATATAACCTGTAGTTACCAGCGGTCGCAATATACACAACGAGAAGAAATTATTACTACAGAAAAAGCGTCCTTCCTCCAAAATTTGCACCAGTCAACTATAGTGATAATATAGCATTTATTGTGGTGGAGACGAAAAAAAAAAATAGAAAAGCTAGATACAGCGATTGATAAACAAGGGTTGAGGTCGACCGTTCGTCATTGTAGGAGTTGCCAGCAGTCACCGGCTCTTCAACACGCAAGTTATACTTTTGTATCAATCAAATCACATATTACTCGGGTAGATAATTTCCAGTACATCCTTCATGTGTTAGCTCAAATCACCGACCAGTATGGTTTAAATAAGTGACCCACTGATCAGATCAGATCGACTGGTCTGAACCCTTGACTGGTCCGAACCCTTGACTGGTCTGAACCCTTGACTGGTCCGAACCCTTGACCGGTTTCAAACGGTTTCGTTGGACAATAAAGCAGACTGTAAACAGATGGGGTTGTAGGCGCCCTTATAAACACAAACATTAAATATATACCAGGAACATGCACGGTAAGCTGTCCAATATACAAAAACAGTTAGAAACAGAAATACAAATAGCTAGAGCTTCATTTAAGGAGGTTATTAATAGAATATTCAAGAGGTTGCTAGTAGAATTGCAGTAAATCAACCATTCAAATCATTATGAAGCTGTGTGTAGTCTGTGGTCAGTCAAACAAACGGGCTTCCACATGCATAAATTGTCATTTTTGTGGAAATTGGTGTCACGCCCCTTGTGCAGATATCCAAGAACTAGCTACAAGCAGTATTAAAACAGGGAAGTGTTTTTGGGTATGCCCAAATGAGATAAATCTGTGGACTAAAATCACAAGGGTATTAAAAGAGGTCAACATCAAAGCTGCTTTCATAGAAAACCTGGAAGCCTTCTACAACAGATGGGAACATAAAAAGTCTGGGCTGAATGGTACTGCCCTTGATACTGGCCATGTAGTCAGAAACTGTAAGGCTGGAGATGATGTCCTGGTAGTCAGTACATGTGGGGCTGATAGTGCTGTCCTGGGAGACAGTAATATACACCAGGAAAATCCTAGAGGGACTAGTACCGAACTTGCACACGAGAATCAGTCACTACGAAAGCAAAAGACTTGGCAGACGATGCACCATCCCCCCAATGAAAAGCAGGGGTGTCACTAGCACGTTAAGAGACCATACAATAAGTGTCAGGGGCCCGAGACTGTTCAACTGCCTCCCAGCACACATAAGGGGGATTACCAACAGACCCCTGGCAGTCTTCAAGCTGGCACTGGACAAGCACCTAAAGTCAGTTCCTGATCAGCCGGGCTGTGGCTCGTACGTTGGTTTGCGTGCAGCCAGCAGCAACAGCCTGGTTGATCAGGCTCTGATCCACCAGGAGGCCTGATCACAGACCAGGCCGCGGGGGCGTTGACCCCCGGAACTCTCTCCAGGTAAACTCCAGGTAAACAAAGGTAATAAATTCACAAGTTACTAAGGTTATGAATCATGTAAGTAAAGTTACTTATGTTTATACATGGCTAGAATCATGAACAAATTATAGAGTAATGAACAATTCACACGTCCACACCCGGTCACAACTGTAATGAGTTATTGGTGCAAATATTGATTGTTGATTCTCACACACATACACACACACACAAATAGATGAGAACACACATACACACAGGCACGAGTATAGCGATCATTATTATTATTATTAAAATCAAGGGGAAGCGCTAAACCCGTAGGATTATACAGCACCTGGGGGGGATGTGGAAGGCATTCAGGCTTAATTCGGGGAACTGGAGCACAGATCCAATTCCCTAAATCAAGAGCCCCTCACCAACATCAAGGAACCTTCCCTGAGGGGTGTATAGCGATCAGTGAAGAGGCAAGGCCAGGAGCTGAGTCTCGACCCCTGCAACCACAATTAGGTGAGTACATACACACAGGAGTACAAGCACTCACACATATGTGAGTACACAAATGCACACACACAAACACACGCGTTAATTCTTTATTTACAGCTAGCAAAGTCAGGGTATTTCTCCAGAATGGTCTGCAATATACCACTGTGGATAAAATACTTTGCCATTTCTTGAACACTTCTGAGTGAGTTGTTTCTAAATTCATTAATTTTATCACACTCCAGTACATAATGACGCAGGGTGTGACAATAGTCCATCTGGCAAAGTTTACATTTCGTTTGGTCTACATCTGGTGGTGGTGATTTAACCTGCCAAAGATACTTGTAACCCAGCCGGAGCCGGGCAGTAGTGACATCCAAGAGTCTGCTTATCTTGTTGGATGCACCATAGACATGTGGCTCCTCCTGCATGATAGAATGATGATAGATGGACTGCCTTTTGTCAGTCTCTCTTGAGTCTTATGTCAATAAAATTCAACTGAAGTTCTTTTCGTATTATTGTTCTCAAACTGCTAACTGACAAGCCAAGATTGTAATCTACTCCCTCTTTGAAAGCAAACAGCTTAACCAATTTATCAGTTCTATCATGCATCTGAAGACCAATGTGAGATGGAATCCACAGCATGTGCACTCTGACTCCACTGTCCACAATCCTACCATACCTGTGTCTGGCTTCTGACACAAGCATGCCACAATTTATACTTAATGAGTTGAGAGCATTTATGGATGACAATGAGTTATAATTAAAGTGCCAATCTTAGATACATGGACCCCTCAAGGAAGGCTCCTTGACGCTGGTGAGGGGCTCTTGATCTAGGGAATTGGATCTGTGCTCCAGTTCCCTGAATTAAGCCTGAATGCCTTCCATCCCCCCATAGGCGCTGTATAATCCTACGGGTTTAGTGCTTCCCCCTTGATTATAATAATAATTAGATACATGGACGCATTTGAGTGCAAGGAGCATGGCAAACAGTTCTGTTTGAAGGGTAGAGGCCAAGTTATTGATGCGTACTCCAACTTCTTTATGAGAACCATCACTCTGTACGACAACAGCAGCACTACCAGCTGTACCAGTGGTTTGGTGAACAGAACCAGCAATGTAAATAATTTGTGAGAGTGTGTGTGCTGTGTGACTAAGTTATCATTACAACTTAATGCATCCTGCTTGGCTTCAAGGCGAAGTTTTGGTTGTGATTTAAGAAGTAGTTTGAAGGGAAATGGAGGAATGGTAGTTTGGAATGGGGTAATATCCCATGCAGCAGAGAAGTGCTGCTGTTGCCTTACTTGACATAGATCATGTGTCTGATTCATGCCGAGGTCGGTTCCAGTTTTTTCGATCCATCTGGTGGATGGTGCTAATGTTAAAATTGTGAAAATGACGTATCTTGCTTATATTAGATCATTGGTTGATTATGCTACTCCACTACTTGCTGTTGTGTCTGACTGGTATGTGTATGTGTGTGCTTGTGTGTGTTTCCCTGTGTATTTGTGAACTCACATACGTGAGTGTGCTTGCTCTTGTGTGTGTGTGTGACCTATTAATATTTACACTGATAACTCATTACATTTGTGACGAGGTGTAGACGTGTAAATTGCTCATTACTTTATAATTTGTTCATGATTGTAACCATGTATTAATGTAAGTAAATTTACTTACATGATTCATTACCTTTGTAACTTGTGACTTCATTACCTTTGTAACTTATTCAACTATCAAAACTTTGGGGCCCGGTCCCTGGACCCATTATGTAACTCTGTAATCTTTTGACTACCACCCACGTGATGGGTATGGGGTAATTACCACCCACAGGATGGGTATGAGGTGACTACCACCCACGTGATGGGTATGGGGTAACTACCACCCACAGGATGGGTATGAGGTGACTACCACCCACGTGATGGGTATGGGGTAACTACCACCCACAGGATGGGTATGAGGTGACTACCACCCACGTGATGGGTATGGGGTAACTACCACCCACAGGATGGATATGGAGTGACTACAACCCACGGGATGGGTATGGAGTGACTACCACCCACGGGATGGGTATGGAGTGGCTACCACCCACGTGATGGGTATGGGATAACTACCACCCACAGGATGGATATGGAGTGACTACCACCCACGGGATGGGTATGGAGTGACTACCACCCACGGGATGGGTATGGAGTGACTACCACCCACAGGATGGATATGGAGTGACTACCACCCACGGGATGGGTATGGAGTGACTACCACCCACGGGATGGGTATGGAGTGACTACCACCCACAGGATGGATATGGAGTGACTACCACCCACCGGATGGGTATGGAGTGACTACCACCCACAGGATGGATATGGAGTGACTACCACCCACGGGATGGGTATGGAGTGACTACCACCCACAGGATGGGTATGGGGTAACTACCACCCACAGGATGGATATGGAGTGACTACCACCCACGGGATGGGTATGGAGTGACTACCACCCACGGGATGGGTATGGGGTAACTACCACCCACAGGATGGATATGGAGTGACTACCACCCACGGGATGGGTATGAAGTGACTACCACCCACAGGATGGATATGGAGTGACTACCACCCACGGGATGGGTATGGGGTGACTACCACCCACGTGATGGGTATGGGGTGACTACCACCCACGGGATGGGTATGGAGTGACTACCACCCACGGGATGGGTATGGAGTGACTACCACCCACAGGATGGATATGGAGTGACTACCACCCACGGGATGGGTATGGGGTGACTACCACCCACAGGATGGATATGGGGTGACTACCACCCACGGGATGGGTATGGGGTGACAACCACCCATGGGATGGGTATGGGGTGACTACCACCCATGGGATGGGTATGGGGTGACTACCACCCACGGGATGGGTATGGGGTGACTGCCACCCATGGGATGGGTATGGGGTGACTACCACCCACGGGATGGGTATGGGGTGACTACCACCCACGGGATGGGTATGGAGTGGCTACCACCCACAGGATGGGTATGGGGTGACTACCACCCACGGGATGGGTATGGGGTGACTACCACCCACGGGATGGATATGGAGTGACTACCACCCACGGGATGGGTATGGAGTGACTACCACCCACGGGATGGGTATGGGGTAACTACCACCCACGGGATGGATATGGATTGACTACCACCCACGGGATGGGTATGGAGTGACTACCACCCACAGGATGGATATGGAGTGACTACCACCCACGGGATGGGTATGGAGTGACTACCACCCACAGGATGGATATGGAGTGACTACCACCCACGGGATGGGTATGGAGTGACTACCACCCACAGGATGGGTATGGAGTGACTACCACCCACAGGATGGATATGGAGTGACTACCACCCACGGGATGGGTATGGAGTGACTACCACCCACGGGATGGGTATGGGGTAACTACCACCCACGGGATGGGTATGGAGTGACTACCACCCACAGGATGGGTATGGAGTGACTACCACCCACAGGATGGGTATGGGGTGACTACCACCCACGGGATGGGTATGGAGTGACTACCACCCACGGGATGGGTATGGAGTGACTACCACCCACAGGATGGATATGGAGTGACTACCACCCACGGGATGGGTATGGGGTGACTACCACCCACAGGATGGATATGGGGTGACTACCACCCACGGGATGGGTATGGGGTGACAACCACCCATGGGATGGGTATGGGGTGACTACCACCCATGGGATGGGTATGGGGTGACTACCACCCACAGGATGGGTATGGGGTGACTGCCACCCATGGGATGGGTATGGGGTGACTACCACCCACGGGATGGGTATGGGGTGACTACCACCCACGGGATGGGTATGGAGTGGCTACCACCCACAGGATGGGTATGGGGTGACTACCACCCACGGGATGGGTATGGGGTGACTACCACCCACGGGATGGATATGGAGTGACTACCACCCACGGGATGGGTATGGAGTGACTACCACCCACGGGATGGGTATGGGGTAACTACCACCCACGGGATGGATATGGATTGACTACCACCCACGGGATGGGTATGGAGTGACTACCACCCACAGGATGGATATGGAGTGACTACCACCCACGGGATGGGTATGGAGTGACTACCACCCACAGGATGGATATGGAGTGACTACCACCCACGGGATGGGTATGGAGTGACTACCACCCACAGGATGGGTATGGAGTGACTACCACCCACAGGATGGATATGGAGTGACTACCACCCACGGGATGGGTATGGAGTGACTACCACCCACGGGATGGGTATGGGGTAACTACCACCCACGGGATGGGTATGGAGTGACTACCACCCACAGGATGGGTATGGAGTGACTACCACCCACAGGATGGGTATGGGGTGACTACCACCCACGGGATGGGTATGGGGTGACTACCACCCACGGGATGGGTATGGGGTGACTACCACCCACGGGATGGGTATGGGGTGACTACCACCCACGGGATGGGTATGGGGTGACTACCACCCACGGGATGGGTATGGGGTGACTACCACCCATGGGATGGGTATGGGGTGACTACCACCCACGGGATGGGTATGGGGTGACTACCACCCACGGGATGGGTATGGGGTGACTACCACCCACGGGATGGGTATGGGGTGACTACCACCCACGGGATGGGTATGGGGTGACTACCGCCCACGGGATGGGTATGGGGTGACTACCGCCCATGGAATGGGTATGGAGTGACTACCACCCACGGGATGGGTATGGGGTGACTACCACCCACGGGATGGGTATGAGGTGACTACCACCCACGGGATGGGTATGAGGTGACTACCACCCACGGGATGGGTATGAGGTGACTACCACCCACGGGATGGGTATGGGGTGACTACCACCCACGGGATGGGTATGGGGTGACTACCGCCCACGGGATGGGTATGGGGTGACTACCACCCACGGGATGGGTATGGGGTGACTACCACCCACGGGATGGGTATGGGGTGACTACCACCCACGGGATGGGTATGGGGTGACTACCACCCACGGGATGGGTATGGGGTGACTACCGCCCACGGGATGGGTATGGGGTGACTACCGCCCATGGAATGGGTATGGAGTGACTACCACCCACGGGATGGGTATGGGGTGACTACCACCCACGGGATGGGTATGAGGTGACTACCACCCACGGGATGGGTATGAGGTGACTACCACCCACGTGATGGGTATGGGGTGACTACCACCCACATGATGGGTATGGGGTGACTACCACCAACGGGATGGGTATGGGGTGACTACCACCCACGGGGTGGGTATGGGGTGACTACCACCCACGTGATGGGTATGGGGTGACTACCACCCATGGGATGGGTATGGGGTGACTACCACCAACGGGATGGGTATGGGGTGACTACCACCCACGGGATGGGTATGGGGTGACTACCACCCACGTGATGGGTATGGGGTGACTACCACCCACGTGATGGGTATGGGGTGACTACCACCCACGTGATGGGTATGGGGTGACTACCACCCACGGGATGGGTATGGGGTGACTACCACCCATGTGATGGGTATGGGGTGACTACCACCCATGGGATGGGTATGGGGTGACTACCACCCACGGGATGGGTATGGGGTAACTACCACCCACGGGATGGATATGGAGTGACTACCACCCACGGGATGGGTATGGAGTGACTACCACCCACGGGATGGGTATGGAGTGACTACCACCCACAGGATGGATTTGGAGTGACTACCACCCACGGGATGGGTATGGAGTGACTACCACCCACGGGATGGGTATGGGGTGACTACCACCCACGGGATGGGTATGGAGTGACTACCACCCACAGGATGGATATGGAGTGACTACCACCCACGGGATGGGTATGGGGTGACTACCACCCACGGGATGGGTATGGGGTGACTACCACCCACGGGATGGGTATGGGGTGACTACCACCCACGGGATGGGTATGGGGTGACTACCACCCACGGGATGGGTATGGGGTGACTACCACCCACGGGATGGGTATGGGGTGACTACCACCCACGGGATGGGTATGGGGTGACTACCACCCACGGGATGGGTATGGGGTGACTACCACCCACGGGATGGGTATGGGGTGACTACCACCCACGGGATGGGTATGGGGTGACTACCACCCACGGGATGGGTATGGGGTGACTACCACCCATGGGATGGGTATGGGGTGACTACCACCCACGGGATGGGTATGGGGTGACTACCACCCACGGGATGGGTATGGGGTGACTACCACCCACGGGATGGGTATGGGGTGACTACCACCCACGGGATGGGTATGGGGTGACTACCACCCACGGGATGGGTATGGGGTGACTACCACCCACGGGATGGGTATGGGGTGACTACCACCCACGGGATGGGTATGGGGTGACTACCACCCATGGGATGGGTATGGGGTAACTACCACCCACGGGATGGGTATGGGGTGACTACCACCCACGGGATGGGTATGGGGTGACTACCACCCACGGGATGGGTATGGGGTGACTACCACCCACCGGATGGGTATGGGGTGACTACCACCCACGGGATGGGTATGGGGTGACTACCACCCACGGGATGGGTATGGGGTGACTACCACCCACGGGATGGGTATGGGGTGACTACCACCCACGGGATGGGTATGGGGTGACTACCACCCACGGGATGGGTATGGGGTGACTACCACCCACGGGATGGGTATGGGGTGACTTCCACCCACGGGATGGGTATGGGGTGACTACCACCCACGGGATGGGTATGGGGTGACTACCACCCACGGGATGGGTATGGGGTGACTACCACCCACGGGATGGGTATGGGGTGACTACCACCCAAGGGATGGGTATGGGGTGACTACCACCCACGGGATGGGTATGGGGTGACTACCACCCACGTGATGGGTATGGGGTAATTACCACCCACAGGATGGGTATGGGGTGACTACCACCCACGGGATGGGTATGGGGTGACTACCACCCACGGGATGGGTATGGGGTGACTTCCACCCACGGGATGGGTATGGGGTGACTACCACCCACGGGATGGGTATGGGGTGACTACCACCCACGGGATGGGTATGGGGTGACTACCACCCACGGGATGGGTATGGGGTGACTACCACCCAAGGGATGGGTATGGGGTGACTACCACCCACGGGATGGGTATGGGGTGACTACCACCCACGTGATGGGTATGGGGTAATTACCACCCACAGGATGGGTATGGGGTGACTACCACCCACGGGATGGGTATGGGGTGACTACCACCCACGGGATGGGTATGGGGTGACTACCACCCACGGGATGGGTATGGGGTGACTTCCACCCACGGGATGGGTATGGGGTGACTTCCACCCACGGGATGGGTATGGGGTGACTACCACCCATGGGATGGGTATGGGGTGACTACCACCCACGGGATGGGTATGGGGTGACTACCACCCACGGGATGGGTATGGGGTGACTACCACCCACGGGATGGGTATGGGGTGACTTCCACCCACGGGATGGGTATGGGGTGACTACCACCCACGGGATGGGTATGAGGTGACTACCACCCACGGGATGGGTATGAGGTGACTACCACCCACGTGATGGGTATGGGGTGACTACCACCCACGTGATGGGTATGGGGTGACTACCACCAACGGGATGGGTATGGGGTGACTACCACCCACGGGATGGGTATGGGGTGACTACCACCCACGTGATGGGTATGGGGTGACTACCACCCATGGGATGGGTATGGGGTGACTACCACCAACGGGATGGGTATGGGGTGACTACCACCCACGGGATGGGTATGGGGTGACTACCACCCACGTGATGGGTATGGGGTGACTACCACCCACGTGATGGGTATGGGGTGACTACCACCCACGTGATGGGTATGGGGTGACTACCACCCACGGGATGGGTATGGGGTGACTACCACCCATGTGATGGGTATGGGGTGACTACCACCCATGGGATGGGTATGGGGTGACTACCACCCACGGGATGGGTATGGGGTAACTACCACCCACGGGATGGATATGGAGTGACTACCACCCACGGGATGGGTATGGAGTGACTACCACCCACGGGATGGGTATGGAGTGACTACCACCCACAGGATGGATTTGGAGTGACTACCACCCACGGGATGGGTATGGAGTGACTACCACCCACGGGATGGGTATGGGGTGACTACCACCCACGGGATGGGTATGGAGTGACTACCACCCACAGGATGGATATGGAGTGACTACCACCCACGGGATGGGTATGGGGTGACTACCACCCACGGGATGGGTATGGGGTGACTACCACCCACGGGATGGGTATGGGGTGACTACCACCCACGGGATGGGTATGGGGTGACTACCACCCACGGGATGGGTATGGGGTGACTACCACCCACGGGATGGGTATGGGGTGACTACCACCCACGGGATGGGTATGGGGTGACTACCACCCACGGGATGGGTATGGGGTGACTACCACCCACGGGATGGGTATGGGGTGACTACCACCCACGGGATGGGTATGGGGTGACTACCACCCATGGGATGGGTATGGGGTGACTACCACCCACGGGATGGGTATGGGGTGACTACCACCCACGGGATGGGTATGGGGTGACTACCACCCACGGGATGGGTATGGGGTGACTACCACCCACGGGATGGGTATGGGGTGACTACCACCCACGGGATGGGTATGGGGTGACTACCGCCCACGGGATGGGTATGGGGTGACTACCGCCCACGGGATGGGTATGGAGTGACTACCACCCACGGGATGGGTATGGGGTGACTACCACCCACGGGATGGGTATGAGGTGACTACCACCCACGTGATGGGTATGGGGTGACTACCACCCACGTGATGGGTATGGGGTGACTACCACCAACGGGATGGGTATGGGGTGACTACCACCCACGGGATGGGTATGGGGTGACTACCACCCACGTGATGGGTATGGGGTGACTACCACCCATGGGATGGGTATGGGGTGACTACCACCAACGGGATGGGTATGGGGTGACTACCACCCAAGGGATGGGTATGGGGTGACTACCACCCACGTGATGGGTATGGGGTGACTACCACCCACGTGATGGGTATGGGGTGACTACCACCAACGGGATGGGTATGGGGTGACTACCACCCATGGGATGGGTATGGGGTGACTACCACCCACGTGATGGGTATGGGGTGACTACCACCCACGTGATGGGTATGGGGTGACTACCACCCATGTGATGGGTATGGGGTGACTACCACCCATGGGATGGGTATGGGGTGACTACCACCCACGGGATGGGTATGGGGTGACTACCACCCACGTGATGGGTATGGGGTGACTACCATCCACGTGATGGGTATGGGGTGACTACCACCCACGGGATGGGTATGGGGTGACTACCACCCATGTGATGGGAATGGGGTGACTACCACCCATGGGATGGGTATGGGGTGACTACCACCCACGGGATGGGTATGGGGTGACTACCACCCACGGGATGGGTATGGGGTGACTACCACCCACGGGATGGGTATGAGGTGACTACCACCCACATGATGGGTATGGGGTGACTACCACCCACGGGATGGGTATGGGGTGACTACCACCCACGTGATGGGTATGGGGTAATTACCACCCACAGGATGGGTATGGGGTGACTACCACCCACGGGATGGGTATGGGGTGACTACCACCCACGGGATGGGTATGGGGTAACTACCACCCACGGGATGGGTATGGGGTGACTACCACCCACGGGATGGGTATGGGGTGACTACCACCCACGGGATGGGTATGGGGTGACTACCACCCACGGGATGGGTATGGGGTGACTACCACCCACGGGATGGGTATGGGGTGACTACCACCCATGGGATGGGTATGGGGTAACTACCACCCACGGGATGGGTATGGGGTGACTACCACCCACGGGATGGGTATGGGGTGACTACCACCCACGGGATGGGTATGGGGTGACTACCACCCACCGGATGGGTATGGGGTGACTACCACCCACGGGATGGGTATGGGGTGACTACCACCCACGGGATGGGTATGGGGTGACTACCACCCACGGGATGGGTATGGGGTGACTACCACCCACGGGATGGGTATGGGGTGACTACCACCCACGGGATGGGTATGGGGTGACTACCACCCACGGGATGGGTATGGGGTGACTTCCACCCACGGGATGGGTATGGGGTGACTACCACCCACGGGATGGGTATGGGGTGACTACCACCCACGGGATGGGTATGGGGTGACTACCACCCACGGGATGGGTATGGGGTGACTACCACCCAAGGGATGGGTATGGGGTGACTACCACCCACGGGATGGGTATGGGGTGACTACCACCCACGTGATGGGTATGGGGTAATTACCACCCACAGGATGGGTATGGGGTGACTACCACCCACGGGATGGGTATGGGGTGACTACCACCCACGGGATGGGTATGGGGTGACTTCCACCCACGGGATGGGTATGGGGTGACTACCACCCACGGGATGGGTATGGGGTGACTACCACCCACGGGATGGGTATGGGGTGACTACCACCCACGGGATGGGTATGGGGTGACTACCACCCAAGGGATGGGTATGGGGTGACTACCACCCACGGGATGGGTATGGGGTGACTACCACCCACGTGATGGGTATGGGGTAATTACCACCCACAGGATGGGTATGGGGTGACTACCACCCACGGGATGGGTATGGGGTGACTACCACCCACGGGATGGGTATGGGGTGACTACCACCCACGGGATGGGTATGGGGTGACTTCCACCCACGGGATGGGTATGGGGTGACTTCCACCCACGGGATGGGTATGGGGTGACTACCACCCATGGGATGGGTATGGGGTGACTACCACCCACGGGATGGGTATGGGGTGACTACCACCCACAGGATGGGTATGGGGTGACTACCACCCACGGGATGGGTATGGGGTGACTACCACCCACGTGATGGGTATGGGGTAATTACCACCCACAGGATGGGTATGGGGTGACTACCACCCACGTGATGGGTATGGGGTAATTACCACCCACGGGATGGGTATGGGGTGACTACCACCCACAGGATGGGTATGGGGTGACTACCACCCACAGGATGGGTATGGGGTGACTACCACCCACGGGATGGGTATGGGGTGACTACCACCCACAGGATGGGTATGGGGTGACTACCACCCACGGGATGGGTATGGGGTGACTACCACCCACGGGATGGGTATGGGGTGACTACCACCCAAGGGATGGGTATGGGGTGACTACCACCCAAGGGATGGGTATGGGGTAACTACCACCCACGTGATGGGTATTGGGTAATTACCACCCACGGGATGGGTATGGGGTGATTACCACCCACGGGATGGGTATGGGGTAACTACCACCCACGGGATGGGTATGGGGTGCATAATAAACATATTAAACTTACTGTTTATCAATGCATAAATACAAATTATAAAATTCTTTTTAAATAAAATATTTTTTTCTAATATTGGAGATAGATTCTGTATGATTTCTTTTTTAATCTCAATTTTTTTAGAGAAATCATCTTCAGTATATAAATCATCTTCAGTATATAAATCATCTTCAGTATATAAATCATCTTCAGTATATAAATCATCTTCAGTATATAAATCATCTTCAGTATATAAATCATCTTCAGTATATAAATCATCTTCAGTATATAAATCATCTTCAGTATATAAATCATCTTCAGTATATAAATCATCTTCAGTATATAAATCATCTTCACTTGATAATATCAATGGGTGACATAGATGACAAACTAGAGTCATTCATCTCAATGTCTCGTCCTCAGTGCACAATACTTCATTATTATCAAATTTTTCATTATGACAGAGTTATTTGATGGTGATGGTTCATCTTCTTTAGTTAATAATAACTTCTCATATAATGATTCTGATGGTTTATCACTGTCCAATTCTGTATCACATGATGATTCGTCTGTCACTTTAGCATCATGCAGTTTCCTCTTTTTCTAAAAAATTTGACCTCTTCAAGGGGGGCTCCTTGGCGTGGTGAAGAGGCTCTTGGTCTGAGGAATTAGACCTGTCGGTCTCCTTCCTCAGACCGAACCTAATTACCCCCAATCCCCCCTTCCCTATCCCATCCTCCCCTTTTCCCTTTTCTCCTCCTCCTCCCCACCCCTCCCTTTTGCCCTTCCTCTTTTTGGCCTTTGGGATTTTTCCCACAGGCGCGCTAGTTCCTAGGTAGGGGAAAGGGTACTGGGGTCCATCCCATTCCATTGAGGTTCTTGGCAGTGGCGTAGTTTGCCGTGGAATCTGGATCGCCTGGGGTGTCTTTCGGGCGATGGGTGTATCTCTGGAAGCCACCTTTCGGATTCCGGGGGTGGTGGCTGAAGGAGGTATGCTTTGTGGCGGATATCCGGCTGCCCTCTCTTTTGTCCACCGAGGTAGCTCGGCAGATGTGAGGTTGCTATCCCAGATTGCTGGTTTACTGGCATGAAGGGTAGGGTATGGCACGGGTTCCATGCTGCATCTGTGCTACTAGTGGTGCTGAGATCCTCTTGGGAGCGATGGGAGATTTCCAGCCCTTTCATTCCTCCTGGGAACAATTTCTCCCCGCTCCCCCCTTTTTTTTATTCTTTTTTTATTTTTATTTTCTTTCCTTCTTTCTTTTTCTTAAAAACAAAAAGCAAAGGAGTAACCTAACCATGGAGAACCCAATCCATGAACCCACTACCCCTGAGCCCCTTCTTGATACCGCACCCCATTCTGACCCTGCCTTGTTTTTTGACCACTCTTTGGACACTCCTGATGCCCCTGTACCTCTTGCTGGTGCTGTTTCCTCACCCGCTTCAGGTACCGGGGCTTCGACTGACTCCTTCGATTTGTCTGACCTCCGCTCTCTTTTGACTATGCTTCCAGCCTCTCCCTCCATGGTACGACAACTTTCGAATCGCCAGCCCATTTCACAATGGACCAACTCCAGTCCTACTCCTAAACGCCAATGACAATCTCCTGATGTTCCTTCATTACCTTCCCATTCTACTCGGAAAAGACCAACACGTCATGCACTCCCTCTCCACGCTCAGTTTCGGACCACACAATTGACTAAATTCTTTACTTTGAGACCGACTTCTCCTTCTGCCTATCTTTCTGACCATAGTACTGGCAAAGCGCTCCTGCACCATGTTGGTAGAGATATTTCATTTCATGCTCTCAAGAGCGGTATGCGCATCGTCACTGTCCAGAATGCTACCCAAGCTCATGATCTTTCTCTCCTTTCGCATATTGATACTACTCCTATCACTATTGAAAAACATCTTTCTCTCAATTCTTGTAGTGGTACTGTCATTCTGCCCCATACCATAGTCCAACAGAATTTCCAATCATGTGGCAATGACATTCTTGAACAGCTGGAACTCCAGGATCTCCCAATCCTCAAAGTAGACACTTATGTCCTTCCTGCCCATGGGCAGAGAGGTTACCCTTGCAATGTGGCTCAATTAACTTTTGACAGCCATGAACTCCCGTCCTCTGTTTATGTTGCGGGACATTGGTTACAAGTTCGATAGGTGATCCCTACACCACAACAGTGTAGAAATTGCTGCAGTTTTGGTCACCCAGAGAAATATTGCAAATCTATAGCCGAATGCCCAGTCTGTGGTGCCGACAACCATTCTAATACATCTTGCAGTCAACCTCCATCTTGCCTTAATTGTAATGAGGCTCACCCTTCGTACTCTCACCGTTGCCAGGTCTACTTAAATGAGCGTAAAATCCGTTGCCTCAAAGAGGCAGAAGGTCTCCCTCATGCCATGGCAGTTACTCATCTCTGCCTCCAAGGGAGACTACCACATGTTTCTTATTCTCGTGTTTCAAAATGTCCCCCCACTTCTGGGGTCCCATCTTCTGCAGCCTCCTCTGTTGTTACCCCTCCCATATCCACTCCGGCATCTAATCCTTTTGCTGTCCTTGGCTCTGACGTCCCGACTACAACTCAAGTCTGTTCTCACATCTTCACGTCCTTCCTCACAAGCCCCGGTATGGACAAGACATCGTATGACACCTTATACCAATCGCCCCTCTACTTTTCAGAAGTCCAAAAAATCCCCATTGCTCAAATCTTCTTTGCCCCTTCCTTCCCTTCTTCCACCTCTGCACTTTACCTTTCCAGTCTCTGTGCCTAGTTCTTCCCCTCTCTCTGGCTCTATTACAAGTGTGGAGGTTCACCCTCCTCCTCATATTATGCCTTCCACCCCTGTCCCCTCCCAAGTTTCTCCCTCTTCTGCCACCTCCCAGGTTTCTGCCTCTTCTGTTCCCTCCCACACTTCTTCTCCAGTCCCCTACACTCTTTCGTCCCCCTCTACTTTGGTACAGTCCATTACTGTCCCAATCTTTACTCACCCTCCTCCTTCTACCTCAAATATTGTCTCCCATACATCTTTGAATTCAGAAATACTTGAAGCCATTTCAGAATATATTGCAGAGACCAAACCTTCAATGGACACTGATTCACCTCCTGTTCCTTCTCTTCCCTCTCCATCTCCACAACTCCATTCTTTGCAATGCTCCGTTCCTTCGCTGTTTTAACGACTTCCAATGCCACCACATGTTGACTTTTCTAACCCCTCTAGTTCGTAGGTGCCCTTTCCTACGGATTCCTGGTATTTTCTTCATCGCCAATCATGGCCTATTTACAGTAGAATATCCGTGGCCTCAGGGGTAATTGGGGTGAGCTTCAGATGTTGCTTTCCAGGTTTTCCCCTGTTGGTGCTTGCTTACAAGAACCAAAATTACACTCAGCTGTTTTCCAACCTATCTCAGGCTATAATTTATTGTATTCTTCGGATCCTTTCTCAGATGGGACCTTTAATGAACGTGCCCTTCTTCTATGCAACGATATTCCGTACTGTCAACTATTTGTCCATACCTCGCTGCATTACACTGCAGCCCGTATCCACTTGAATAAGTGGTTTACAATATGTTCTTTATATCTCTCTCCTTCTTGAGCATTTTCTATCCCAGATTTTGCCTTTCTCATTTCATCCTTACCACCACCACTTCTGTTACTTGGTGATTTTAACGCCCACCATTTCCTCTGGGGGGGGGCTCATTGTGACTCGTGTGGCATCCAGTTGGAGGCTTTTCTCGCCTCTCACCCCCTCCATGTTTTAAATACGGGTACTCCCACCCATTTTGATCCTCATACTCATACTCTCCCTTGCATTGATCTATCAGTCTGCTCTTCCTCCACTGCACTAGACTTCACCTGGTCTGTTCTACCAGACTTACATGACAGTGATCTTTTCCAATCATTCTTACTTCTCCTTCATATTCACCACCTTTCCGTGGCCCTCGCTGACAATTTGATCGGGCAAATTGTGACCTTTACTCACAGCTCACTGCTTTTAGTGAGGTTCCTTCTTCATCCTCCATTGATGAGCTCCTACACCTCTTCTCAACATCAGTTTATACCGCAGCTTCTCAGGCAGGCATTCTCAGAAGTGCATGCCTTGGTCTCCTGCTTGTGCTCGTGCAGTACGTTTGAAACATGCTGCATGGGGCAGGTACTGGTACAATAGAACCGATGAGAGACTTCTTGATTTTAAGCAGAAGCGTGCAATCGCTCGCCATGTGGCCCTCGCTGACAATTTGATCAGTGACGTTTATACTAGAAGTGCATGCCTTGGTCTCCTGCTTGTGCTCGTGCAGTACGTTTGAAACATGCTGCATGGGGCAGGTACTGGTACAATAGAACCGATGAGAGACTTCTTGATTTTAAGCAGAAGCGTGCAATCGCTCGCCATGTCATCAGTGACGCTAAACACACTTGCTGGCGAGACTATGTTTCCACCATCACCTCTGCTTCCTCTATGAGTGCAGTCTGGAAAAAAGTGAGGAAACTGAGTGGCCAATACTCTCCTGACCCGGCTCCTGTTCTACGGGTCGCCGGTATTGATGTAGCAAACCCTCTTGACGTTGCCATTGAAATTGGCACTCATCTGGTCCGTATTTCCCTGGGGCTCCATCTATGCCCCTCGTTTCTTTCCTCAAAGTCTGCCAGAAAGTTAGTACCCTTGGACTTTTCTTCTCTCAGAAAAGAAGAGTATAATGTGCCTTTTACACTTCAGGAACTGGAGGCAATGCTCTCAGCTTGCTGATCATCGGCAGCTGGGCCTGACGACATTCATATTCGTATGTTACAACATTTACATCAGTCAGCCCTTGTAGTCCTCTTACACCTCTTCAATCTTATTTGGGCACAAGGAGTTCTTTCCCAGCTATGGTAATCTGCCATTGTTCTCCCTTTCCGCAAGCCGGGTACTACGGGACATGATGCCTCCCACTATCATCCCATCGCTCTTACTAGTGCAGTTTGCAAAGTGATGGAACGTCTGGTAAACCAACGTTTAATGTGGTATTTAGAGACACACAAGTCTCCCCACTAGTCAATATGGCTTTCGTAAGGGCCGTTCTACCATAGACCCCTTACTACGCTTGGATACGTATGTTCGTAATGCCTTTGCGAATAATCACTGTTATTGCCATAATTTTTGACCTTGAGAAGGCATATGACACAACTTGGAGGTATAATATTTTGGCCCAGGCCCACTCCTTAGGCCTTCGAGGCAATCTACCATCCTTCCTTAAGAACTTTTTAACTGACGGACATTTCCGTGTTCGAGTCAATAATGTGCTTTCCCCATACTTCATCCAAGCTGAAGGTGTCCCTCTGGGATGTGTTCTGAACACAACACTTTCTCCTTGCTATAAATGATTTGGCCTCTGTTCTTCCACCCAATATTTGGTCATCACTCTATGTAGATGACTTCGCTATTGCTTGTGCAGGCGCTGACTGTCATCTCATTACAGTTTCTCTCCAGCATGCGGTCGACTGTGTTTCCACTTGGGCCACCACATGTGTTTAAATTTTCCAGTACCAAAACTCACCAAATTACTTTCACTAGACACTCTGTCATCTCCGATCATCCTTTGTATCTCTATGGCTCCCGTATCCCCGAACATGATACAGTCAGGTTTCTAGGTCTTCTCTTTGACTGTAGGTTATCCTGGAAACCTCACATTACCTCTCTGAAGGCAACTTGTCACACCTGGCTGAACCTTCTTAAAACCCTTGCTCATCTTTCCTGGGGAGCTGATCGTCAAACTCTGCTTCGCCTAAATTCAGCCCTCATTTTATCGAAACTCGATTATGGTGACAAGATTTATTCAGCGGCCTCTCCTGCTACTCTATCTAGCCTTAACCCCATCCATCACCAAGGATTACGTTTATGCCTTGGTGCTTTTCGCTCTACCCTGTTGAGAGCCTCTATGCAGAATCGAATGTTCCATCCTTGTCTGATCGCCATGATGCCCATTGCCTTCGCTACTATGAATGCTCTCACGATCTCTGCAATCCTTCCATTTATAGAATGGTCACTGATATTAGTAGACATTCTTTATTTGTTCGCTGCCCCTGTTTGCTCCGTCCCTTTTCTCTTCACCTACATTCGCTCTTGTCTTCCCTTCAGATACCACCTTTATATGTGCATGCAGCATATCACTTTTCCCTAACCCCCTGGGAAGTTCCAGCTGTTCGGGTCTGTTCTTTCTCACTCCCTTGTTCGAAAGCCCAACTGCCTACGGTGCCTTCCCGCTCTCTTTTTCTTGATCATTTCCACTCTCATTCTCATGCCATCGCTGTGTACACAGATGGCTCTAAGTCTTCAGACGGCGTCGGATTTGCAGCAGAGTTTCCGGACAGCATCGTGCGGGGGCATTTACTATGTTCGGCTAGCATTTTTACTGCTGAACTGTATGCCGCTCTTGCAGCATTTATTCATATCGCATCTATGCCTGTGTCATCATTTGTGGTAGTCTCAGACTCCCTTAGTCTATGCTCTACAGGCTATACGAAAATTTGATACACCTCACCCCCTAGTTCTCTGTATCCAACTTTGGCTACACCGAATCTCTACCAAGCATAAAGATATTGTTTTTTGTTGGGTCCCTGGTCATGTCAACGTACAGGGCAATGAACAGGCAGACACTGCTGCACGGTCAGCAGTACATGACCTACCAATTTCATTTAGAGGTGTTCCATTTCTGGACTATATTGCTGGAATAGCTACCCACCTTCACACCAGTTGGCAACAACGTTGGTCAACTCTGCTCGGTAACAAACTTCATTCTATTAAACCGAGCATAGGTTACTGGCCTTCTTCTTGTCATCAGTGCCGAGGTTGGGAGACCACTCTCTCCCGCCTTCGCATTGGCCACACTCGTCTTACTCATGGATATCTCATGGAGAGGCACCCTGTTCTTCTCTGTAAGCAGTGTCAAGTTCCAGTATCGATTAGCCACATTCTGTTAGACTGCCCTCTCTATCAGCGAGCATGCAGAATTTACCTCCAACGTGGTCTCCGCTCTACTACTCTCTCTTTATCTTCCCCTCTTGCTGATGGACCCTCCTTTAATCCTGACTCTCTCATTGACTTCTTGACAACGACTGATTTACTCCACAAACTCTGATACCTTTCGCACTCCCCTCAGCCCTTTGTAGCTCAATCTCTTGCTGCCCTTTACCCTTTCACCATCCACTGCCCCGCTGTTCTCCATAACTTATTACTCATCCATCTCGCTTTTGCCACCTGATGCCCTCGCTTCCTTCCTGCCCTGCAGCGCTGTATAGTCCTTGTGGCTTAGCGCTTCTTTTTTATTATAATAATAATCTAAAAATTTGACAAAGAATTTTATGAATATCACTACATTTTTCTTCAACATAAGGCTGAATTTTCATATCACTGTTAATAGTTACATCACTTAGAATACAATGAATTTTAATGATATTTTTAGTTACGTGTAATACATCTTTGGATTTATATAGTGACTGTCAAATACTAAACAATTCTTATAATTAATGATTTTTAATATGTATTGAATTTATATTAAGATTGAATGGCTTTTGACTTACAACCACCAAATTAAAGAAGTGTGGTTGAAATGGAGTATAAGACACAAATACTGACTGTTGTTGTCTTACTTGTTGTAATGGATGGAGGTACAACTGTTGTCTTACTGGTTGTAATGGATGGAGGTACAACTGTTGTTGTCTTACTGGTTGTAATGGATGGAGGTACAACTGTTGTTGTCTTACTTGTTGTAATGGATGGAGGTACAACTGTTGTTGTCTTACTAGCTGTAATGGATGGAGGTACAACTGTTGTCTTACTAGTTGTAATGGATGGAAGTACAACTGTTGTCTTACTGGTTGTAATGGATGGAGGTACAACTGTTGTTGTCTTACTTGTTGTAATGGATGGAGGTACAACTGTTGTTGTCTTACTGGTTGTAATGGATGGAGGTACAACTGTTGTCTTACTAGCTGTAATGGATGGAGGTACAACTGTTGTTGTCTTACTGGTTGTAATGGATGAGGGTACAACTGTTGTTGTCTTACTGGTTGTAATGGATGGAGGTACAACTGTTGTTGTCTTACTGGTTGTAATGGATGAGAGTACAACTGCTGTTGTCTTACTGGTTGTAATGGAGGTACAACAGTTGTCTTACTGGTTGTAATGGATGGAGGTACAACTGTTGTCTTACTAGTTGTAATGGAGGTACAACTGTTGTTGTCTTACTGGTTATAATGGATGGAGGTACAACTGTCTTACTAGTTGTAATGGATAGAGGTACAACTGTTGTTGTCTTACTGGTTGTAATGGATGGAGGTACAACTGTTGTTGTCTTACTAGTTGCAATGGATGGAGGTACAACTTGTTGTCTTACTAGTTGTAATGGATGGAGGTACAACTGTTGTCTTACTAGTTGTAATGGATGGAGGTACAACTTGTTGTCTTACTGGTTGTAATGGATGGAGATACAACTTGTTGTCTTAGTGATTGTAATGGATGGAGGTACAACTGTCTTACTGGTTGTAATGGATGGAGGTGCAACTGTTGTTGTCTTACTGGTTGTAATGGATGGAGGTACAACTGTTGTTGTCTTACTAGTTGTAATGGATTGAGGTACAACTGTTGTCTTAGTGGTTGTAATGGATGAGGATACAACTGTTGTTGTCTTACTGGTTGTAATGGATGGAGGTACAACTGTTGTCTTACTGGTTGTAATGGATGGAGGTACAACTTGTCTTACTGGTTGTAATGGATGGAGGTACAACTGTTGTCTTACTGGTTGTAATGGATGGAGGTACAACTGTTGTTGTCTTACTAGTTGTAATGGAGGTACAACTGTTGTTGTCTTACTGGTTGTAATGGATGGAGGTACAACTGTCTTACTAGTTGTAATGGATAGAGGTACAACTGTTGTTGTCTTACTGGTTGTAATGGATGGAGGTACAACTGTTGTTGTCTTACTGGTAGTAATGGATGGAGGTACAACTGTTGTTTTACTGGTTGTAATGGATGAGGGTACAACTGTTGTTGTCTTACTGGTTGTAATGGATGAAGGTACAACTGTTGTCTTACTAGTTGTAATGGATTGAGGTACAACTGTTGTCTTAGTGGTTGTAATGGATGAGGATACAACTGTTGTTGTCTTACTGGTTGTAATGGATGGAGGTACAACTGTTGTCTTACTGGTTGTAATGGATGGAGGTACAACTTGTCTTACTGGTTGTAATGGATGGAGGTACAACTTGTCTTACTGGTTGTAATGGATGGAGGTACAACTGTTGTCTTTCTGGTTGTAATGGATGGAGGTACAACTGTTGTTGTCTTACTAGTTGTAATGTATGGAGGTACAACTGTTGTTGTCTTACTAGTTGTAATGGATGGGGGTACAACTGTTGTCTTACTAGTTGTAATGGATGGAAGTACAACTGTTGTTGTCTTACTGGTTGTAATGGATGGGGGTAAAACTGTTGTCTTACTGGATGTAATGGATGGAGGTACAACTGTTGTTGTCTTACTAGTTGTAATGGATGGGGATACAACTGTTGTTGTCTTACTAGTTGTAATGGATGGAGGTACAACTGTTGTTGTCTTACTGGTTGTAATGGATGGAGGTACAACTGTTGTTGTCTTACTGGTTGTAATGGATGGAGGTACAACTGTCGTCTTACTGGTTGTAATGGATGGAGGTACAACTGTTGTCTTACTGGTTGTAATGGATGGAGGTACAACTGTTGTCTTACTGGTTGTAATGGATGGAGGTACAACTGTTGTCTTACTGGTTGTAATGGGAGGTACAACTGTTGTTGTCTTACTAGTTGTAATGGATGGAGGTACAACTGTTGTCTTACTGGTTGTAATGGATGGAGGTACAACTGTTGTCTTACTAGTTGTAATGGATGGAGGTACAGCTGTTTTTGTCTTACTGGTTGTAATGGATGGAGGTACAACTGTTGTTGTCTTACTAGTTGTAATGGATGGAGGTACATTATTATTATAATCAAAAAGAAGCGCTAAGCCACAAGGACTATACAGCGCTGCAGGGCAGGAAGGAAGCGAGGGCATCAGGTGGCAAAAGGGAGATGGATGAGTAATAGGTTATGGATAACAGCGGGGCAGTGGATGGTGAAAGGGTAAAGGGCAGCAAGAGAATGAACTAGAAAGGGCTGAGGGGAGTGCGAAAAGTATCATCAGAGTTTGTGGAGTAAATCAGTCGTTGTCAAGAAGTCAATGAGAGAGTAGGATTAAAGGAGTGTCCATCAGCAAGAAGGGAAGGTAAAGAGAGAGTAGTAGAAGGAAGACGACATTGGAGGTAAATTCTGTGTGCTCGTTGATAGAGAGGGCAGTCTAACAGAATGTGGCTAATCGATACTGGAACTTGACACTGCTCACAGAGAGGAACAGGGTGCCTCTCCATGAGATACCCATGAGTAAGACGAGTGTGACCAATGCGAAGGCGGGAGAGAGTGGTCTCCCAACCTCGGCACTGATGACAAGAAGATGGCCAGTAACCTATGCTCGGTTTAATAGAATGAAATTTGTTACCGAGCAGAGTTGACCAACGTTGGTGCCAACGGGTGCAAAGGTGGGTAGCTATTGCAGCAAAATAGTCCAGAAATGGAACACCTCGATAGGAAATTGGTATGTCATGTACTGCTGACTGCGCAGCAGTGTCTGCCTGTTCATTGCCCTGTACGTCGACATGACCAGGGACCCAACAAAAAACAATATCTTTATGTTTGGTAGAGATACGGCGTAGCCAAAGTTGGATATGGAGGACTAAGGGGTGAGGTGTATCAAATTTTTGTATAGCCTGTAAAGCACTAAGGGAGTCTGAGACAACCACAAATGATGACACAGGCATAGATGCAATACGAATAAGTGCTGTAAGGATGGCATATAATTCAGCAGTAAAAATACTAGCCAAAGATAGTAAATGCCCTTGTACGATGCTGTCCGGAAACACTGCTGCGAATCCTAAGCCGTCAGAAGACTTAGAGCCATCTGTGTACACAGCAATGGCATGAGAATGAGAGTGAAAGTGGTCAAGAAAAAGAGAGCGGGAAGCGACCGTAGACAGTTGGGCTTTCGAGCAAGGGAGGGAGAAAGAACAGACTCGAACAGCTGGAACTTCCCAGGGGGGTAGGGAAAAGTGAGATGCTACATGTACATAGAAAGGTGGTAGTTGAAGAGAAGACAAGAGCGAATGAAGGCGAAGAGAGAAGGGATGGAGTAAACAGGGGCGGCGAACAAATAAAGAATGTCTACTAATATCAGTGACCATTCTATAAATGGAAGGATTGCGGAGATCATGAGAGCGTACATAGTAGCGCAGGCAATGGGCATCACGGCGATCGGATAAGGATGGAACGTTCGCTTCTGCATAGAGGCTCTCGACAGGGAAAGAGCGAAAAGCACCAAGGCATAAATGTAATCCTTGGTGATGAATGGGGTTAAGGCTAGAGAGAGTAGCAGGAGATGCCGCTGAATAGATCTGGTCACCATAATCAAGTTTCGATAAAATAAGGGTGGAATGTAGGCGAAGGAGGGTTCGACGATCAGCTCCCCATGAAAGATGAGCAAGGGTTTTAAGAAGGTTCAGCCGGCTGTGACAAGTTGCCTTCAGAGAGGTAATGTGAGGTTTCCAGGATAACCTACGATCAAAGAGGAGGCCCAGAAACTTGACTGTATCACGTTCAGGGATACGGGAGCCATAGAGGTACAAAGGATGATCGGAGATGACAGAGCGTCTAGTGAAAGTAATTTGGTGGGTTTTAGTGCTGGAAAATTTAAACCCACGTGTGGTGGCCCAATTGGAAACATGGTCGACTGCATGTTGGAGAGAAACTGTAATGAGGTGACAGTCAGCACCTGCACAGGCAATAGCGAAGTCATCAACATAGAGTGATGACCAAATATTTGATGGAAGACTAGAGGCCAAATCATTAATAGCAAGGAGAAAAAGTGTTGTGCTCAGAACACATCCCTGGGGGACACCTTCAGCTTGGATAAAGTCCGGGGAGAGCACATTATTAACCCGAACACGGAAATGCCTGTCAGTTAAAAAGTTCTTAAGGAAGGATGGTAGATTGCCTCGAAGGCCTAAGGAGTGGGCTTGGGCTAAAATATTATACCTCCAAGTTGTGTCATATGCCTTTTCAAGGTCAAAAAATATGGCAATAACTGAGTGGTTATTCACAAAGGCATTACGAACATACGTATCCAAGCGTAGTAAGGGGTCTATGGTAGAACGTCCCTTACGAAAGCCATATTGACGAGTGGAGAGACTATTGTGTGTCTCTAAATACCACACTAAACGTCTATTTACTAGGCGTTCCATTACTTTGCAAACTGCACTGGTAAGAGCAATGGGACGATAGTGGGAGGTTTCATGTCCCGTAGTGCCTGGTTTGCGAAAAGGGAGAACAATGGCAGATTTCCACAGCTGTGGAAGAACTCCTTGTGACCAAATAAGATTGTAAAGGCGTAATAGGACTGCAAGGGCTGACTGATGTAAATGTTGTAGCATACGAATATGAATGTCGTCGGGCCCAGCTGCCGATGATAGACAAGCTGAGAGTGTTGCCTCCAGTTCTTGAAGTGTAAAAGGCACATTATACTGTTCTTCTCTGAGAGAAGAAAAGTCCAAATGTGCTAACTCTCTGGCAGACTTTGAGGAAAGAAATGAGGGGCATAGATGGAGTCGCTGAGAAATACGGACCAGATGATTGCCAATTTCATTGGCAACATCTAGTGGGTTTGCTATATCAACACCGGCAACCCGCAGAACAGGAGCTGGGTCAGGAGAATATTTACCACTCAGTTTTCGTACTTTTTTCCAGACTGCACTCATAGAGGAAGCAGAGGTGATGGTGGAGACATAATCTCGCCAGCAAGTGCATTTAGCGTCACGGATGACATGGCGAGCGATCGCACACTTCTGTTTAAAATCAAGGAGTCTCTCTGTGGTTCTACTGTACCGGTACCTGCCCCATGTAGCGCGTTTGAAACGTACTGCACGAGCACAAGCAGGACACCACCAAGGCACGCATTTCTGAGAATGCCTGCCTGAAGTTTGGGGTATAGAATGAGAAGCTGCGGTGAAAACGGAGGACGAGAAGAGGTGTAAAAGCTCATCAATGGAGGACGAAGAAGGAACCTCTTTAAAAACAGTTAGGTGTGAGTAAAGGTTCCAATTTGCCCGATTAAATTGCCAGCGTGGGGTGCGAAGAGGTGGCGAATATGAAGGGGAAGTAAGAATGATTGGGAAATGATCACTGTCATGTAAGTCCGGGAGAACAGACCAAGTGAAGTCTAATGCGGCGGAGGAAGAGCAGACTGAGAGATCGATGCAAGAGAGAGTATGAGTCCGAGGATCAAAATGGGTGTGAGTACCTGTATTTAAAACATGGAGGAGGTGGGTGGCAAGAAGAGCCTCTAACTGAATTCCACGGGAATCACAGTGAGACCCCCCCCAGAGGAAATGGTGGGCATTAAAATCACCAAGTAACAGAATTGGTGGCGGTAATGACGAAACAAGGAAGGCAATATCCGGAATAGATAATGTCCGAGAAGGAGAGAGATATAAAGAACAGAGCGTATACCACCTATGTAAGTGGATACGGGCTGCTGTGTAATGCAGCGAAGTATGAACAAATAGCTGATGGTACTGAATATCAGTGCGTAGAAGAAGGGCACTTTCATTAAAGGTCCCATCAGGAAAAGGATCTGAAGAATACAATAAATTATAGCCTGAGATGGGAGAAATAACAGCAGAGTGTAATTTTGGTTCCTGTAAGCAAACACCAACAGGGGCAAACTGGGAGAGTAACATCTGAAGCTCACCCCGATTACCCCTGAGGCCGTGTATATTCCACTGTAAATAGGCCATGATTGGCAATGATAAAGATACTTGAAATCAGCAGGTAAGGGTTCCTATGGACTAGAGGGGTTAGAAAAGTCCACATGCGAAGGCAGTGGAAAACATTCAAGCAGCGAAGGAATGGTGCGCTGTGAAGAAAGGAGTTGCGCAGATGGAGCAGAGGAGAGAGAAAGAGCGGAAGGTGGATCAGTGTCCATTGATGGTTTGGTCTCTGCAATATATTCAGAGATTGCTTCAAGTGTTTCTGAATTCAGAGACGTCGTATGGAGACAATATTGGAAATGGTAGGGGGAGGATGAGTAAAGATTGGAACTGTATTGGACTGTACCAAGGTAGGGGAGGGGGCAAAAGGGTAGAGGGAACTGGAGAAGCGTGGCAGGGGACAGAAGAGGCAGGAACCTGGGAGGTGGCAGAAGAGGAAGAAACTTGGGAGGGAACAGGGGAGGAAGGTACAGTACGAGGAGGAGGGTGAACCTCTACACTTGTAACTGAGCCAGTGAGAGGGGTAGAACCAGGGACAGAGACAGGGAGGGTAAAATGAGGAGGTGGAAGATGGGTAGGAGGTGTTAACGGACCTTTTTTTGACTTTTGAGAAGTAGAGGGACGATTGGGAGGAGGTGTCGTACGAGGTCACGTCGATACTGAGGCTTGTGAGAGAGAACTCGAAGAAGCGAGATCAGACTGAGGCGTTGAAGTAGGGACGTCTGAGCCGAGGACAGCAAAAGGATTAGATACAGGAGTGACTATGGGAAAGGTAACCACAGAGGTGGGTGTAGAAGATGGGATACCAGAAGTGGGGGGACGTTTTGAAACATGGGAATAAGAAACACGTGGGAGTCTCCCTTGGAGGCGGAGATGAGAAACTGCCATGGCATAAGGGAGACCTTCTGTCTCTTTGAGGTAACGGATTTCCTGCTCATTTAAATAGACCTGACAACGGCGAGAGTACGAAGGGTGAGCCTCATGACAGTTAAGGCAAGAGGGAGATCGATTGCAAGACGTATTAGAATGGTCATCGGCACCACAGACTGGGCATTCGGCGATAGATCTGCAATATTTCGCTGGATGGCCAAATCGCCAGCAATTTCTACACTGTTGTGGTGTAGGGGTCACCTTTCAAACTTGTAACCGATGTCCTGCTATATAAACTGAGGATGGGAGTTCTCGGCTGTCAAAAGTTAAACGAGCCACATTGCTAGGGTATCGTCTCCGCCCGCGGGCAGGAAGAACGTAAGTGTCTACCTTGAGGATTGGGAGATCTTGAAGTTCCAGCTGTTCAAGAATGTCAGTGCCACATGTCTGGAAATTTTGTTGAACTATGGTATGGGGCAGAATGATGGTACCACTACAAGAATTGAGGGAATGATGTTTTTCAAGAGTGACAGGAACAGTATCGATATGGGAAAGACGAGAGAGCTCATGAGCCTGGGTAGCATTCTGTACGGTAATGATGCGCATACCGCTCTTAAGAGCATGAAAAGAAATATCTTTACCAACATGGCGTAGGAGTGCCTTGCCAATACTGTGGTCAGAAAGATAGGCAGTAGAGGAAGTCGGTCGTAAAGTGAATTTAGTCCATTGTTCAGTCTGAAACTGAGCGTGGAAAGGTAGTGAAGGACGTGTCGATCGTTTCTGAGAAGAACGAGAAAGTGGAGAAGTATCATCAGCAGGTAATTGTCGTTGGCGTTTAGGCGTGGGACCAGAGTTGGTTCGACGTGGAACGGGTCGGCGATTTGAAAATTGCCGCACCATAGAGGGAGAGGCCGGAAGCATAGTCAGAGGAGAGCGAAGGTCCGATAAATCGAAGGAGTCAGTCGAGGCCTAAGTACCTGAAGCGGGTGAGGAAACAGCACCGGCAATAGGTACAGAGGCATGAGGAGTGTCTGAAGAGTGGTCCAAAGACGAGGCGGGGTCAGAATGGGGTGCGGTATCAAGAAGGGGCCCGGGGGTAGTAGGTTCATGGACTAGGGCTGCCATGGTTAGGTTACTTCTTTCTTTTTGTTTTTAAGAAAAAAAAGAAAGAAGAAAAGAAAATAAAAATAAAAAAAAGAATAAAAAAAGGGGGGACCAGGGAGGGATAGTTCCTAGGAGGCATGAAAGGGCCAGAAATCTCCCTCCATGCCCAAGAGGACCTCAGCACCACAAGTAGCGCAGATGCAGCATGGAACCCGTGCCATACCCTACCCATCATGCTAGTAAACTAACAATCCGGGATAGCAACCTCACATCTGCCGAGCTACCTCGGTGGACAAAAGAGAGGGCGGCCGGATATCTGCCACAAAGCATACCTCCTTCGGCCACACCCCTGGAATCCGAAAGGTGGATTCCAGAGATACACCTGTCGCCCGAAAGACACCCAAAGCTACTCCGGGATACCGGAGAGGGGTCGGGACATCCCCAGGCGATCCAGATTCTATGGCAAACTACGCCACCGCCAAGAACCTCAACGGAATGGGATAGACCCCGGTATCCTTTCCCCTACCTAGGAACTAGCGTGCCTGTGGGAGCAATCCCAAAGGCCAAAAAGAGGAAGGGCAAAAGGAAGGGGTGGGGAGGAGGAGGAGGAAAGGAAAAAGGGGAGGATGGGGAGGATAGGATAGGGGAGGGGAGATTGGGGGGTAATTAAGTTCGGTCTGAGGAAGACCGACAGGTCTAATTCCTCAGACCAAGAGCCTCTTCACCACGCCAAGGAGCCCCCCTTGAAGAGGCATTCGGCCATAGATCTGCAATATTTCGCTGGGTGACCAAAATGCCAGCAATTTCTACATTGTTGTGGTGTAGGTATCACCTTTCGAACTTGTAACTGATGTCCCACGACATATACAGAGGACGGGAGTTCTCGGCTGTCAAAAGTTAAATGAGCCACATTGCAAGGGTAACGTCTCCGCCCCCGGGCAGGAAGGACATAAGTGTCTACTTTGAGGATTGGGAGATCCTGGAGTTCCAGCTGTTCAAAAATGTCATTGCCACATGACTGGAAATTTTGTTGGACTATGGTATGGGGCAGAATGACAGTACCACTACAAGAATTGAGAGAAAGATGTTTTTCAATAGTGATAGGAGTAGTATCGATATTCGAAAGGAGAGAAAGATCATGAGCTTGGGTAGCATTCTGGACAGTGACGATGCACGTACCGCTCTTGAGAGCATGAAATGAAATATCTCTGCCAACATGACGCAGGAGCGCTTTGCCAATACTATGGTCAGAAAGGTAGGCAGAAGAAGAAGTCGGTCTTAAAGTAAAGAATTTAGTCCATTGTGTGGTCCGAAACTGAGCGTGGAGAGGGAGTGCTTGACATGTTGGTCGTTTCCGAGTAGAATGGGAAGGTAACGAAGGAGCATCATCAGGAGATTGACGTTGGCATTTAGGAGTAGGACCGGAGTTGGTCTGGAGTGAAATGGGCGGGCGATTCGAAAATTGCCGTACCGTAGAGGGAGAAGCCGGAAGCATAGTCAAAGGAGAGAGGAGTTCAGACAAATTGAAGGAGTCAGTCGAAGCCCCGGTACCTGAAGCGGGTGAGGAAACAGCACCAGCAAGAGGTACAGGGGCATCAGGAGTGTCTGAAGAGTGGTCTAAACACAAGGCAGGGTCAGAATGGGGTGCGGTATCAAGAAGGGGCCCGGGGGTAGTGGGTTCATGGACTAGGGCTGCCATGGTTAGGTTACTCCTTTGCTTTTTGTTTTTAAGAAAAAAAGAAAGAAGAAAAGAAAATAAAAATAAAAAAAAAGAATAAAAAAAGGGGGGAGCGGGAGGAATAGTTCCCAGGAGGAATGAAAGGGCCGGAAATCTCCCTCTGCGCCCACGAGGACCTCAACACCGCTAGTAGTGCAGATGCAGCATGGAACCTGTGCCATACCCTACCCTTCATGCCAGTAAACCAGCAATCCGGGATAGCAACCTCACATCTGCCGAGCTACCTCGGTGGACAAAAGAGAGGGCGGCCGGATATCCGCCACAAAGCATACCTCCTTCGGCCACCACCCCTGGAATCTGAAAGGTGGCTTCCAGAGATACACCCATCGCCCGAAAGACACCCAAAGCTACTCCGGGATACCGGAGAGGGATCGGGACATCCCCAGGCAATCCAGATTCCACGGCAAACTACGCCACCGCCAAGAACCTCAATGGAATGGGATGGACCCCGGTGTCCTTTCCCCTACCTAGGAACTAGCACGCCTGTGGGAGAAATCCCAAAGGCCAAAAAGAGGAAGGGGAAAAGGGAGGGGTGAGGAGGAGGAGGAGGAATGGAAAAAGGGAAGGATGGGGAGGATGGGATAGGGGAGGGGAGAATGGGGGGTAATTAGGTTCGGTCTGAGGAAGAAGACCGACAGGGCTAATTCCTCAGACCAAGAGCCTCTTCACCACGCCAAGGAGCCCCCCTTGAAGAAGAATGGAGGTACAACTGTTGTTGTCTTACTGGTTGTAATGGATGAGGGTACAACTGTTGTTGTCTTACTGGTTGTACAACTGTTGTTGTCTTACTGGTTGTAATGGATGAGGGTACAACTGTTGTTGTCTTACTGGTTGTAATGGATGGAGGTACAACTGTTGTTGTCTTACTGGTTGTAATGGATGGAGGTACAACTGTTGTCTTACTGGTTGTAATGGATGAGAGTACAACTGCAGTTGTCTTACTGGTTGTAATGGATGGAGGTACAACTGTTGTCTTACTGGTTGTAATGGATGGAGGTACAACTGTTGTCTTACTAGTTGTAATGGATGGAGGTACAACTGTTGTTGTCTTACTGGTTGTAATAAGAACATAAGAACATAAGAATGAAGAAACACTGCAGAAGGCCTACTGGCCCATGCGAGGCAGGTCCAAGTCTCCTACCGGCTTAAGCCAATGCACCCAACCTAGACAGGTCAGCTCACATTGACTTAAGGGAGGAACACAGCAACCAACCTGGTAGCACAAGCTATCAGGTCCAACTCACACCCACCCACATCCACTCATGTATTTATCCAACCTATTTTTAAAACTACATAACGTTCTGGCCTCTATAACTGTATTTAGGAGTTTGTTCCACTCATCCACAACTCTATTACCAAACCAGTACTTTCCTATATCCTTCCTGAATCTGAATTTTTCCAACTTAAAACCATTGCTGCGAGTCCTGTCTAGGCTAGATATTTTCAGCACACTATTTACATCCCCTTTATTTATTCCTGTCTTCTATTTATACACCTCAATCATATCCCCCCTAATTCTACGTTTTCCTAGAGAGTGCAGTTTCAGGGCTCTTAGTCTATCCTCATAGGGAAGGTTTCTGATACATGGGATCAACTTTGTCATCCTCCTTTGTACATTTTCCAGAGAATTTATATCCATTCTGTAATACGGTGACCAAAACTGTGCAGCATAATCTAAATGAGGCCTAACCAAGGATGTATAGAGTTGAAGAACAACCTGAGGACTCCTATTATTTATGATTGGATGGAGATACAACTGTTGTCTTACTGGTTGTAATGGAGGTACAACTGTTGTCTTATTGGTTGTAATGGATGGAGGTACAACTGTTGTTGTCTTACTAGTTGTAATGGATGGAGGTACAACTTGTCTTACTAGTTGTAATGGATGGAGGTACAACTGTTGTCTTACTGGTTGTAATGGATGAGGGTACAACTGTTGTTGTCTTACTGGTTGTAATGGATGGAGGTACAACTGTTGTTGTCTTATTAGTTGTAATGGATGGAGGTACAACTGTTGTTGTCTTACTGGTTGTAATGGATGAGGGTACAACTGTTGTTGTCTTACTGCTTGTAATGGATGGAGGTACAACTGTTGTTGTCTTACTAATTGTAATGGATGGAGGTACAACTGTTGTTGTCTTACTGGTTGTAATGGATGGAGGTACAACTGTTGTTGTCTTATTGGTTGTAATGGATGGAGGAACAACTATTGTCTTACTGGTTGTAATGGATGGAGGTACAACTGTTGCTGTCTTACTAGTTGTAATGGATGGAGGTACAACTGTTGTTGTCTTACTGGCTGTAATGGATGGAGGTACAACTGTTGTCTTACTGGTTGTAATGGATGGAGGTACAACTGTTGTTGTCTTACTGGTAGTAATGGATGGAGGTACAACTGTTGTTGTCTTACTGGTTGTAATGGATGGAGGTACAACTGTTGTTGTCTTACTGGTTGTAATGGATGGAGGTACAACTGTTGTCTTACTGGTTGTAATGGATGGAGGTACAACTGTTTTCTTACTGGTTGTAATGTATGGAGGTACAACTGTAGTCTTACTGGTTGTAATGGAGGTACAGCTGTTGTTGTCTTACTAGTTGTAATGGATGGAGGTACAACTGTTGTTGTCTTACTAGTTGTAATGGATGGAGGTACAACTTGTCTTACTAGTTGTAATGGATGGAGGTACAACTGTTGTCTTACCAGTTGTAATAGATGGAGGTACAACTGTTGTCTTACTAGTTGTAATGGAGGTACAACTGTTGTCTTACTGGTTGTAATGGATGAGGGTACAACTGTTGTTGTCTTACTGGTTGTAATGGATGGAGGTACAACTGTTGTCTTACTAGTTGTAATGGATGGAGGTACAACTCTTGTTGTCTTACTGGTTGTAATGGATGAGGGTACAACTGTTGTTGTCTTACTGCTTGTAATGGATGGAGGTACAACTGTTGTCTTACTAGTTGTAATGGATGGAGGTACAACTGTTGTTGTCTTACTGGTTGTAATGGATGGAGGTACAACTGTTGTTGTCTTACTGGTTGTAATGGATGGAGGTACAACTGTTGTTGTCTTACTGGTTGTAATGGATGGAGGTACAACTGTTGTCTTACTGGTTGTAATGGATGGAGGTACAACTGTTGTTGTCTTACTGGTTGTAATGGATGGAGGTACAACTGTTGTTGTCTTACTGGTTGTAATGGATGGAGGTACAACTGTTGTTGTCTTACTAGTTGTAATGGATGGAGGTACAACTGTTGTCTTACTAGTTGTAATGGATGGAGGTACAACTGTTGTCTTACTGGTTGTAATGGATGGAGGTACAACTGTTGTTGTCTTACTGGTTGTAATAGATGGAGGTACAACTGTTGTTGTCTTACTGGTTGTAATGGATGGAGGAACAACTTGTCTTACTAGTTGTAATGGATGGGGGTACAACTGTTGTTGCCTTACTGGTTGTAATGGATGGAGGTACAACTGTTGTCTTACTGGTTGTAATGGATGGAGGTAAAACTGTTGTTGTCTTAATGGTTGTAATGGATGGAGGTACAACTGTTGTCTTACTGGTTGTAATGGATGGAGGTACAATTGCTGTCTTAGTAGTTGTAATGCATGGAGGTACAACTGTTGTCTTACTAGTTGTAATGGATGGGGGTACAACTGTTGTTGCCTTACTGGTTGTAATGGATGGAGGTAAAACTGTTGTTGTCTTAATGGTTGTAATGGATGGAGGTACAACTGTTGTCTTACTGGTTGTAATGGATGGAGGTACAACTGTTGTCTTACTGGTTGTAATGGATGGAGGTACATCTGTTGTTGTCTTACTGGTTGTAATGGATGGAGGTACAACTGTTGTTTTCTTACTGGTTGTAATGGATGGAGGTACAACTGTTGTCTTATTAGTTGTAATGGATGTAGGTACAACTGTTGTTGTCTTACTGGTTGTAATGGATGGAGGTACAACTGTTGTTGTCTTACTGGTTGTAATGGATGGAGGTACAACTGTTGTTGTCTTACTGGTTGTAATGGATGGAGGTACAACTGTTGTTGTCTTACTGGTTGTAATGGATGGAGGTACAACTGTTGTTGTCTTACTGGTTGTAATGGATGGAGGTACAACTGTTGTTGTCTTACTAGTTGTAATGGATGGAGGTACAACTGTTGTTGTCTTACTGGTTGTAATGGATGGAGGTACAACTGTTGTTGTCTTACTGGTTGTAATGGATGGAGGTACAACTGTTGTTGTCTTACTGGTTGTAATGGACGGAGGTACAACTGTTGTTGTCTTACTAGTTGTAATGGATGGAGGTACAACTGTTGTTGTCTTACTAGTTACCTGGAGTATACCTGGAGAGAGTTCCGGGGGTCAACGCCCCCGCGGCCCGGTCTGAGACCAGGCCTCCTGGTGGATCAGAGCCTGATCAACCAGGCTGTTGCTGCTGGCTGCACGCAAACCAACATACGAGCCACAGCCCGGCTGATCAGGAACTGACTTTAGGTGCTTGTCCAGTGCCAGCTTGAAGACTGCCAGGGGTCTGTTGGTAATCCCCCTTATGTGTGCTGGGAGGCAGTTGAACAGTCTCGGGCCCCTGACACTTATTGTATGGTCTCTTAACGTGCTAGTGACACCCCTGCTTTTCATTGGGGGGATGGTGCATCGTCTGCCAAGTCTTTTGCTTTCGTAGTGGGTGATTTTCGTGTGCAAGTTCGGTACTAGTCCCTCTAGGATTTTCCAGGTGTATATAATCATGTATCTCTCCCTCCTGCGTTCCAGGGAATACAGGTTTAGGAACCTCAAGCGCTCCCAATAATTGAGGTGTTTTATCTCCGTTATGCGCGCCGTGAAAGTTCTCTGTACATTTTCTAGGTCGGCAATTTCACCTGCCTTGAAAGGTGCTGTTAGTGTGCAGCAATATTCCAGCCTAGATAGAACAAGTGACCTGAAGAGTGTCATCATGGGCTTGGCCTCCCTAGTTTTGAAGGTTCTCATTATCCATCCTGTCATTTTTCTAGCAGATGCGATTGATACAATGTTATGGTCCTTGAAGGTGAGATCCTCCGACATGATCACTCCCAGGTCTTTGACGTTGGTGTTTCGCTCTATTTTGTGGCCAGAATTTGTTTTGTACTCTGATGAAGATTTAATTTCCTCATGTTTACCATATCTGAGTAATTGAAATTTCTCATCGTTGAACTTCATATTGTTTTCTGCAGCCCACTGAAAGATTTGGTTGATGTCTGCCTGGAGCTTTGCAGTGTCTGCAATGGAAGACACTGTCATGCAGATTCGGGTGTCATCTGCAAAGGAAGACACGGTGCTGTGGCTGACATCCTTGTCTATGTCGGATATAAGGATGAGGAACAAGATGGGAGCGAGTACTGTGCCTTGTGGAACAGAGCTTTTCACCGTAGCTGCCTCGGACTTTACTCTGTTGACGACTACTCTCTGTGTTCTGTTAGTGAGGAAATTATAGATCCATCGACCGACTTTTCCTGTTATTCCTTTAGCACGCATTTTGTGCGCTATTACGCCATGGTCACACTTGTCGAAGGCTTTTGCAAAGTCTGTATATATTACATCTGCATTCTTTTTGTCTTCTAGTGCATTTAGGACCTTGTCGTAGTGGTCCAATAGTTGAGACAGACAGGAGCGACCTGTTCTAAACCCATGTTGCCCTGGGTTGTGTAACTGATGGGTCTCTAGATGCGTGGTGATCTTGCTTCTTAGGACCCTTTCAAAGATTTTTATGATATGGGATGTTAGTGCTATTGGTCTGTAGTTCTTTGCTGTTGCTTTACTGCCCCCTTTGTGGAGTGGGGCTATGTCTGTTGTTTTTAGTAACTGTGGGACGACCCCCGTGTCCATGCTCCCTCTCCATAGGATGGAAAAGGCTCGTGATAGGGGCTTCTTGCAGTTCTTGATGAACACAGAGTTCCATGAGTCTGGCCCTGTGGCAGAGTGCATGGGCATGTCATTTATCGCCTGTTCGAAGTCATTTGGCGTCAGGATAACATCGGATAGGCTTGTGTTAATCAAATTTTGTGGCTCTCTCATAAAAAATTCATTTTGATCTTCAACTCTCAGTCTGGTTAGCGGCTTGCTAAAAACTGAGTCATATTGGGACTTGAGTAGCTCACTCATTTCCTTGTTGTCATCTGTGTAGGACCCATCTTGTTTAAGTAGGGGCCCAATACTGGACGTTGTTCTCGATTTTGATTTTTGATTTGGAGGTACAACTGTTTTTGTCTTACTGGTTGTAATGGATGGAGGTACAACTGTTGTTGTCTTACTGGTTGTAATGGATGGAGGTACAACTGTTGTTGTCTTACTGGTTGTAATGGATGGAGGTACAACTGTTGTTGTCTTACTGGTTGTAATGGATGGAGGTACAACTGTTGTCTTACTGGTTGTAATGGATAGGGGTACAACTGTTGTTGTCTTACTAGTTGTAATGGATGGAGGTACAACTGTTGTCTTACTGGTTGTAATGGATGGAGGTACAACTGTTGTCTTACTGGTTGTAATGGATAGGGGTACAACTGTTGTTGTCTTACTGGTTGTAATGGTTGGAGGTACAACTGTTGTCTTACTGGCTGTAATGGATGGAGGTACAACTGTTGTTGTCTTACTGGTTGTAATGGATGGAGGTACAACTGTTGTTGTCTTACTGGTTGTAATGGATGGAGGTACAACTGTTGTTGTCTTACTGGTTGTAATAAGAACATAAGAACATAAGAATGAAGAAACACTGCAGAAGGCCTACTGGCCCATGCGAGGCAGGTCCAAGTCTCCTACCGGCTTAAGCCAATGCACCCAACCTAGACAGGTCAGCTCACATTGACTTAAGGGAGGAACACAGCAACCAACCTGGTAGCACAAGCTATCAGGTCCAACTCACACCCACCCACATCCACTCATGTATTTATCCAACCTATTTTTAAAGCTACATAACGTTCTGGCCTCTATAACTGTATTTGGGAGTTTGTTCCACTCATCCACAACTCTATTACCAAACCAGTACTTTCCTATATCCTTCCTGAATCTGAATTTTTCCAACTTAAAACCATTGCTGCGAGTCCTGTCTAGGCTAGATATTTTCAGCACACTATTTACATCCCCTTTATTTATTCCTGTCTTCTATTTATACACCTCAATCATATCCCCCCTAATTCTACGTTTTCCTAGAGAGTGCAGTTTCAGGGCTCTTAGTCTATCCTCATAGGGAAGGTTTCTGATACATGGGATCAACTTTGTCATCCTCCTTTGTACATTTTCCAGAGAATTTATATCCATTCTGTAATACGGTGACCAAAACTGTGCAGCATAATCTAAATGAGGCCTAACCAAGGATGTATAGAGTTGAAGAACAACCTGAGGACTCCTATTATTTATGATTGGATGGAGATACAACTGATGTCTTACTGGTTGTAATGGAGGTACAACTGTTGTCTTATTGGTTGTAATGGATGGAGGTACAACTGTTGTTGTCTTACTAGTTGTAATGGATGGAGGTACAACTTGTCTTACTAGTTGTAATGGATGGAGGTACAACTGTTGTCTTACTGGTTGTAATGGATGAGGGTACAACTGTTGTTGTCTTACTGGTTGTAATGGATGGAGGTACAACTGTTGTTGTCTTATTAGTTGTAATGGATGGAGGTACAACTGTTGTTGTCTTACTGGTTGTAATGGATGAGGGTACAACTGTTGTTGTCTTACTGCTTGTAATGGATGGAGGTACAACTGTTGTTGTCTTACTAGTTGTAATGGATGGAGGTACAACTGTTGTTGTCTTACTGGTTGTAATGGATGGAGGTACAACTGTTGTTGTCTTATTGGTTGTAATGGATGGAGGAACAACTATTGTCTTACTGGTTGTAATGGATGGAGGTACAACTGTTGCTGTCTTACTAGTTGTAATGGATGGAGGTACAACTGTTGTTGTCTTACTGGCTGTAATGGATGGAGGTACAACTGTTGTCTTACTGGTTGTAATGGATGGAGGTACAACTGTTGTTGTCTTACTGGTAGTAATGGATGGAGGTACAACTGTTGTTGTCTTACTGGTTGTAATGGATGGAGGTACAACTGTTGTTGTCTTACTGGTTGTAATGGATGGAGGTACAACTGTTGTCTTACTGGTTGTAATGGATGGAGGTACAACTGTTTTCTTACTGGTTGTAATGTATGGAGGTACAACTGTAGTCTTACTGGTTGTAATGGAGGTACAGCTGTTGTTGTCTTACTAGTTGTAATGGATGGAGGTACAACTGTTGTTGTCTTACTAGTTGTAATGGATGGAGGTACAACTTGTCTTACTAGTTGTAATGGATGGAGGTACAACTGTTGTCTTACCAGTTGTAATAGATGGAGGTACAACTGTTGTCTTACTAGTTGTAATGGAGGTACAACTGTTGTCTTACTGGTTGTAATGGATGAGGGTACAACTGTTGTTGTCTTACTGGTTGTAATGGATGGAGGTACAACTGTTGTCTTACTAGTTGTAATGGATGGAGGTACAACTCTTGTTGTCTTACTGGTTGTAATGGATGAGGGTACAACTGTTGTTGTCTTACTGCTTGTAATGGATGGAGGTACAACTGTTGTCTTACTAGTTGTAATGGATGGAGGTACAACTGTTGTTGTCTTACTGCTTGTAATGGATGGAGGTACAACTGTTGTCTTACTGGTTGTAATGGATGGAGGTACAACTGTTGTTGTCTTACTGGTTGTAATGGATGGAGGAACAACTGTTGTCTTACTGGTTGTAATGGATGGAGGTACAACTGTTGTTGTCTTACTGGTTGTAATAAGAACATAAGAACATAAGAATGAAGAAACACTGCAGAAGGCCTACTGGCCCATGCGAGGCAGGTCCAAGTCTCCTACCGGCTTAAGCCAATGCACCCAACCTAGACAGGTCAGCTCACATTGACTTAAGGGAGGAACACAGCAACCAACCTGGTAGCACAAGCTATCAGGTCCAACTCACACCCACCCACATCCACTCATGTATTTATCCAACCTATTTTTAAAGCTACATAACGTTCTGGCCTCTATAACTGTATTTGGGAGTTTGTTCCACTCATCCACAACTCTATTACCAAACCAGTACTTTCCTATATCCTTCCTGAATCTGAATTTTTCCAACTTAAAACCATTGCTGCGAGTCCTGTCTAGGCTAGATATTTTCAGCACACTATTTACATCCCCTTTATTTATTCCTGTCTTCTATTTATACACCTCAATCATATCCCCCCTAATTCTACGTTTTCCTAGAGAGTGCAGTTTCAGGGCTCTTAGTCTATCCTCATAGGGAAGGTTTCTGATACATGGGATCAACTTTGTCATCCTCCTTTGTACATTTTCCAGAGAATTTATATCCATTCTGTAATACGGTGACCAAAACTGTGCAGCATAATCTAAATGAGGCCTAACCAAGGATGTATAGAGTTGAAGAACAACCTGAGGACTCCTATTATTTATGATTGGATGGAGATACAACTGATGTCTTACTGGTTGTAATGGAGGTACAACTGTTGTCTTATTGGTTGTAATGGATGGAGGTACAACTGTTGTTGTCTTACTAGTTGTAATGGATGGAGGTACAACTTGTCTTACTAGTTGTAATGGATGGAGGTACAACTGTTGTCTTACTGGTTGTAATGGATGAGGGTACAACTGTTGTTGTCTTACTGGTTGTAATGGATGGAGGTACAACTGTTGTTGTCTTATTAGTTGTAATGGATGGAGGTACAACTGTTGTTGTCTTACTGGTTGTAATGGATGAGGGTACAACTGTTGTTGTCTTACTGCTTGTAATGGATGGAGGTACAACTGTTGTTGTCTTACTAGTTGTAATGGATGGAGGTACAACTGTTGTTGTCTTACTGGTTGTAATGGATGGAGGTACAACTGTTGTTGTCTTATTGGTTGTAATGGATGGAGGAACAACTATTGTCTTACTGGTTGTAATGGATGGAGGTACAACTGTTGCTGTCTTACTAGTTGTAATGGATGGAGGTACAACTGTTGTTGTCTTACTGGCTGTAATGGATGGAGGTACAACTGTTGTCTTACTGGTTGTAATGGATGGAGGTACAACTGTTGTTGTCTTACTGGTAGTAATGGATGGAGGTACAACTGTTGTTGTCTTACTGGTTGTAATGGATGGAGGTACAACTGTTGTTGTCTTACTGGTTGTAATGGATGGAGGTACAACTGTTGTCTTACTGGTTGTAATGGATGGAGGTACAACTGTTTTCTTACTGGTTGTAATGTATGGAGGTACAACTGTAGTCTTACTGGTTGTAATGGAGGTACAGCTGTTGTTGTCTTACTAGTTGTAATGGATGGAGGTACAACTGTTGTTGTCTTACTAGTTGTAATGGATGGAGGTACAACTTGTCTTACTAGTTGTAATGGATGGAGGTACAACTGTTGTCTTACCAGTTGTAATAGATGGAGGTACAACTGTTGTCTTACTAGTTGTAATGGAGGTACAACTGTTGTCTTACTGGTTGTAATGGATGAGGGTACAACTGTTGTTGTCTTACTGGTTGTAATGGATGGAGGTACAACTGTTGTCTTACTAGTTGTAATGGATGGAGGTACAACTCTTGTTGTCTTACTGGTTGTAATGGATGAGGGTACAACTGTTGTTGTCTTACTGCTTGTAATGGATGGAGGTACAACTGTTGTCTTACTAGTTGTAATGGATGGAGGTACAACTGTTGTTGTCTTACTGCTTGTAATGGATGGAGGTACAACTGTTGTTGTCTTACTGGTTGTAATGGATGGAGGTACAACTGTTGTTGTCTTACTGGTTGTAATGGATGGAGGAACAACTGTTGTCTTACTGGTTGTAATGGATGGAGGTACAACTGTTGTTGTCTTACTGGTTGTAATGGATGGAGGTACAACTGTTGTTGTCTTACTGGTTGTAATGGACGGAGGTACAACTGTTGTTGTCTTACTAGTTGTAATGGATGGAGGTACAACTGTTGTCTTACTAGTTGTAATGGATGGAGGTACAACTGTTGTCTTACTGGTTGTAATGGATGGAGGTACAACTGTTGTTGTCTTACTGGTTGTAATAGATGGAGGTACAACTGTTGTTGTCTTACTGGTTGTAATGGATGGAGGAACAACTGTTGTCTTACTAGTTGTAATGGATGGGGGTACAACTGTTGTTGCCTTACTGGTTGTAATGGATGGAGGTACAACTGTTGTCTTACTGGTTGTAATGGATGGAGGTAAAACTGTTGTCTTAATGGTTGTAATGGATGGAGGTACAACTGTTGTCTTACTGGTTGTAATGGATGGAGGTACAATTGCTGTCTTAGTAGTTGTAATGGATGGAGGTACAACTGTTGTCTTACTAGTTGTAATGGATGGGGGTACAACTGTTGTTGCCTTACTGGTTGTAATGGATGGAGGTAAAACTGTTGTTGTCTTAATGGTTGTAATGGATGGAGGTACAACTGTTGTCTTACTGGTTGTAATGGATGGAGGTACAACTGTTGTCTTACTGGTTGTAATGGATGGAGGTACATCTGTTGTTGTCTTACTGGTTGTAATGGATGGAGGTACAACTGTTGTTTTCTTACTGGTTGTAATGGATGGAGGTACAACTGTTGTCTTATTAGTTGTAATGGATGTAGGTACAACTGTTGTTGTCTTACTGGTTGTAATGGATGGAGGTACAACTGTTGTTGTCTTACTGGTTGTAATGGATGGAGGTACAACTGTTGTTGTCTTACTGGTTGTAATGGATGGAGGTACAACTGTTGTTGTCTTACTGGTTGTAATGGATGGAGGTACAACTGTTGTTGTCTTACTGGTTGTAATGGATGGAGGTACAACTGTTGTTGTCTTACTAGTTGTAATGGATGGAGGTACAACTGTTGTTGTCTTACTGGTTGTAATGGATGGAGGTACAACTGTTGTTGTCTTACTGGTTGTAATGGATGGAGGTACAACTGTTGTTGTCTTACTGGTTGTAATGGACGGAGGTACAACTGTTGTTGTCTTACTAGTTGTAATGGATGGAGGTACAACTGTTGTTGTCTTACTAGTTACCTGGAGTATACCTGGAGAGAGTTCCGGGGGTCAACGCCCCCGCGGCCCGGTCTGAGACCAGGCCTCCTGGTGGATCAGAGCCTGATCAACCAGGCTGTTGCTGCTGGCTGCACGCAAACCAACATACGAGCCACAGCCCGGCTGATCAGGAACTGACTTTAGGTGCTTGTCCAGTGCCAGCTTGAAGACTGCCAGGGGTCTGTTGGTAATCCCCCTTATGTGTGCTGGGAGGCAGTTGAACAGTCTCGGGCCCCTGACACTTATTGTATGGTCTCTTAACGTGCTAGTGACACCCCTGCTTTTCATTGGGGGGATGGTGCATCGTCTGCCAAGTCTTTTGCTTTCGTAGTGGGTGATTTTCGTGTGCAAGTTCGGTACTAGTCCCTCTAGGATTTTCCAGGTGTATATAATCATGTATCTCTCCCTCCTGCGTTCCAGGGAATACAGGTTTAGGAACCTCAAGCGCTCCCAATAATTGAGGTGTTTTATCTCCGTTATGCGCGCCGTGAAAGTTCTCTGTACATTTTCTAGGTCGGCAATTTCACCTGCCTTGAAAGGTGCTGTTAGTGTGCAGCAATATTCCAGCCTAGATAGAACAAGTGACCTGAAGAGTGTCATCATGGGCTTGGCCTCCCTAGTTTTGAAGGTTCTCATTATCCATCCTGTCATTTTTCTAGCAGATGCGATTGATACAATGTTATGGTCCTTGAAGGTGAGATCCTCCGACATGATCACTCCCAGGTCTTTGACGTTGGTGTTTCGCTCTATTTTGTGGCCAGAATTTGTTTTGTACTCTGATGAAGATTTAATTTCCTCATGTTTACCATATCTGAGTAATTGAAATTTCTCATCGTTGAACTTCATATTGTTTTCTGCAGCCCACTGAAAGATTTGGTTGATGTCTGCCTGGAGCTTTGCAGTGTCTGCAATGGAAGACACTGTCATGCAGATTCGGGTGTCATCTGCAAAGGAAGACACGGTGCTGTGGCTGACATCCTTGTCTATGTCGGATATAAGGATGAGGAACAAGATGGGAGCGAGTACTGTGCCTTGTGGAACAGAGCTTTTCACCGTAGCTGCCTCGGACTTTACTCTGTTGACGACTACTCTCTGTGTTCTGTTAGTGAGGAAATTATAGATCCATCGACCGACTTTTCCTGTTATTCCTTTAGCACGCATTTTGTGCGCTATTACGCCATGGTCACACTTGTCGAAGGCTTTTGCAAAGTCTGTATATATTACATCTGCATTCTTTTTGTCTTCTAGTGCATTTAGGACCTTGTCGTAGTGGTCCAATAGTTGAGACAGACAGGAGCGACCTGTTCTAAACCCATGTTGCCCTGGGTTGTGTAACTGATGGGTCTCTAGATGCGTGGTGATCTTGCTTCTTAGGACCCTTTCAAAGATTTTTATGATATGGGATGTTAGTGCTATTGGTCTGTAGTTCTTTGCTGTTGCTTTACTGCCCCCTTTGTGGAGTGGGGCTATGTCTGTTGTTTTTAGTAACTGTGGGACGACCCCCGTGTCCATGCTCCCTCTCCATAGGATGGAAAAGGCTCGTGATAGGGGCTTCTTGCAGTTCTTGATGAACACAGAGTTCCATGAGTCTGGCCCTGTGGCAGAGTGCATGGGCATGTCATTTATCGCCTGTTCGAAGTCATTTGGCGTCAGGATAACATCGGATAGGCTTGTGTTAATCAAATTTTGTGGCTCTCTCATAAAAAATTCATTTTGATCTTCGACTCTCAGTCTGGTTAGCGGCTTGCTAAAAACTGAGTCATATTGGGACTTGAGTAGCTCACTCATTTCCTTGTTGTCATCTGTGTAGGACCCATCTTGTTTAAGTAGGGGCCCAATACTGGACGTTGTTCTCGATTTTGATTTTTGATTTGGAGGTACAACTGTTTTTGTCTTACTGGTTGTAATGGATGGAGGTACAACTGTTGTTGTCTTACTGGTTGTAATGGATGGAGGTACAACTGTTGTTGTCTTACTGGTTGTAATGGATGGAGGTACAACTGTTGTCTTACTGGTTGTAATGGATAGGGGTACAACTGTTGTTGTCTTACTAGTTGTAATGGATGGAGGTACAACTGTTGTCTTACTGGTTGTAATGGATGGAGGTACAACTGTTGTCTTACTGGTTGTAATGGATAGGGGTACAACTGTTGTTGTCTTACTGGTTGTAATGGTTGGAGGTACAACTGTTGTCTTACTGGCTGTAATGGATGGAGGTACAACTGTTGTTGTCTTACTGGTTGTAATGGATGGAGGTACAACTGTTGTTGTCTTACTGGTTGTAATGGATGGAGGTACAACTGTTGTTGTCTTACTGGTTTTAATGGATGGATGTACAACTGTTGTTGTCTTACTGGTTGTAATGGATGTAGGTACAACTGTTGTTGTCTTACTGGTTGTAATGAATGGAGGTACAACTGTTGTTGTCTTACTGGTTGTAATGGATGGAGGTACAACTGTTGTTGTCTTACTGGTTGTAATGGATGGAGGTACAACTGTTGTTTTCTTACTAGTTGTAATGGATGGAGGTACAACTGTTGTTGTCTTACTGGTTTTAATGGATGGAGGTACAACTGTTGTTGTCTTACTGGTTGTAATGGATGGAGGTACAACTGTTGTTGTCTTATTAGTTGTAATGGATGGAGGTACAACTGTTGTTGTCTTACTGGTTGTAATGGATGAGGGTACAACTGTTGTTGTCTTACTGCTTGTAATGGATGGAGGTACAACTGTTGTTGTCTTACTAGTTGTAATGGATGGAGGTACAACTGTTGTTGTCTTACTGGTTGTAATGGATGGAGGTACAACTGTTGTTGTCTTATTGGTTGTAATGGATGGAGGAACAACTATTGTCTTACTGGTTGTAATGGATGGAGGTACAACTGTTGCTGTCTTACTAGTTGTAATGGATGGAGGTACAACTGTTGTTGTCTTACTGGCTGTAATGGATGGAGGTACAACTGTTGTCTTACTGGTTGTAATGGATGGAGGTACAACTGTTGTTGTCTTACTGGTAGTAATGGATGGAGGTACAACTGTTGTTGTCTTACTGGTTGTAATGGATGGAGGTACAACTGTTGTTGTCTTACTGGTTGTAATGGATGGAGGTACAACTGTTGTCTTACTGGTTGTAATGGATGGAGGTACAACTGTTTTCTTACTGGTTGTAATGTATGGAGGTACAACTGTAGTCTTACTGGTTGTAATGGAGGTACAGCTGTTGTTGTCTTACTAGTTGTAATGGATGGAGGTACAACTGTTGTTGTCTTACTAGTTGTAATGGATGGAGGTACAACTTGTCTTACTAGTTGTAATGGATGGAGGTACAACTGTTGTCTTACCAGTTGTAATAGATGGAGGTACAACTGTTGTCTTACTAGTTGTAATGGAGGTACAACTGTTGTCTTACTGGTTGTAATGGATGAGGGTACAACTGTTGTTGTCTTACTGGTTGTAATGGATGGAGGTACAACTGTTGTCTTACTAGTTGTAATGGATGGAGGTACAACTCTTGTTGTCTTACTGGTTGTAATGGATGAGGGTACAACTGTTGTTGTCTTACTGCTTGTAATGGATGGAGGTACAACTGTTGTCTTACTAGTTGTAATGGATGGAGGTACAACTGTTGTTGTCTTACTGCTTGTAATGGATGGAGGTACAACTGTTGTTGTCTTACTGGTTGTAATGGATGGAGGTACAACTGTTGTTGTCTTACTGGTTGTAATGGATGGAGGAACAACTGTTGTCTTACTGGTTGTAATGGATGGAGGTACAACTGTTGTTGTCTTACTGGTTGTAATGGATGGAGGTACAACTGTTGTTGTCTTACTGGTTGTAATGGACGGAGGTACAACTGTTGTTGTCTTACTAGTTGTAATGGATGGAGGTACAACTGTTGTCTTACTAGTTGTAATGGATGGAGGTACAACTGTTGTCTTACTGGTTGTAATGGATGGAGGTACAACTGTTGTTGTCTTACTGGTTGTAATAGATGGAGGTACAACTGTTGTTGTCTTACTGGTTGTAATGGATGGAGGAACAACTGTTGTCTTACTAGTTGTAATGGATGGGGGTACAACTGTTGTTGCCTTACTGGTTGTAATGGATGGAGGTACAACTGTTGTCTTACTGGTTGTAATGGATGGAGGTAAAACTGTTGTCTTAATGGTTGTAATGGATGGAGGTACAACTGTTGTCTTACTGGTTGTAATGGATGGAGGTACAATTGCTGTCTTAGTAGTTGTAATGGATGGAGGTACAACTGTTGTCTTACTAGTTGTAATGGATGGGGGTACAACTGTTGTTGCCTTACTGGTTGTAATGGATGGAGGTAAAACTGTTGTTGTCTTAATGGTTGTAATGGATGGAGGTACAACTGTTGTCTTACTGGTTGTAATGGATGGAGGTACAACTGTTGTCTTACTGGTTGTAATGGATGGAGGTACATCTGTTGTTGTCTTACTGGTTGTAATGGATGGAGGTACAACTGTTGTTTTCTTACTGGTTGTAATGGATGGAGGTACAACTGTTGTCTTATTAGTTGTAATGGATGTAGGTACAACTGTTGTTGTCTTACTGGTTGTAATGGATGGAGGTACAACTGTTGTTGTCTTACTGGTTGTAATGGATGGAGGTACAACTGTTGTTGTCTTACTGGTTGTAATGGATGGAGGTACAACTGTTGTTGTCTTACTGGTTGTAATGGATGGAGGTACAACTGTTGTTGTCTTACTGGTTGTAATGGATGGAGGTACAACTGTTGTTGTCTTACTAGTTGTAATGGATGGAGGTACAACTGTTGTTGTCTTACTGGTTGTAATGGATGGAGGTACAACTGTTGTTGTCTTACTGGTTGTAATGGATGGAGGTACAACTGTTGTTGTCTTACTGGTTGTAATGGACGGAGGTACAACTGTTGTTGTCTTACTAGTTGTAATGGATGGAGGTACAACTGTTGTTGTCTTACTAGTTACCTGGAGTATACCTGGAGAGAGTTCCGGGGGTCAACGCCCCCGCGGCCCGGTCTGAGACCAGGCCTCCTGGTGGATCAGAGCCTGATCAACCAGGCTGTTGCTGCTGGCTGCACGCAAACCAACATACGAGCCACAGCCCGGCTGATCAGGAACTGACTTTAGGTGCTTGTCCAGTGCCAGCTTGAAGACTGCCAGGGGTCTGTTGGTAATCCCCCTTATGTGTGCTGGGAGGCAGTTGAACAGTCTCGGGCCCCTGACACTTATTGTATGGTCTCTTAACGTGCTAGTGACACCCCTGCTTTTCATTGGGGGGATGGTGCCTCGTCTGCCAAGTCTTTTGCTTTCGTAGTGGGTGATTTTCGTGTGCAAGTTCGGTACTAGTCCCTCTAGGATTTTCCAGGTGTATATAATCATGTATCTCTCCCTCCTGCGTTCCAGGGAATACAGGTTTAGGAACCTCAAGCGCTCCCAATAATTGAGGTGTTTTATCTCCGTTATGCGCGCCGTGAAAGTTCTCTGTACATTTTCTAGGTCGGCAATTTCACCTGCCTTGAAAGGTGCTGTTAGTGTGCAGCAATATTCCAGCCTAGATAGAACAAGTGACCTGAAGAGTGTCATCATGGGCTTGGCCTCCCTAGTTTTGAAGGTTCTCATTATCCATCCTGTCATTTTTCTAGCAGATGCGATTGATACAATGTTATGGTCCTTGAAGGTGAGATCCTCCGACATGATCACTCCCAGGTCTTTGACGTTGGTGTTTCGCTCTATTTTGTGGCCAGAATTTGTTTTGTACTCTGATGAAGATTTAATTTCCTCATGTTTACCATATCTGAGTAATTGAAATTTCTCATCGTTGAACTTCATATTGTTTTCTGCAGCCCACTGAAAGATTTGGTTGATGTCTGCCTGGAGCTTTGCAGTGTCTGCAATGGAAGACACTGTCATGCAGATTCGGGTGTCATCTGCAAAGGAAGACACGGTGCTGTGGCTGACATCCTTGTCTATGTCGGATATAAGGATGAGGAACAAGATGGGAGCGAGTACTGTGCCTTGTGGAACAGAGCTTTTCACCGTAGCTGCCTCGGACTTTACTCTGTTGACGACTACTCTCTGTGTTCTGTTAGTGAGGAAATTATAGATCCATCGACCGACTTTTCCTGTTATTCCTTTAGCACGCATTTTGTGCGCTATTACGCCATGGTCACACTTGTCGAAGGCTTTTGCAAAGTCTGTATATATTACATCTGCATTCTTTTTGTCTTCTAGTGCATTTAGGACCTTGTCGTAGTGGTCCAATAGTTGAGACAGACAGGAGCGACCTGTTCTAAACCCATGTTGCCCTGGGTTGTGTAACTGATGGGTCTCTAGATGCGTGGTGATCTTGCTTCTTAGGACCCTTTCAAAGATTTTTATGATATGGGATGTTAGTGCTATTGGTCTGTAGTTCTTTGCTGTTGCTTTACTGCCCCCTTTGTGGAGTGGGGCTATGTCTGTTGTTTTTAGTAACTGTGGGACGACCCCCGTGTCCATGCTCCCTCTCCATAGGATGGAAAAGGCTCGTGATAGGGGCTTCTTGCAGTTCTTGATGAACACAGAGTTCCATGAGTCTGGCCCTGTGGCAGAGTGCATGGGCATGTCATTTATCGCCTGTTCGAAGTCATTTGGCGTCAGGATAACATCGGATAGGCTTGTGTTAATCAAATTTTGTGGCTCTCTCATAAAAAATTCATTTTGATCTTCGACTCTCAGTCTGGTTAGCGGCTTGCTAAAAACTGAGTCATATTGGGACTTGAGTAGCTCACTCATTTCCTTGTTGTCATCTGTGTAGGACCCATCTTGTTTAAGTAGGGGCCCAATACTGGACGTTGTTCTCGATTTTGATTTTTGATTTGGAGGTACAACTGTTTTTGTCTTACTGGTTGTAATGGATGGAGGTACAACTGTTGTTGTCTTACTGGTTGTAATGGATGGAGGTACAACTGTTGTTGTCTTACTGGTTGTAATGGATGGAGGTACAACTGTTGTCTTACTGGTTGTAATGGATAGGGGTACAACTGTTGTTGTCTTACTAGTTGTAATGGATGGAGGTACAACTGTTGTCTTACTGGTTGTAATGGATGGAGGTACAACTGTTGTCTTACTGGTTGTAATGGATAGGGGTACAACTGTTGTTGTCTTACTGGTTGTAATGGTTGGAGGTACAACTGTTGTCTTACTGGCTGTAATGGATGGAGGTACAACTGTTGTTGTCTTACTGGTTGTAATGGATGGAGGTACAACTGTTGTTGTCTTACTGGTTGTAATGGATGGAGGTACAACTGTTGTTGTCTTACTGGTTTTAATGGATGGATGTACAACTGTTGTTGTCTTACTGGTTGTAATGGATGTAGGTACAACTGTTGTTGTCTTACTGGTTGTAATGAATGGAGGTACAACTGTTGTTGTCTTACTGGTTGTAATGGATGGAGGTACAACTGTTGTTGTCTTACTGGTTGTAATGGATGGAGGTACAACTGTTGTTTTCTTACTAGTTGTAATGGATGGAGGTACAACTGTTGTTGTCTTACTGGTTGTAATGGATGGAGGTACAACTGTTGTTGTCTTACTGGTTGTAATGGATGGAGGTACAACTGTTGTTGTCTTACTGGTTGTAATGGATGGAGGTACAACTGTTGTTGTCTTACTGGTTGTAATGGATGGAGGTACAACTGTTGTTGTCTTACTGGTTGTAATGGATGGAGGTACAACTGTTGTTGTCTTACTGGTTGTAATGGATGGAGGTGCAACTGTTGTTGTCTTACTGGTTGTAATGGATGAGGGTACAACTGTTGTTGTCTTACTGGTTGTAATGGATGGAGGTACAACTGTTGTTGTCTTACTGGTTGTAATGGATGGAGGTACAACTGTTGTCTTAATAGTTGTAATGGATGGAGATACAACTGTTGTTGTCTTACTGGTTGTAATGGATGGAGGTACAACTGTTGTCTTACTGGTTGTAATGGATGGAGGTACAACTGTTGTTAGTGCTCACCAGCTATAATTTATGATATAATTTTAACTGATAAAATTTTTATACTGTATGTAAATGTAATCTTTTCTTATAAATATTAAATCTCTATAATGGAAAGAAAAACACATCAATGCAAATTAAGTGATTAATTATCTCTAAAACCACCTTTAAATTATTTAATTAATCAGAACAATATCTTATTTTATACTGACAATGTTTTAAGTTTATTTCCAGAAGAAGTTTTTACAGAATTGTCTTACTAAAATATGGTAGAAACGTACAATTAATATTGATTGTGACTTACTAGAAAAATATAATAAAGAAACATATGTAATATGGTAGAAACGTACAATTAATATTGATTGTGACTTACTAGAAAAATATAATAAAGAAACATATGTAATATGGTAGAAACGTACAATTAATATTGATTGTGACTTACTAGAAAAATATAATAAAGAAACATATGTAATATGGAAAATTATTATCATATTATCTTAGAGTAAAAGATGTTTTAGAAGAAAAAAATTATCAGGTGCTTTTTGTCATCATTGTAATTATAATAATGAGGTTGTAATAATTATAATAATGAGGTTGTAATAATTATAATAATGAGGTTGTAATAATTATAATAATGAGGTTGTAATAATTATAATAATGAGGTTGTAATAATTATAATAATGAGGTTGTAATAATTATAATAATCAGATTATAATAATTATAATAATCAGATTATAATAATTATAATAATCAGATTATAATAATTATAATAATCAGATTGTAATAATTATAATAATGAGGTTGTAATAATTATAATAATGAGGTTGTAATAATTATAATAATCAGATTATAATAATTATAATAATCAGATTATAATAATTATAATAATCAGATTATAATAATTATAATAATCAGATTATAATAATTATAATAATCAGATTATAATAATTATAATAATCAGATTATAATAATCAGATTATAATAATTATAATAATCAGATTATAATAATTATAATAATGAGGTTATAATAATTATAATAATCAGATTATAATAATTATAATAATGAGGTTATAATAATTATAATAATCAGATTATAATAATTATAATAATCAGATTATAATAATTATAATAATCAGATTATAATAATTATAATAATCAGATTATAATAATTATAATAATGAGGTTATAATAATTATAATAATCAGATTATAATAATTATAATAATCAGATTATAATAATTATAATAATCAGATTGTATATCAAATATTCAAAATTTTAAAGGTAAAAAAAATAGTACATAAAGAAGATAATTCGACAACAAAAGTATTAAATGAGAAAATTCTTTCTAAATGTTTTGATCAAGTTAATAAAGAAAAAAGTAATATTTTAAAATTCTTCATTAAAAGTAAAAATTAAAACAAGAATATTAATATTTGTATTAATACATATATATCACTTACTTGTATGATTTAGAAAAACTTTTATTATTAGCCATTAGTATAATAGAAAGTATATTGAAATATATTATGAGGATAACTTGCCGACAGTTTTTACAAGTATTATTATTATTATTATTAGCCATTAGTATAATAGAAAGTATATTGTTTTTTACAAGTGTTATTGATAATGCTGTATTGTTCTTTATTAAATTGTTCACTATTATCTATTGCAAACTTTATTTTACTTAAAAAATGACCCATTTCCATTTTTATATTTATAATCATAAATAGAATAAATTTTTTGATCAGTCTCATTACTTAAATTATAATTACTTTGAAGCTTTTATACTTTCTATCATACAGAATGAGTCTTTAAGAAATTTAAGATGAGGAACTGGATATTAACCCATAAACGGTCAAAACGTATATATACATTTTTACCGCTAGTGCCCCAAACGTATATATACGTTTTATTTGTCAAACATTCAACACTGCCATGATAAGCCTGAGTCACCTAGACATCCCAAATTATTTTAATATGGCGCACTCACTGTGCGCCATATTAAAATAATTGGGGATGCCTGGGTACCATATGCTCTTTTTTCCTATTAAAAAGCAACTATTTTTTTTTCTCAAAAAATTTGTGGCACTACGGTAGAGAACATGTATTTACATTTGGATCGTTTACAGGTTAACATTTTTAATTGTGCGATATTTTCTAACTCTGACAAAGAAAAAATATTTTGTAAATGATGTGTAAAAAATGATTCATTGTCAAATCTCACATCTTTAAGTAAACTTTAAAAATTTTTTTATATTCATAAAATAAGTAATGAGGACAAGTAGTTGGAATATAAAGTCTTATAAATGTATACAAGCTTATAAATTGATCATTTTCATCACCATACAGAAATAATACATAATTATAAATTGGTTCAAATTGTTCAGTATCAGATAAATTTGAAAATAAATGAATTATTTTATTGAATAATAAATTTATTTTTGTTTTTAATGTTATTATACCTTCAAACTTTGTGTACATATTATAGATTTTAATAAAATAACATTTTTGATAATATTAAAGTCAAAATCCATTAACTGAGAATGAACTGTAGCTAATACATCTTGTATAATACATCTTGTATAATACATCTTGTATAATATCAATATCATCATCTCATAAATTAGTTTCTATTTTTTTATGATTTAAACCTTATATGAATTAAATATTTTTTCTTTTGGATTCAACCATTGTGAAGTTTATGTAACCAGTGCAAAGTTACTGCATATTGTTGCATGTGTGATGGAGAAATAAAGCTGAGAAATGTGTAACATACTGTTATTTTTATAAAAGGCATATTATATATATATATATATATTTTTTTTTTTTTTCAACAAGTCGGTCGTCTCCCACCGAGGCAGGGTGACCCAAAAAAGAAAGAAAATCCCCAAAAAGAAAATACTTTCATCATCATTCAACACTTTCACCACACTCACACATTATCACTGTTTTTGCAGAGGTGCTCAGAACACAACAGTTTAGAAGCATACACATATAAAGATACACAACATATCCCTGCAAACTGCCAATATCCCAAACCCCTCCTTTAAAGTGCAGGCATTGTACTTCCCATTTCCAGGACTCAAGTCCGACTATATGAAAATAACTGGTTTCCCTGAATCCCTTCACTAAATATTACCCTGCTCACACTCCAACAGATCGTCAGGTCCCAAGTATCATTCGTCTCCATTCACTCCTATCTAACACGCTCACGCACGCTTGCTGGAAGTCCAAGCCCCTTACCCACAAAACCTCCTTTACCCCCTCTCTCCAACCCTTTTGAGGACGACCCCTACCCCGCCTTCCTTCCCCTATAGATTTATATGCTTTCCATGTCATTCTACTTTGATCCATTCTCTCTAAATGACCAAACCACCTCAACAACCCCTCCTCTGCCCTCTGACTAATACTTTTATTAACTCCACACCTTCTCCTAATTTCCACACTCCGAATTTTCTGCATAATATTTACACCACACATTGCCCTTAAACAGGACATCTCCACTGCCTCCAACCGTCTCCTCGCTGCTGCATTTACCACCCAAGCTTCACACCCATATAAGAGTGTTGGTACTACTATACTTTCATACATACCCTTCTTTGCCTCCATAGATAACGTTTTTTGACTCCACATATACCTCAACGCACCACTCACCTTTTTTCCCTCATCAATTCTATGATTAACCTCATCCTTCATAAATCCATCCGCCTACACGTCAACTCCCAAGTATCTGAAAACATTCACTTCTTCCATACTCCTCCTCCCCAATTTGATATCCAATTTTTCTTTATCTAAATCATTTGATACCCTCAACACCTTACTCTTTTCTATGTTCACTTCCAACTTTCTACCTTTACACACATTCTCAAACTCATCCACTAACCTTTGCAATTTTTCTTTAGAATCTCCCATAAGCACAGTATCATCAGCAAAATATATATATATATATATATATATATATATATATATATATATATATATATATGTCGTGCCGAATAGGCAGAATTTGCGATCTTGGCTTAAATAGCAACGCTCATCTTGCCATATAGGACAAGTGAAAATTTGTGTAAGCAATAATTTCGCCAAAATCATTCTGAACCTAACGAAAAAAATATACTTCACTGTGTTTGTTTGATATTAAATTATTGTAAACAAATCTGAAATATATATAGTTGGGTTAGGCTAAAATAAATTTTTATTGTTATAATAAGGTTAGGCAAGTTTTCTAAGATTCTTTTGGTGCAAAATTAAAAATTTTTACATCAACATTAATGAAAAAAATATATCTTTAAATGTATAAGAGAAAATTTCAGAAAGGACTTAATTTTAAATGAGTTCTTGCTAATTGACCAGTTTTACATATTCAGCACGACATATATATATATATATATATATATATATATATATATATATATATATATATATATATATATATATATATATATATACATGACTTCCAGCAAGCGTACATGAGCGTGTTAGATAGGAGTGAATGGAGACGAATGATACTTGGGACCTGACGATCTGTTGGAGTGTGAGCAGGGTAATATTTAGTGAAGGGATTCAGGGAAACCGGTTATTTTCATATAGTCGGACTTGAGTCCTGGAAATGGGAAGTACAATGCCTGCACTTTAAAGGAGGGGTTTGGGATATTGGCAGTTTGCAGGGATATGTTGTGTATCTTTATACGTATATGCTTCTAAACTGTTGTGTTCTGAGCACCTCTGCAAAAGCAGTGATGGTGTGTGAGTGTGGCGAAAGTGTTGAATGATGATGAAAGTATTTTCTTTTTGGGGATTTTCTTTCTTTTTTGGGTCACCCTGCCTCGGTGGGAGACGACCGACTTGTT
>NC_091366.1:21461459-21519844 GCF_038502225.1 Cherax quadricarinatus
AGAAGAGGCACATGTCAGGTGTGTGGAGAGTTTCGAGCACGCAACAGGGACGGCCATATTCGTGCACACAATGGGTGTGCGGGATCACATATGCCCCCAGCAGAGAGCAGCCCACAGCCTCCACAGGCAGATGACAATTCCAATGGCAACCTCGTCACTTGCGATAACCTTCTGTTGGCATTCAAATCCACTGCTAGCAGTACACTATCCCACATCCCTAAAGCAGCTCGCCCATATGCAGCAGGGAAATTCACAGACCTTCTTAAGCGGATGAATGGAGGTTTCACCAACTTAGAAGCCCGAGGCACCATCCAAGCATGGCACAACCTTCTCTTGTTCGGCAATGTCTGTCTTGCAGTTCCTGAAAGACGAGGCAAACTGCTAACCACGTCAGTTATCAAGGCAGTGCGCAACTACCCAAGAATGGATAACTGTGTCCCTCTGCCCCATCATCGCAGGAATCAAAGAGGCAGACCCAAGAAAAGTCCTACTGAGAACGAGAAAATTTGCGCACAGGTTAGCAAAAAAATTGAGGAAGGTAACACAGTGGGAGCAATAAGAATAATTACAAGTGATGACACTGTAGCCTCCAAGGATGAGACCACGGCCCAAGCACTAAGAGACAAGCATCCAACCAGGGACACCATAGCCATCAACGACAACCCTGAGGAAGACCCTATCACTGAACAATTAATTTTGCCAGAATCGAAAGTCTATAAGGCGATCGTGTCATTTCCAGCAGGATCTGCAGGAGGTTACACTGGAATTCGACCTCAGCACCTCAAAGAGATGGTAAATCCAGTACTCGGTGAATCTGCATCAATTCTTCTCACCGAGTTAACAACTTTCGTCAACAATTGCCTGGCTGGGCGAATCCCAGAAGAAATTAAACCTTTCTTTTTTGGAACCTCACTATGTGCTTTGAAGAAGAGGGATGGGGGAATCAGACCCATTGCAGTTGGAAAAACTCCTTGCCGTCTCGTTGCCAAAGCAGCAGTGAGAAACATTTGCCGCATGAGCTGCAGCTCATGCGGCAAGGGCCTACATCAGGGACCTACCAGAAGACAAGGCCATAGTCAAACTTGATTTTAGAAATGCCTTTAATATGGTGAGGAGAGATGCTGTTTTGCCAGCTGTTCGGGTTCGGTTCCCCAGTGTCTTTCCCTTCATTTCAGCCGGCTACAGCAAACCCTCAATTCTTTTGTTTGGAGAACATGAAATTCAATCATCAGAGGGTGTTCAGCAGGGTGACCCACTTGCTCCACTTCTCTTCTGCTTGGCAGTAAGAGAACTAACTTCCAGCCTACGCAGTGAGCTCAATATCTGGTACCTGGATGACGGCACTCTGGCAGGTACTGAAGAGTCCCTCGTGGGGGACCTACAACTGGTGAAAACACAGGGAGAAGGCTTGGGACTCATCCTCAATCCCTCTAAGTGTGAAATCATCACAGCGAACCAGGAAATAATCAATGCTGTGCGAAGAATCCTCCCGGAAGTCTCAACTACAACTCTGTCCAACAGTACCCTCTTGGGGGCACCGCTGGGTCACCAGGCCATCGATACTGTCCTCAGGGACAAATTGAATGACCTTATGAGAATGGAGGAGAGAATAAGCGATCTTGATGCCCATGATGCTCTGTATCTCCTCACAAGGTGACTTACTATGCCAAGACTCACTTACTTCTTGAGGTGTGCACCCTCTTTTGACAACCCAACACTCGATGAATAAGACGCACACCTGAGATCAACTTTTAAGAAGGCACTGAACCTGTCACTAGAGGATGAGCAATGGGATCAGGCAACCCTCCCAGTGCGACTGGGAGGTATAGGGGTGCGTAAAGCAACGCATGTTGCTTTACCTGCTTTTCTGTCTTCGTGTTTGGCTTCCAGTGCATTAGTCAAGAAGATAGTGCCCGAATGCTTGAGAGACTTGGTAGGAGCTCAAGACCCCAGGTTTACTGAAGCAGCAATTTGGTGGGACACCCTTACAGACTCCTCCAGTAGACCAGCTCCTCCCAAACAGCACAAACTGTCCCACTGGGACAAACCGATCATGGAAAAAATCGCCAACACAATGCTCTCCAATGCTTCAGGAAAGAACAAAGCTCGTCTCCTGGCAGTGAAGGCACCACACTCAGGAGATTTCCTGTTAGCTGTTCCCAATTCCTCCCTGGGCACCCGTCTCGACCCACAGGCCATTCAGATTGGTGTTGCTCCTCGTCTAGCTGCCCCCATCCTCACCAAACATAGGTGTATTTGCGGCAGGGCGACAGCTGATCAATTCGGACTCCATGGTCTCGTGTGCCACACAGCAGAAGGGAAGTATGCCAGACATGAGGAGATCAGTGACATAATAAAGAGAAGCCTCACCACAGCCCGTTGCCCAGCTCAACGGGAACCCCAAGTACAGAGGTCTGATGGAAGTCAAAAGCGTCCTGATGGAGCCACTATGCTACCCTGGAAGGATGGAAAGCAGATTGCCTGGGACTACACCTGTGCTGCCACATTGGCAGACACCTACTTGCCATACTCTGTAGTGGAAGGGGGTGGAGCTGCCAGCCACAGGGAGACCCAGAAGATCCGAAAATATGAAGACCTTCCCCCTTGCTATAACTTCATTCCAATAGGGTCGGAGACCCTTGGAGCATGGGGCAAGTGTGCTCTAAAGTTCCTCAAAGAGCTGGGTGAAAAGCTCATCATAGAAACCAAGGACCACAGGGCGACCAGCTTCCTCTTTCAGAGACTCAGTGTTGCGATCCAGAGAGGAAATGCCTGCAGCATTCTGGGCACGCGGCCCACCGCAGGGGAGCTGGACGAAGTATTCGAGATGTAGCTCTGAGTTACCTATGTTGTTTTACTTTGTATCATATTTTTGTGAATGTTTTGTCAATGTATTTTGTCTTTAAATAAAATATATATACATAATATAGGGGGTGGTAGGAGAAAATTCTCAAACAGCTTCAGGGAGAATCTTGAGTTTTCCCTGAAGCAAGTTTATTCTTTTCTCTGAGGATGAGGGTCCCTATTACAGTTCTAGAGGTGGTACCTCCCTATATATATATATATATATATATATATATATTTATATATATTTATATATATTTATATATATTTATATATATTTATATATATATATATATATACAGTGGACCCCCGCATAACGATGGCATCACATAGCGATTAATCCGCATACCGCTTGCTTTAATCGCAAAAATTTTGCCTCACATACCGCTTAAAAACCCGCTCACCGATTTTCGTCCGAGACGCGTCCAATGTGCGGCCTGAGCCATGCTCACATGTTCCGCCGGTGGCATTGTTTACCAGCCAGCCTCCGCGGTAACATCCAAGCATACAATCGGAATATTTCGTATTATTACAGTGTTTTCGGTGCTTTTTCTGGAAAATAAGTGACCATGGGCCCCAAGAAAGCTTCTAGTGCCAACCCTACAGCAATAAGGGTGAGAATTACAATAGAGATGAAGAAAAAGATCATTGATAAGTATGAAAGTGGAGTGCGTGTCTCCGAGCTGGCCAGGTTGTATAATAAACCCCAATCAACCATCGCTACTATTGGTGGTACAGCTGCTGCTGCTGCTGCACTGTCAGCTGCTGCTGCTGCTGTAGCATCGTCTGCTGCTGCTGTAACATCGTCTGTTGCTGCTGTAGTGTCGTCTGTTGCTGCTGTACCACCGTCAGCTGCTGCTGCTGCTGTAGCATCGTCTGCTGCTGCTGTAACATCGTCTGTTGCTGCTGTAGCATCGTCTGCTGCTGCTGTAGCATCGTCTGCTGCTGCTGTAGCATCGTCTGCTGCTGCTGTAGCATCGTCTGCTGCTGCTGTAGCATCGTCTGCTGCTGCTGTAGCATCGTCTGCTGCTGCTGTAGCATCGTCTGCTGCTGCTGTAGCATCGTCTGTTGCTGCTGTACCACCGTCAGCTGCTGCTGCTGCTGTAGCACCGTTGTTGGTGTGGCTTATTGAGAATACCAAGAAACAATTAACCCCAGAGGATTTGCCACCCAGGATAACCCAAAAAAGTCAGTGTCATCGAAGACTGTCTAACTTATTTCCATTGGGGTCCTTAATCTTGTCTCCCAGGATGCAACCCACACAAGTCGACTAACACCCAGGTGAACAGGGAAAAATGCCTGGAACTAGTGCTCATATTGGTGAATTTAAAGCCAGCAAAGGTTGGTTTGAGAGATTTAAGAATCGTAGTGGCATACACAGTGTCATAAGGCCTGTTCTGGAAGAAAATGCCAAACAGGACCTACAGTACTCAGGAGGAAAAGGCACTCCCAGGACACAGTGTCTCATCAGTCATTGCTGCATCTTCAATAAAGGTAAGTGTCATTTATTCTTCATTTAGTAGACTAGTACATGCACAATATATACTGTGCATGTACTACTCTACTATTGTGCATGTATCCTACTCTTTGTGTGTAGGAAAATGTATATTTCATGTGGTAAAATTTTTTTTTTCATACTTTTGGGTGTCTTGCACGGATTAATTTGATTTCCATTATTTCTTATGGGGAAAATTCATTCGCATACCGATTATTTCGCATAACAATTACCCCTCTTGCACGGATTAAAATCGTTATGCGGGGGTCCACTGTATATATATTTATATATATATATATATATTTATATATATATATATATACACACACAGTAAGGCCCCGCTTTACGGCATTCCGCTAATACGGCGATGTCAAATTATGACAAAATTTTGCTATACGGCAAGTGGTCTTTCAAATACGGTGCCCCCCACCTGGTTTGTTTACATTTTCTGTGACCACATCTATTATATCAGGAAAGTTTCCAAAATTTCAAGTGTTTTAAAGTTACTGCATATTTTATATGTACTCTGATAATTATACTTATGTGTACCTGTACCTAAATATACTTACACACTGTGCTGGTGTGCAGGTACACATTACAATCACTAAGTCTCTCTCTACTCATGACGCCAATATTACGTAATAATAATCACTCTTGGGCACACTAAATGTCTTATTTTACATCAATATAGGCATTTTCATTAATCCATCTATGATATTTTCCTCAAAATTACATATGAAACCCATTACATAGCATATAAACATGATACATACACTCAAAATAAAAACTGATGTAAATATGAGATTTGTTTACCAAGCAGCTGTGCAGGTGGTGTCGGAAGAATTACGTTTTCTCTAGTCAAACACTGGGGGGTAACTGTAGAAAAATATTCTTTTCGTATGCCTTTACTCTATATATAGCAATTCACGACCCTTGTGGGTTTAATGCTCATTATTATTATAATAATAATAATAATAATATCATTATTATTATTAATATTAATAATAATAATATTATTATTAATAATATTATTATTTTCATTCACTCTAAAAATGGTGTGTTGCTGTTTGTTTATTCTGAACTAACTTGTACAACTTGTACACAATGTAAGAGTATTTGTGTGTGAGGTAATTATTATTATAATAAAAAAATATTGAGGTAAATGTTTCACAAACTCTTACAAACGTACGTGAATGAACTAAAAGTAGACACATATTAATACGCATTTATTTCGCCTGACCAAGTGATCGTCCACTACCTGTTCAGTTTGTGTTCTTACATTGTCTCAACTCTGTATCTCGTTCTCTCTCTCGTTTACTTTCTCGTTAACTAGTTGGCTCTCACTGTTGATGGCATCTAAGGTTAGCTGTGATAAAAAGAGAAGTCGTAAGCCTTTTGCTTTAAGTGCCAAGTTAGAGGATGATGGTGTGCCATTCTGATTTTATTCAATTAACACCCTGCCACTCACCTCTCTCACATTAATATTAATATTAATATTTTAAGGTAAGTAATAAGTGTACTCTGTGTGTATCTTACCTTTTATTGTGTTTTTAATGCCTATTTCTATTGCTAACCTAATATAAGTTAGTGTAAACTTGTTGTCTGGCATTTATTGCATATTTTATGTGCTCTGTTAAAAATAATTGTGGAGCTGTATGGTAGCCGGGTGGAGGGACAACGTTATGTTTTCTCTGCTCAGCCACAGAGAAAATGTGTATGAATCTGCATTTGGCCCAGCCACTCTCTCACTCCGCTTTTGTTTACAATTTTCGGCTTGAATTATTCATTAATTCTACCTTTGTTTATGATGGCATCTAAAGGTAGTTGTTAGAAACGATTAAATTCAGTGAACACGGTATGTCGATGTTAATAATATGGCTCTGGGCAACAGTGTAGGTAGCCAGTAGGTGTAGCCCAGGCGGGCTATACCTACCGGCTACCTACACTGACTTCCTACAAATAAATACTACTCACCTCTCTTCCTATATTAAGACTGCACATATTTTAAGGTAAATAATGAGTGTACTGTATGTGCATTTTACCTCTCTGGGATGTTTTAAATATTGTATAATAAATATGAGAAAGGGAACCAGGGCTACCTAAACCTGGGCTACCTACACCTGGGCTACCTACACCTGGGCTACCTACACCTGACTTCCTACAAATAAGTACTACTCACCTCTCTCCCTACATTAAGATTACAAAAACTTTAAGATAAGTAATGAATTTACTGTGAATGTATTTTACTTTGTGTGTTTTTAATGCCTAGTTCTATTACTAACCTAATATAATTTAGTGTAAACTTTTTGTCTGGCATTTATATCCATTTATAAATGGAAAAAATGGCGTTTTGCCTTCCAGCTGTCTCCTTTCCGGCGACAGCCTGGAACCTAACCCACCATATAAGTGGGGCCCTACTGTGTGTGTGTGTGTGTGTATATATATATATATATATATATATATATATATATATATATATATATATATATCTTTATATATACAGTGGACCCCCGGTTCGCGATGCTATCGGTATCCGATAAATCCAGTAACCGATGCATTATATCGCAGAAAATTTGCCTCGCTTCCCGATACAAAACTCGGTATGTGATGTGGTTCTTACGAGACGTGTCCATGTGTGGCTTGAACTGCCCCGTGTGTGCCAGTGTTTACAAGCCAGCCAGTGTGCGCGCATCTAAGGATACATTCGGTACATTCCATATTATCCATATTATCACTGTTTTTGGTGCCTCTTTTTGCAAAATAAGTCACCATGGGCCCCAAGAAAGCTCCCAGTGCCAACCCTTCGAGACCAAGGGTGCTAATGACTGTTGAAATGAAGAAAGAGATAATTGCTAAGTACGAAAGTGGAGTGCGTGTGTCGGAGCTGGTCAGGTTGTATAGTAAACCCCAATCAACCATCTCTACTATAGTGAGCAAGAAAACGGCAATCAAGGAAGCTGTTCTTGCAAAAGGTGCAACTGTGATTACAAAACAGCGACCGCAAGTGTTAGAAAATGTTGAGAGACTGTTAATGGTGTGGATAAATGAAAAACAGATAGCAGGAGATAGCATCTCTCAAGCAATCATTTGTGATAAGGATAGGCAGTTGCATGACGATTTGGTAAAAAAATTGCCTGCAACTAGTGGTGATGTGAGTGAATTTAAGGCCAGCAAAGGTTGGTTTGAAAGATTTAATTATCATAGTGGTATACATAGTGTGATTATGCATGGTGATGCTGCCAGTTCAGACCACAAAGCGGCTGAAAAATATGTGCATGAATTCAAGGAGTACATCGAGGCTGAAGGATTGAAACCTGAATGAGTGTTTAATTGTGATGAAACAGGCCTGTTTTGGAAGAAATTACCAAGCAGGACCTACATTACTCAGGAGGAAAAGGCACTCCCAGGACATAAGCCTATGAAAGACAGGCTTACTCTTCTCATGTGTTCCAGTGCTAGTGGTGATTGCAAAGTGAAGCCTTTATTGGTGTATCACTCAGAAACTCCCAGAGCATTCAGGCAAAAGAATGTCCTCAAGGTTAATTTGTGTGCTGTGGAGGGCAAACAGTAAGGCATGGGTCACTAGGGACTTTTTCTATGACTGGTTACACCATGCATTTGCCACCAGTGTGAAAAATTACCTCATTGAAAAGGAATAAGACCTTAAGCGCCTCCTGGTATTAGACAACGCCCCTGGTCATCCTACAGACTTGTCAGAGCGACTTTGTGGGGACATGAGTTTCATTAAGGTCAAGTTTTTGCCTCCTAATACCACTCCTCTCCTGCAGTCCATGGACAAGCAGGTCATTTCCAACTTCAAGAAACTGTACACAAAAGCTATGTTTGAAAGGTGCTTTGAAGTGACCACAGAAACTCAACTGACTCTAAAGGAGTTTTGGAAGGATCACTTTACTATCCTCAATTGTGTAAAACTTACAGGTAAGGCTTGGGAGGGAGTGACTAAGAGGACCTTGAACTCTGCTTGGAAGAAACTGTGGCCAGAATGTGTAGACAAAAGGGATTTCGAAGGGTTTGAGGCTAACCATGAGAATCCTATGCCAGTTGAGGAATCAGTTGTGGCATTGGGGAAGTCCTTGGGGTTGGAGGTTAGTGGGGAGGATGTGGAAGAGTTGGTGGAGGAGGACAATGAAGAACTAACCACTGATGAGCTGCTAGATCAACTTCAACAGCAAGAGGCCAGACCTGAGGAAACTGCTTTGAAGGAGGTGAGAGAGAAATTGAAGAAATTGCCTACTACAAAGATTAAGGAAATGTGTGCAAAGTGGCTTGAAGTGCAAACTTTCATGGATGAACATCACCCTCAGACAGCTATTGCAAGCCGTGCTGGTGACTATTACACTGACAATGTTGTGAACCACTTTAGGAAAGTCAAAAAGGAACGAGAGGTACAGGCCATTATGGACAGATATGTTGTGCGACAGAGGTCCAGTGACTCTCAACCTGGTCCTAGTGGCATTAAAAGAAGAAGGGAAGTAACCCCAGAAAAGGACTTGCTACCTCAAGTCCTAATGGAAGGGGATACCCCTTCTAAATACTAACACCATCCACACTCTCCCCTCCTCCCATCCCATCAATCATCACCAGATCTTCATTAAAGGAAAGTGTGAATTATTCTTTCATTATTTATTGTTATTTATTGTTATTGTTGTTATTGTAATTACTATTCTATTGCATTAAACTTAATATTTTATCTGGTAAAAGTTTTTTTTCATACTTTTGGGTGTCTTGCACGGATTAATTTGATTTCCATTATTTCTTATGGGGAAAATTGATTCGCTTTCCGATATTTTTGGTTTACGATGAGCTCTCAGGAATGGATTAGTATCGCGAACCGGGGGTCCACTGTATATATCCTTATATATATATATATATATATATATATATATATATATATATATATATATCTTTATATATATATATATATATATATATATATATATATATATACATATATATCTTTATATATATATATATATATATTTATACATATATATCTTTATATATATATATATATATATATTTATACATATATATCTTTATATATATATATATATTTATACATATATATCTTTTATATATATATATATATATATATATATCTTTATGCCAGGAGCAATGGGCTAGTAACCCCTTCTCCTGTAGACATTTACTAAAAAAGAGAAGAAGAAAAACTTTATAAAACTGGGATGCTTGAATGTGCATGGATGTAGTGCGGATGACAAGAAACAGATGATTGCTGATGTTATGAATGAAAAGAAGTTGGATGTCCTGGTCCTAAGCAAAACAAAGCTGAAGGGGGTAGGGGAGTTTCTGTGGGGGGAAATAAATGGGATTAAATCTGGAGTATCTGAGAGAGTTAGAGCAAAGGAAGGGGTAGCAGTAATGTTGAAGGATCAGTTATGGAAGGAGAAAAGAGAATATGAATGTGTAAATTCAAGAATTATGTGGATTAAAGTAAAGGTTGGATGTGAAAAGTGGGTTATAATAAGTGTGTATGCACCTGGAGAAGAGAGGAATGTAGAGGAGAGAGAGAGATTTTGGGAGATGTTAGGTGAATGTATAGGAGCCTTTGAACCAAGTGAGAGAGTAATTGTGGTAGGGGATCTGAATGCTAAAGTAGGAGAAACTTTTAGAGAGGGTGTGGTAGGTAAGTTTGGGGTGCCAGGTGTAAATGATAATGGGAGCCCTTTGATTGAACTTTGTATAGAAAGGGGTTTAGTTATAGGTAATACATATTTTAAGAAAAAGAGGATAAATAAGTATACAAGATATGATGTAGGGCAAAATGACAGTAGTTTGTTGGATTATGTATTGGTAGATAAAAGACTGTTGAGTAGACTTCAGGATGTACATGTTTATAGAGGGGCCACAGATATATCAGATCACTTTCTAGTTGTAGCTACACTGAGAGGAAAAGGTAGATGGGGTACAAGGAGAATAGAAGCATCAGGGAAGAGAGAGGTGAAGGTTTATAAACTAAAAGAGGAGGCAGTTAGGGTAAGATATAAACAGCTATTGGAGGACAGATGGGCTAATGAGAGCATAGGCAATGGGGTCGAAGAGGTATGGGGTAGGTTTAAAAATGTAGTGTTAGAGTGTTCAGCAGAAGTTTGTGGTTACAGGAAAGCGGGTGCAGGAGGGAAGAGGAGCGATTGGTGGAATGATGATGTAAAGAGAGTAGTAAGGGAGAAAAAGTTAGCATATGAGAAGTTTTTACAAAGTAGAAGTGATGCAAGGAGGGAAGAGTATATGGAGAAAAAGAGAGAGGTTAAGAGAGTGGTGAAGCAATGTAAAAAGAGAGCAAATGAGAGAGTGGGTGAGATGTTATCAACAAATTTTGTTGAAAATAAGAAAAAGTTTTGGAGTGAGATTAACAAGTTAAGGAAGCCTAGAGAACAAATGGATTTGACAGTTAAAAATAGGAGAGGAGAGTTATTAAATGGAGAGTTAGAGGTATTGGGAAGATGGAGGGAATATTTTGAGGAATTGTTGAATGTTGATGAAGATAGGGAAGCTGTGATTTCGTGTATAGGGCGAGGAGGAATAACATCTTGTAAGAGTGAGGAAGAGCCAGTTGTGAGTGTGGGGGAAGCTTGTGAGGCAGTAGGTAAAATGAAAGGGGGTAAGGCAGCCGGGATTGATGGGATAAAGATAGAAATGTTAAAAGCAGGTGGGGATATAGTTTTGGAGTGGTTGGTGCAATTATTTAATAAATGTATGGAAGAGGGTAAGGTACCTAGGGATTGGCAGAGAGCATGCACAGTTCCTTTGTATAAAGGCAAAGGGGACAAAAGAGAGTGCAAAAATTATAGGGGGATAAGTCTGTTGAGTATACCTGGTAAAGTGTATGGTAGAGTTATTATTGAAAGAATTAAGAGTAAGACGGAGAATAGGATAGCAGATGAACAAGGAGGCTTTAGGAAAGGTAGGGGGTGTGTGGACCAGGTGTTTACAGTGAAACATATAAGTGAACAGTATTTAGATAAGGCTAAAGAGGTCTTTGCGGCATTTATGGATTTGGAAAAGGCATATGACAGGGTGGATAGGGGGCAATGTGGCAGATGTTGCAGGTGTATGGTGTAGGAGATAGGTCACTGAAAGCAGTGAAGAGTTTTTACGAGGATAGTGAGGCTCAAGTTAGAGTATGTAGGAAAGAGGAAAATTCTTTCCCAGTAAAAGTAGGCCTTAGACAAGGATGTGTGATGTCACTGTGGTTGTTTAATATATTTATAGATGGGGTTGTAAGAGAAGTAAATGCGAGGGTCTTGGCAAGAGGCGTGGAGTTAAAAGATAAACAATCAAACACAAAGTGGGAGTTGTCACAGTTGCTCTTTGCTGATGACACTGTGCTCTTGGGAGATTCTGAAGAGAAGCTGCAGAGATTGGTGGATGAATTTGGTAAGGTATGCAAAAGAAGAAAATTAAAAGTGAATACAGGAAAGAGTAAGGTTATGAGGATAACAAAAAGATTAGGTGATGAAAGATTGGATATCAGATTGGAGGGAGAGAGTATGGAGGAGGTGAATGTAATCAGATATTTGGGAGTGGACGTGTCAGCGGATGGGTCTATGAAAGATGAGGTGAATCATAGAATTGATGAGGGGAAAAGGGTGAGTGGTGCACTTAGGAGTCTGTGGAGACAAAGAACTTTGTCCTTGGAGGCAAAGAGGGGAATGTATGAGAGTATAGTTTTACCAACGCTCTTATATGGGTGCGAAGCATGGGTGATGAATGTTGCAGCGAGGAGAAGGCTGGAGGCAGTGGAGATGTCATGTCTGAGGGCAATGTGTGGTGTGAATATAATGCAGAGAATTCATAGTTTGGAAGTTAGGAGAAGGTGCGGGATTACCAAAACTGTTGTCCAGAGGGCTGAGGAAGGGTTGTTGAGGTGGTTCGGACATGTAGAGAGAATGGAGCAAAACAGAATGACTTCAAGAGTGTATCAGTCTGTAGTGGAAGGAAGGCGGGGTAGGGATTGGCCTAGGAAAGGTTGGAGGGAGGCAGTAAAGGAGGTTTTGTGTGCGAGGGGCTTGGACTTCCAGCAGGCATGCGTGAGTGTGTTTGATAGGAGTGAATGGAGACAAATGGTTTTTAATACTTGATGTGCTGTTGGAGTGTGAGCAAAGTAACATTTATGAAGGGATTCAGGGAAACCGGCAGGCCAGACTTGAGTCCTGGAGATGGGAAGTATAGTGTCTGCACTCTGAAGGAGGGGTGTTAATGTTGCAGTTTAAAAACTGTAGTGTAAAGCACCCTTCTGGCAAGACAGTGATGGAGTGAATGATGGTGAAAGTTTTTCTTTTTCGGGCCACCCTGCCTTGGTGGGAATCGGCAGTCGCCGCTGTTGCCATACACGGCTCATTTTCTGCAAACTTCATGCCTCTATATCTCGGTAAGTACTGATGGGAAATTTTTTTTTGGGGGGGGACTAAAACAATCAGAAAAATAATCTTAACATTTTCATAAGAAAAATTTTTTTTTTTTTTTCGAATATTTTGTGACACCAGGAGACACTTCAGGATTGGGCCTTTCGACAGTCAAAGGGTTAATGTTGCAGTTTAAAAACTGTAGTGTAAAGCACCCTTCTGGAAAGACATTGATAAAGTGAATGATGGTCAAAATTTTTCTTTTTCGGGCCACCCTGCCTTGGTGGGAATCGGCCAGTGTGTTAATAATAATAAAAAATATATATATACTATATATATACATGGAGGAGGCAGAGGTTGAGGGGTGAAACTATGTCCCCCCCTTCCCCTTCCCCTAACAGGCGCGCATACATACACCATGTGCTCGTGTTACAACAATGGAGTGTTTGTTCACTGTGTATATAGTATATAGAGTGTATAGTGCATAGTATGTGCATGGTATGTACATAGCATGTGTAGTGTATAGCGGTGTGTAGTTTACAGTAGGGGCTGTGCACAGAGCATAGTGGTGTATAGTGACATGTGCACAGAGCATTGTGGTGTAGTGACTTGTCCTGGGAGGGAGTGAGTGCCCTACTCCACCTCATCACAAATCTTCCACTCCTCCCTTTCCTCCACAACCCACCACAAGGATGGGAGACCCCTCTCTGCCCCCCCCCCACCACCATGAACTATATGTGGTATGTGCTATGCACCATTTTTCCTTCAGCCTGGGCTTACCACATAGTTTGAGGTATGGCAGAGGATGCAGCCAGCTAGCCACAAAGCCAGGGAAACAGCACACCAAACAATGAAAGAGGCACATGTCAGGTATGTGGAGAGTTTCGAGCACGCAACAGGGATGGCCTTATTCGTGCACACCATGGGTGTGCGGGGTCACATATGCCCCCAGTAGAGAGCAGCCCACAGCCTCCACAGGCAGATGACAATTCCAATGGCAACCTCCTCACTTGCGATAACCTTCTGTTGGCATTCAAATCCACTGCTAGCAGTACACTATCCCACATCCCTAAAGCAGCTCGCCCATATGCAGCAGGAAAATTCACAGACCTTCTTAAGTAGGTGAATGGAGGTTCCACCAACTTAGAAGCCCGAGGCACCATCAAAGCATGGTGCAACCTACTCCTGTTTGGCAATATCTGTCTTGCAGTTCCTGAAAGATGAGGCAAATTGCTAACCACATCAGTCATCAAGGCAGTGCACAACTACCCAAGAATGGATAACTGTGTCCCTCTGCCCCATCATCACAGGAATCACAGAGGTAGACCCAAGAAAAGTTCCACTGAAAATTAGAAAATTTGTTTACAGGTTAGCAAAAAAAATAAAAAAAGGTAACACAGTGGGAGCAATCAAAATAATTACAAGTGATGAGACCACAGCCCAAGCACTACAAGACAAGCATCCAACCAGGGACACCATAGCCATCAACAACAACCCTGAGGAAGAACCCATCACTGAGCAATTAATTTTGCCAGAATCAGAAGTCTATAAGGCGATTATGTCATTTCCAGCAGGATTTGCAAGAGGTTACACTGGAATTCGACCTCAGCACCTCAAAGAGATGATAAACACAGCACCCGGTGTATCTGCGTCAATTCTTCTCACCGAGTTAACAACTTTCATCAACAATTGCCTGGCTGGGTGAATCCCAGAAGAAATTAAACCTTTCTTTTTTGGAACCTCACTATGTGCTTTGAAGAAGAAGGATGGGGGAATCAGACTCATTGCTGTTGATAACACTCTTCACCGTCTCATTGCCAAAGCAGCAGTAAGAAACATTCGCCTAGAAGCTGCCAGTTTACTCCAGCCACAATAACTGTGCTTTGGGATCCCCCAAGGCAGTGACGCTGCAGCTCATGCTGCAAGGGCCTGCATCAGGGACCTACCAGAAGACAAGGCCGTAGTCAAACTTTATTTTAGAAATGTCTTTAATACAGTGAGGAGAGATGTAATCTTGCCAGCTGTTCGGGATCTGTTCCCTAGTCGTTTTCCTTTCATTTCAGCCGGCTACAGAAAACCCTCAATTCTTTTGTTTGGAGAACATGAAATTCTCTCATCAGAGGGTGTTCAGCAGGGTGACTCTCTCGCTCCACTTCTTTTCTGCTTGGCAGTAAGAGAACTAATGTCCAGCCTATGCAGCGAGCTCAACATCTGGTACCTGGATGATGGCACTTTGGCAGGTACTGAAAAGTCCCTGTTGGAGGACCTGCAGCTGGTGAAAACACAGGGAGAAGACTTGGGACTCATCCTCAATCCCTCCAAGTGTGAAATCATCACAACGAACCAGGGAATAATCAATGCCATGCGAAGAATCCTCCCAGAAGTCTCTAATACCACTCCATCCAACAGTACCCTCTTGGGAGCACCGGTGGGTCACCAGGTCATCGACACTGTCCTCAAGGACAAATTGAATGACCTGATGAGAATGGAGGAGAGAATAAGCGATCTTGATGCCCATGATGCTCTGCATCTCCTCACAAGGTGTCTTGCTATGCCAAGGTTCACTTACTTCCTGAGGTGTGCACCCTCTTTTGACAACCCAACACTCGACGAATATGACGCACACCTGAGATCAACCTTTAAGAAGGCACTGAACCTATCACTAGAGGATCAGCAATGGGATCAGGCAACCCTCCCAGTGCGACTGGGAGGTATAGTGGTGCACAAAGCAACGCATGTTGCTTTACCTGCTTTTCTGTCTTTCTGTTTGGCTTCCAGTGCATTAGTCAAGAAGATTGTCCCTGAACACTTGAGAGACATGGTAGGAGCTCAAGATCCCAGGTTTACTGAAGCAGCAATTCGGTGGGACACCCTTGCAGACTCCTCCAGTAGACCAGCTCCTCCCAGAGAACACCGATCATAGAAAAAACCGATCATGGAAAAAATCGTCAACACAATGCTCACCAAAGTTTCAGGAAAGGACAAAGCTCATCTCCTGGCAGTGAAGGCGCCACACTCAGGAGATTTCCTTTTAGCTGTTCCCAATTCCTCCCTGGGCACTCGACTCGACCCACAGGCCATACAGATTGGTGTTGCTCTGCACCTAGCCACGCCTATCCTCACCGAACATAGGTGTATTTGCGGCAGGGCAACGGCTGATCAATTCAGACTACATGGTCTAGTGTGTCACACAGCAAAAGGGAAGTATGCCAGACATGAGGAGGTCAATGACATCATAAAGAGAAGCCTCGCTACAGCCCATTGCCCAGCTCAATGAGAACCCCAAGTGCAGAGGTCTGACGGAAGTCAAAAGCTTCCTGATGGAGCCACTATGCTACCCTGGAAGGATGGAAAGCAGATTGCCTGGGACTACACCTGTGCTGCCACACTGGGAAACACCTACTTGATATACTCTGAAGCTGAAGGGGGTGGAGCTGCCAGCCACAGGGAGACCCAGAAGATCTGCAAATATGAAGACCTTCCCCTTTGTTATAACTTCATCCCAATAGGGTCGGAGACCCTTGGAGCATGGGACAAGTGTACCCTAAAGTTCCTCAAAGTGCTGGGTGAAAAGCTCATCATAGAAACAAAGGACCACAGGGCGACCAGATTCCTCTTTCAAAGACTCTCTGTTGCGATCCAGAGAGGAAATGCCAGCAGCATTCTGGGCACCCGGCCCACTGCCGGGGAGCTGGACGAAGTATTTGAGATGTAGCTCTGAGTTGTTATCTGTGTTGTTTTACTTTCTTTTGTATTTTTGTGATTATTTTGTCAATGTATTTTGTCTTTAAATAAAATATTTATCATATATAGGGGGTGGTAGGGGAAAATTCTCAAACAGCTTCAGGGAGAACCTTGAGTTTTCCCTGAAGCAAGTTCATTCTTTTCTCTGAGGATGAGGGTCTCTAGAACAGTTCTAGAGGTGGTACCTCCCTATATATATAAATATATTACAAACATCTCCATTTATCATAGTCTTCTTTGGCTTCACTAATGTTGATGAAATCATTGAGACTCTCGGTTAGACTTCTGGGAAGGATCTCTGGGTAGTGTTTAAGGTGGTCCTTGTGGTCTCTGATGGTCAAGTGACAGAAACTTGAGCATTCATGGGTTATGCCATGAACTTAGAGGAGAGAAATTGAACACACTCAGTATACTGTACCTGTCTTTTGAAGTGAACTAAGAATAAGATCTTTGTTGTAACTCTCTATCTATGGTATTAATGAAGAGATTGGCATTGAAGGTAATGTATATATACCCTGCTCCTTCTTCTCTGAATCCTGTGAAGTTAATCTAACCGCCATCTCCATGAAAATAGGACGACTCTTATTTGTTATTCATACCAGTAGTTCGTAATTACCTTCTGAAACACCATCCTCATAACAGTAGATGTGGCACAGGTGATCCACATTCTCTAGATCTACATTGAAGCTCTGCAACTCTTTGTCTTCCCGCAAGTCTATTTCCCAAGGAGAACTTCTATGTTCAATCTTATACTAATAATGGAGGGCGTAACCCACCATGTTGTCAATGTCAGATACTGTTGATACCTAGTCAACGAGAGACTTGAAGCATGGTTGTGTCTGCATGCTGCCAGTTGGATGAGTTGTCAAAAACTGTGAAACACCAGTTAATGGAGATGAAGCAACTGTCAGATTACTATTGTTTCAGCTGTCAGTAGGATCAGAAGTTGAAGACAATGAAGCAGTTGTCAGACGAATGTAATTTCAACTACCAGCAGATGTGAGCTGAACCAGCTGATAGGGAAGGGAAGCCGCTGTATGTGATTATACATATACGCGAGATGTTGGATACATATTGGTGCAGGGAAAACCAGTCGCACACACATCTTCTCGGGAATAAGTGGTTATTTGTGTATGCTTCCAGTCACAGTATTGTGACTGCTTTTTCTAGTTGTCATAGTTAATCCATTTGTTATAGTCTTCTATGGCTTCACTAATGTTGATGAACTCATTCAGACTCTCAGTTAGACTTCTGGGAAGAATCTCTGGGTAGTGTTTAAGGTGGTCCTTGTGGGTCCTGATGGTCAAGTGACAGAGAAACATGAGCCTTGGTGGGTTTTGCCACAAATTCACAGGAGAGAAATCGGACTCTCTATTCGGTATACAGTACCCATCTTTTTGAAGCAAACTAAGGATATGATCTTTGTTGTATCTCCTCTCCCTGATGATATTGGCAAAGAGATTGGCATTGAAGGTAATGTACATATACCCTCCTACATAGGGATCTAAATCTGAAATACTGCAATAACCCACCATCTCCACAAAAATAGGACGACCCTTGTATGCCATTCGTAACAGTAGTCCATAATCACCTCCAGAAGAGCAGTGGATGTCGTACAGATGATCCATTTTTTCTAGATCCACTTTGAATCTTTGCAACTCTCCTTCTCCCCATAAGTCCATCTCCCAAGGGGAAGTTCTACGTGTGAACAAATGCTGATAGTAAGTGACATCAGCCCCCATTTTTTCAATGTCAGAGTTTGTTGTTTCCTCATCATCTAGAGACTCCAAAATCTCAGGATCACCACACTTAGGTGGTATACTATACCCATCTTCTCGAAGCGAACTAAGGAGAAGCTCTAGAAGGTCTCCATTGTAATTCATCCTGATAGTATCGACGAAGATATTGGCACTGAAAGAAATGTATATATACCCTCCCTGGCATTCAAAATCTGTATTGCTGCATCTAGCCATCATCTCCACGAAAATAGGACGATCCTTGTATGCCATACGTACCATTAATTCGTAATTATCTCCATAACAGTCACGGCCGTAGATGTGGTACAGGCGATCCACTTTCTTTAGATCCACCTCAAAGTTCTGCAACTCCCCTTCTTCCCATAAGTCCATTTCCAAAGGGGAAGTTCTACGTTTGAACATATACTGATGTTGGAGAGCATAACCCACCATGTTATAAATGTCGGAGACTGTTGATACCTCGTCATCAAGAGACTTGAAGCATGTTTGTGTCTGCATGCTGACAGTTGGACCAGTTGTCAGTAGAATCTGAAACCTTAAAAAATACACAATAAGAAGTTTAAAATATGCAGATAAATAAAAATATAATAAATTTTTATTTTTTCCAAATATATAATGCAATAAACAATGGAACCCAGAGTTCGAACACATTGACTATCGAATGCTTCGAGCTTTGACTGCTTTTCTTTTCATGAATTTTGTCCCAAGTATCAAACTTGCCCCATGTTTCAAACCGCATACCAGACCTGTCTGCCTGTCTCATCCCCCACACAGGTGTCATGATCCAGTCTGGCTTTGTTTATGCTTGAGTGAACACTAATCTGCATGCTCATTCAAACATTTCACTATTAATTCATTGTGTTTGGTTCTTGTGCGACTGTTAACCCTTTGAGGGTCGACAGGCCCTCTCCGAGACTCGTTCTCAGGGTCGGCCAAATTTAAAAAAAAAAAAAAATTCTTATGAAAAGATAATCTTCTCCCGATCATAATGACACCAAAAATATGAAATTTGATGGAAAACTTACGGAATTATGCTCTTGTGAAGTTAGCGGTCTCGGCGATGTTTATGGATCGGCGATTTTGCCCACTTTGAGCCCCATTTTCGGCCAGTTCCACTGTACTAGTCGTCTAAAAACATGAATATTTCGCTAGAACTCCGTTTTTTTCCATTGAATGAGTGCAAGAAACCACCCATTTACCAACTTCAACTATCCAGTACAGTGGTCAGAATTTAGCAATTTTGCCAATTTCACACAAATTTCAAAAGATGCCAATTTCCGAATAGGGTCCAGAACAAACAAGAAATACATTCCTGGCACTAAAATGACATTTCCTCTGTTCATTAGTCACATCTCAAGGCCCCTCTTACATTCTTTTGCTTTCCACTTTGAATTTTTATTCTCACAAAAAATAGAAGATTTACTGTTATGCAGACTACTGCATTAGTGTAAAAAATTATATGAATCATATTGGCACACTTGTAAAAGAATATTAGACTCACCAGTTGATGTGTATTGGACGCTTGGCATGATTTGTTTACTTTTGAACTTTGGTAAAAATCGAACATTTCTGCTACTTTGAGCTCAATTTCAAGGTACTTTTCATTGTAAAACCAGTCAAAATCAACTCAATTTCTATGATATGCCTTCCATTCTATAAAATGAGACCAAGAAAACTAGAATACAAGAATAAATACCATACGAAAATAGAGTGTAAAGTCGCTGTTTTATTCCAAAAAAACGGTCAAAGTTTTTTTTTTCTCATTATGCACTGTGTGCTGCAGGATTTTTTTTATACCATGCACACTGACCACATAGACCCATTCTTTCATATGGAGGCCTACCAGCTTTCTCCCACTAGATTTGAGGGCGCTAGAATTTAGGCGTACTAGTACGTCAAAAACCCTGGGTTGTAAGCCATACTAGTACGTCCGAAACCCTCAAAGGGTTAAATAAGCTACCATGGGCCCAAAGAAACTTGCTAGTGGCACCCCTGTGGTAAAGAAAGTGAGAAATACCATAGACATGAAGGAAATAGTACAAAAATATGAGAATGGTGTGTGACTTGTGGAGCTTGGCTGGATATATGGCAAAAACAAATCAACAGTCGCTTCTATCCTGGTGAAGAGAAAAAAAAAATCAAGGGAGCTATATTGTGAAAGGTGTTGATATGATAACCAAAAATAGACCTGGTTGATAAGGCCCTGATCCACGATGAGGCCTGGTCACAGACCTGGTTGTGGGGGTGTTGACCGTCCAGAACTCTCTCCAGGTAAGAGGCTGAGAAGTTGTTGCTGGTGTGGATCAAGGATAGAGATGGCGGGTGATACTGTTTCAGAGATAATCATTTGTGTAAAGGCAAGGCAACTGCATGACAATCTCATAAAGAAAAAGCCTGCAATGAGTGCTGCTGTTAGTGACTTTAAGGGAGCAATGAGCCATTTTTTAATGATAAACTGAAATTGAAAAATTATGGAAAAGAATGTTTTCTTACCAAAAAAAAAAATAGTGTACAATTCTGGCAACATGCTGATGGAATCAGCTTGTTTCTATCATATTTCTAAGTATGTTTCTCCACAAATGTAATTTTTTTGTTCTTGCTCTCAGCAAGGGGACATGTTGGCAATTGTTTGTTATTTTGTTTACTCCAAAAATTGCAGTTCTTATGATTGTTTCATTCTAAATACTCTACACTGCAACTTCTGTGAGAACTAGAGTGAAGAGAGCTCAGAGATTGTCCCTTAGTAGCCTGCAGGCTGTCAACAAGGACGGTGGGGTGCAACAAGCTCAGATTTGTTGGGCCATAACCATAGCGCTTTACATAAAACATAATTAGGAATAACTAAGAAATAAGTTATTGACATTGTTTTCCCTCTCATTCGAAGAGTATTTATAGCAGCATCATGATTTTTTCACACATAATTGATGAATGATGATTCTATTGAATTACATAGAAGGTTTGTGATATGTTCTACCATTTTTTTTATTTTTTCTCCCAAAAAAAGTTCTTAAAAAAAAAAAAAAAAATATTTCAACATTTTGTATAATGCAATCAATTGACATTTCACTCAAACATCCCTGTAATTAAATTATTTAACTAGTTATCTCTCATCTGATGTTGACAAGAACATTGTACGTCTTACCAGTTTTATAGGAGAGGGATAGATTTAAGCTGTACAGAATAGGGCACTTTTATTTTTTTCTATCTAACTGTAAGGAAAAAAAGTCACTAAAACACAGTGTCTAGGTTTGAAATGCTGCTTAATTTACAGTAAAAATTCCATTGAAATTGGACCAAAAAAACAAAAAAGACGATTCTGCTCATCACCCCCTTAAGGCCAGCAGAGGTTGGTTTGACTGTCGTAACCCCAAATCCTGAGGTGTTTCCTGGTGTTACAAAATATTTGAAAAAAAAAAAATTATTTTTTCTTATGAAATGATAAAGAATCTTTTCCCAATTGTAATGACACCAAAAGTATGAAATATGATGGAAAACTTACGGAATTACACTCTCGCGAAGTTAGCGACCTCAGCAATATTTACGAATCAGCGATTTCGTCCAATTTGAGCCATATTTTCAGCTAATTCCATTGTTCCAGTCGACCAGACTCATAGCTGCTTCTTTAGAACTCCATTTGTTCTATCGATTAAGTACAAGAAACTGCCCATTTACCAATTTCAACTACCCAATAACGTGGTCAGAAATTGGCAATTTGGCCAATTTCACACAAATTAAAAAATATGACAATTTCAAAATAAGGTCCAGAATGAACAATGCAGACATTCCTGGCTCTAAAATAACATTTTCTTTGTTCATCAGTCACATCTCCAGGCCCCTCTGATATTACTCTTGCTTTCTATTTTGAATTTTTATTCAAACAAAAAATAGAAGATTATGCAGACTACTGCAATATTGTAATAATTGTATAAATAATGTCAACCCATTCATGACTGCATATTAGAATGGCTAGTTGGACATTTATTGGACAACGACATCTTTTGTTTACTTTTGAACATTGGCAAAAATCAAGCATTTCCCCTACTTTGAGCTCCATTTCAAGGACCTTTTCATAGTAAAACCAATTAAAATTTCTATAATATGTTTTCCATTCTATCAAACGTGACTATGAAAATGAGAATATAACCATAAAAACTATAAGAAAAAATACACCTCAAAGTTGGTGTTTTAATCCAAAAACACGGTCAGAGATTATTTTTCTCATTATGCACTGCATGCTGCAGGATTTGTTTTTATATGGTGCACAATGACCATGCAGACCCATTCTCTCACATGTGGGATTACCAGCTTTCTCCTGCTTGATTTGAAACTGCTAGAATTTTTGAGTACACCTACCATCCAACTTACAACCAAGCTTGGTTCTGACCAACCGGTCGTAAGTCAAAATGGACGTAAGTTGAACCTTTGAAAATTGCCGACATACTGGGTAGGCATAATGTCAAACTTTTCCTATATAAACTACCTACATAATACTGTAATGTAATGTACAATCATTATTTCATTCTTTTTACCATAATTTACTTATATTTTAATTATTTATGTACTGTATATAATGTATACATGGTAGTGAACTGTATTGTAAATTTTACATCGCATACAGTATCACATGTTACTGTTATCTTTATGTATTGTCGAGACAGTGGAATGGGAGAATACCACTGGTAGTGTCATCCTGCCAGAATGTTGTGTAACCTATACCCTAAGTAAAGAGAAACAACTGTGGAACATGTGTAATACGTAGCTGGCTGGCTGGCCAGCCGGGTGGGTTGGCTGGAGGCCGGGTGGGTGATTGGCTGACTGAATGTCTCTCTCTCTCTCTCTCTCTCTCTCTCTCTCTCTCTCTCTCTCTCTCTCTCTCTCTCTGTCTCTCTCTGTCTCTCTCTCTCTCTCTCTCTCTCTCTCTGTATCTCTCTCTCTCTGTATCTCTCTCTCTCTCTCTGTATCTCTCTCTCTCTCTCTCTCTCTCTCTCTCTCACAGGTACACGTAAGTAAAGTTATCATACATAGTATAAATTACCTAGGATAACTCAAGTAATCCAGACAAAGTGCTATACAGTGGATCTGTGCTCCAGTGCCCTAAATTAATAATAATATTAATAATCATCATTATTATTATTATTACAATAATACATATGTACAAATATTAATAATAATATTATTATTAAACTATAATATAATAATCGTGTCCACTCATTACTTACCTTAAAATATCTGTAGTCTTAATGTAGCGTGAGAGGTGAGTAAACAAGATTAAATGAATAAACGAATGAGAGTGTAGAAGGTTGGCGAGTTATGTAAACAAACGTTGTTGTTGTTGTTGTTGTTGTTGTTGTTGTTGTTGTTAGCCCGGACACGAATGATTCCTGTTCACTCTGTCAAGCCGACCAGAAAAACATCTCAAATTTGTTAATTTATATGTTTATATGTTATGTAGCATGTTTATTATATAATTTTGAAAAAGAAATCATAGATGGATTAAGTAAAATGTCTATATTAACATTTTATACACATTTAATGCGCCTCAGTGATTATTATTGTGTTATTATCATTATTAATATGGCATCTTCAAGACCAATTACACTCTTAATGAGTGGCTCTGAGACAGGCAGACTGAAAGACAGACAGACAGACACAGGTAGACAGACACTCAGGTAGACAGACATACAGGTAGGCAGACACACAGGTAGACAGACATACAGGTAGGCAGACACACAGGTAGACAGACATACAGGTAGACAGACACACACAGGTAAACATAAAGACAGACATACAAGTAGACAGACACACAAGTAGACAGACACACAGGTAGACAGACACAGATGAATCACAGGGATGTTAGGAAGTATTTCTTCAGCCACAGAGTAGTCAGTAAGTGGAATAGTTTGGGAAGCGATGTAGTGGAGGCAGGATCCATACATAGCTTTAAGCAGAGGTATGATAAAGCTCACGGCTCAGGGAGAGTGACCTAGTAGCGATCAGTGAAGAGGCGGGGCCAGGAGCTCGGACTCGACCCCCGCAACCTCAACTAGGTGAGTACAACTAGGTGAGTACAGGTAGACAGACACACACACAGGTAGACAAAGACAGACACACAGGTAGACAGAAAGACAGACACACAGGTAGACATAGACACAGGTAGACAGAAAGACAGACACACAGGTAGACAGATAAACAGACACACAGGTAGACAGATAAACAGACACACAGAGATACATAGATATACAGCAGACAGATACAGACAGGTTTATGTGCAACAGTGAAAACAAATATAGAGTTCGAGAGTAAGAGCCTTTCTTGCCACAATCTCCAGTGCAAGATTCAGACTTCATCTTAGGGGCCATGGTGAAATTTACTGTCCAGTTAGTACAGTTAATACAGTATGATGCTGCTGATAGGGCAGGGTTACTCAAACTGATGCTGCCTGCATGATGCATTGCCGCCACGAGTATTGTCAAATATTGTACAGTGGTGTGCATCAGCCGGCCCAGCCCAGCTGCCAGATGCACGGTCGTAAGTCGAGTGGACGTACGTCGAGCAGGTCATACGTCAGATGGTAGGTGCATATATACGTCATACACATTGGCTCATAAGACATATATACATGACCGAAACAGCCAAAGGGTTAAGAAGTGTAGTGGCAAACACAGTGTTGTAAGGCATGGTGAGGCTGCCAGTTCAGACAAGTGGGCGGCTGAAAAATTTGTGAATGATTTTAAGGGGTACGTAAACACTGAAAAATTCAAACACCAAGAAGTGTTCAATTGTGACGAGACAGGCTTTTTTTGGAAGAAAATGCCATAGAGGACCTACCTAATGCAGGAGGAAAAGGCACTTCCAGGATACAAGGCTATGAAAGACAGGCTAACTCTCTTGTTTTGTGCTAATGCTAGTGGGGATTTTAAAGTGAAGCCTTTACTGGTGAATCACTCAGAAAATCCCAGTGTTCAAGAAAAACAATGTCATCAAGAATAGATTGTGTGTGTGTGTTGTGGAAAGCTAATAATAAGGAATGGGTCACAAAGCAAATTTTCAAAGAGTGGATCCATGAAGAGTTTGGCCCTAGTATGATAAAATACCTCATGGAAAATAAATTACCACTCAAGTGCCTCCTGTTACTGGACAATGCTCCTGCACATCCTCCAAACTTGGTAGACCTACTGTCTAGGGACTTCAATTTCATCACAGTGAAGTTCTTGCCTCCTCCAGCCCATGGACCAGCAGGCCATTTTTAACTTCAAAAAACTCTACACAAAAGCAGTGTTTGAAAAGTGCTTTGAAGTGACCTCAGACACTAAGCTGACCCTAAGAGAGTTCTGGAGGAATCACTGCAGCATCTATAATTGCATAAGCCTTATAGGAAAGGTTTGGGAGTGAACTCCAGGACTTAGAACTCTGCTTCAAGACAATTGTGGCCACAATGTGTCGTCCAGGGGGATTTTGAAGGGTTTGAGGCTGACCATGACCCTACCTACCCTCTGCCTTTTGTGGACGGTATTGTGGCATTGGGAAACTCCCTGGGGTTGGAGATGAGTGGCGTGGATGTGGAAGAGTTGGTGGAGGACCACAGAGAAGAGCTAACCACTGAGGAGCTGGAAGAGCTTCATCTGGAACAGTATCAGACCATAGCTCAGGAACTTGCTTCAGAGGAGGAGGAAGACAGAGTGGATGAGGTGCCTTCTTCAGATATTAAGGAGATATGTGCAATGTGGTTTAGGGTGCAGACATCTGCTGAAAAATATCACCGTGAACACGCTGAAACAACCCATCTCTGCAACAAGTTCAGTGACAGAACCATGTCCCACCTCAGGGAAATCTTAAAGAGGTGCCAGAAACCAAGGACTGTGGATAGTTATTTTGTGAGACAGGGGTCCATTGACTCTCAAGCTGGTCCTAGTGGCATTAAAGGACAAAGAAGGGAAGTAACCCCAGATAAAGATTTGTTACCTAAAGTCTTTATGGAAGGGGATTCCCCTTCCAAACAATATGTGCTCCCTCACTCCTCCTCCCTATCTTCCAGATACCATCAACAATCTTCAATGAAGGTAAGTAAAAATGCTATTTGATATGTTATTTAAATGTTTATTTGTCTATTACGAATTGTACTATGTATGTTTGTTGTATATGTAAAACTATAATTAATCTCTACAAAATGTATTTTTTGTGAATATTTTTGGGTTTCTGGAATGGATTAATTGTATTTACATTATTTCTTATTGGAAATATTGCTTCGAATTTCGAATGTTTTGGCTTTAGAACTAGCTCCTCAAATGGATTAAGTTCGAAACTCGGGGTTCCACTGTACATAAAACAAAACATTCCAATATCAATTAATAATGTAATCAACACAAGAATTCATATACATGTATAATTAAAGGAAGTTGAGTATAGGTGGATAATTTTCAGTTTTTTTATTTTTTTTTTTTTATTATCACACCGGCCGATTCCCACCAAGGCAGGGTGGCCCGAAAAAGAAAAACTTTCACCATCATTCACTCCATCACTGTCTTGCCAGAAGGGTGCTTTACACTACAGTTTTTAAACTGCAACATTAACACCCCTCCTTCAGAGTGCAGGCACTGTACTTCCCATCTCCAGGACTCAAGTCCGGCCTGCCGGTTTCCCTGAATCCCTTCATAAATGTTACTTTGCTCACACTCCAACAGCACATCAAGTATTAAAAACCATTTGTCTCCATTCACTCCTATCAAACACGCTCACGCATGCCTGCTGGAAGTCCAAGCCCCTCGCACACAAAACCTCCTTTACCCCCTCCCTCCAACCCTTCCTAGGCCGACCCCTACCCCGCCTTCCTTCCACTACAGACTGATACACTCTTGAAGTCATTCTGTTTCGCTCCATTCTCTCTACATGTCCGAACCACCTCAACAACCCTTCCTCAGCCCTCTGGACAACAGTTTTGGTAATCCCGCACCTCCTCCTAACTTCCAAACTACGAATTCTCTGCATTATATTCACACCACACATTGCCCTCAGACATGACATCTCCACTGCCTCCAGCCTTCTCCTCGCTGCAACATTCATCACCCACGCTTCACACCCATATAAGAGCGTTGGTAAAACTATACTCTCATACATTCCCCTCTTTGCCTCCAAGGACAAAGTTCTTTGTCTCCACAGACTCCTAAGTGCACCACTCACTCTTTTTCCCTCATCAATTCTATGATTCACCTCATCTTTCATAGACCCATCCGCTGACACGTCCACTCCCAAATATCTGAATACGTTCACCTCCTCCATACTCTCTCCCTCCAATCTGATATTCAATCTTTCATCACCTAATCTTTTTGTTATCCTCATAACCTTACTCTTTCCTGTATTCACCTTTAATTTTCTTCTTTTGCACACCCTACCAAATTCATCCACCAATCTCTGCAACTTCTCTTCAGAATCTCCCAAGAGCACAGTGTCATCAGCAAAGAGCAGCTGTGACAACTCCCACTTTGTGTGTGATTCTTTATCTTTTAACTCCACGCCTCTTGCCAAGACCCTCGCATTTACTTCTCTTACAACCCCATCTATAAATATATTAAACAACCAGTTTTATTAAATAATAATAAAATAGGGGATGGGTACATGTATACAAACCCAAGACAGATTTTAAACATACATAACCTAATTTAATATAGCAAAAGTTCCCCAGTTGTTACAATCATTTTTGGCTTCCTTTATGTTGATGAACTCGTTCAAACTTTCTGTTAGAATTCAGGAAATATTCTCTGGGCAGTGATTAAGTTGGTCCTTTTGGTCCCTGATGGTCAAGTGTTCAAGTGACAGAGAAACTTGAGCATTAGTGGGTTATGCCATGCACTCACAGGAGACAGATCTAACTCTCTCTTCGGCGGTATATTGTACCTGCCTTCTTGAAGTGAACTAAGGATAAGATCTTTTCTGTTGTAACTCATCCTGATGGTACTTAAGAGACTGGCATTGAAGGTAATATATATATAAAGTGGACCCACGGCATGCGATATTAATCTGTTCCTGAGAGCCCATCGTATGCCAAAATTATCGTAAGGTGAATTAATTTTCATCATAAGAAATAATGAAAATCAAATTAATTCATGCAAGACACCCAATAGTATGAAAAAAAAAATTTTACCACATGAAATATTAAGTTTAATGCACACAAACTGAAGAAGACATGCACAGTTAGTAGTACTCTACTAACAATAGAATACATGACAATTATCTCTTGCAATTATCTCTTTCTTCATTTCCATAGTAATTAGCACCCTTTTTCTCGCAGGGTTGGCACTAGAAGCTTTCTTGGGGCCCATGGTGACTTATTTTGCAGAAACAAGCATCAAAAACACTGTGATAATATGGAATGTACTGAATGTATGCTTAGATGCGAGCACACTGCCTGGCTTTTAAACACTGGCACACACGGGGCAGTTCAGGCCACACGTGGACGTTTCCCAGACAAATCACATGTGGAGGGTTTTTTAATGTGTGGCGAGGCAAAATTTTTGCGATAAAATGTATCGTATGCCGTATTCAACGTATGCCGATGCCATCGTATGCCGGGGGTCCACTGTATATATATATATATATATATATATATATACACACTTGTATATATACCCTTCTCCCTCACAATCAAAACCAGTGCAATCGCAACTAGCCATCACCTCCATGAAAATAAGACGACCCTTATACACCATTCGTACCACAAATTTGTACTTGCATCCTGAACACCATTGTCAAAGAGGTGTATGTGGTACAGATGATCCAATTTTTATAGATCGACCTTAACCCTTTGACTGTTTTCGACGTATAAATACGTCTTACGAGCCAATGTTTCTGACGTATATATACTCAATAATTCTAGCGGCTTCAAATCAAGTGGGAGAAAGCTGGTAGGCCCACATGTGAGAGAATGGGTCTGTATGATCAGTGTGCACCACATAAAAAAAATCCTGCAGCACACATTGCGTAATGAGAAAAAAAAAAACTGATCGTTTTTTTGGAATAAAACGCCGACTTTGAGGTGTTTTTTCGTATAGTATTTATCATTGTATTCGCGTTTTCATGGTCTTAGGTGATAAAATGGAAAACATATTACAGAAATAGAGATGATTTTCATTACTTTTATGATGAAAACGACCTTGAAACTGAGCTCAAAGTAGCGGAAATGTTCGATTTTTACCAATGTTCAAGAGTAAATAAATCACACCACACGTCCAATACACGTCAACTGGGGAGTCTAATATTCTTTCACTAGTGCACTGATATTATTTATACCATTTTTACAATAATGCAGTCGTCTGCATAACAGTAAATTTTGTATTTTTTTGTATGAATAAAAAATCAAAATAGAAAGCAATAATAATATAAGAGGGGCCTAGAGATGTGACTAATGAACAGAGCATATGTTATTTTAGTGCCACGAATGTCTACCTTGTTTATTCTGGACCCTATTTTGAAATTGGCATCTTTTTTATTTTGCGTGAAATTGGCCAAATTGCCAATTTCTGACCACCATATTGGGTAGTCCAAATTAGTAAATGGGAGGTTTCTTGTACTCAGCTGATAGATAAAACGGAGTTCTAAAGAAATAGCTATGAGTTTGGTCAACTGGAACAATGGAATTGGCTGAAAATAGGGTTCAAAGTCGGCGAAATCGCCGATACGCATATGTCGCCGAGACCGCTAACTTCGCGGGAGCATAATTCCACGAGTTTTCGACCAAATTTCGAACTTTTGGTGTCATTACCATCGGGAAAAGATTCTCTATCATTTCATAAGAAAAAATAATTTTTTTTTTTTCAAAAATTGAGCGACATAGAATGACAGTTTCAGAGAGGGGCCTGAAACAGTCAAAGGGTTAAAGCTCTGTAACTCTTCTTTTCCCCATAAGTCCATCTCCCAAAGGGAGACTCTACATTCAAACATATACTGATGGTCAGGGGCTACATCCACCATGTTTTCAATGTCAGAGATTGTTGTTACCTCATCAACTAGAGACTTCAAACTCACAGGATCACGCTTTGGCAGTATACTGTACCTGTCTTCTTTAAGCGAACTAAAGACAAGGTCTATGTTGTAATTCATCCCTGAAACTCACTAACACCTTAGCACACTCCTGCCCTTCACTAACACTTCCCCTTGCACTTTGCTTCCCCACTAACACTTACTCTTCCATATTCTTTCCCAAACTAACACTTACCCTTGCAAACTCCTGCCACTCACTAACACCTTTGAATACTCCTGCCCTTCACTAGCACTTATCCTTAAACACTTCTGCCACTCATTAACGCCTATGCGTACTCCTGTCACTCACTGACACCTTCACACACTCCTCACCTCCACTAATACTTTACACTGCACATTCCTGCCCCACTAACACTTACTCTTCCATATTTTTACCCAAACACTTACTCTTCCATATTTTTCCCCAAACACTTACCCTTGAACACTTCTGCCACTAACACCTTTGCACATTACAGTGGACCCCCGCATAGCGACCTTAATCCGTGCAAGAGGGCTGGTTGTTATGCGAAATGTTCGGTATGCGAATGAATTTTCCCCATAAGAAATAATGGAAATCAAATTAATCCATGCAAGACACCCAAAAGTATGAAAAAAAAATTTTTACCACATGAAATATACATTTTCCTACACACAAAGAGAAGGATACATGCACAATAGTAGAGTAGTACATGCACAATATATATTGTGCATGTACTACTCTACTAAATGAAGAATAAATGACACTTACCTTTATTGAAGATGCAGCAATGACTGATGAGACACTGTGTCCTGGGAGTGCCTTTTCCTCCTGAGTATTGTAGGTCCTGTTTGGCATTTTCTTCCAGAACAGGCCTTATCACACTGTGTATGCCACTACGATTCTTAAATCTCTCAAACCAACCTTTGCTGGCTCTAAATTCACCAATATGAGCACTAGTTCCAGGCATTTTCCCTGTTCACCTGGGTGTTAGTTGACTGGTGTGGGTTGCATCCTGGGAGACAAGATTAAGGACCCCAATGGAAATAAGTTAGACAGTCTTCGATGACACTGACTTTTTTGGGTTATCCTGGGTGGCAAATCCTCTGGGGTTAATTGTTTCTTGGTATTCTCAATAAGCCACACCAACAACGGTGCTACAGCAGCAGCAGCAGCTGATGGTGGTACAGCAGCAACAGACGATGCTACAGCAGCAGCAGCAGACGATGCTACAGCAGCAACAGACGATGTTACAGCAGCAGCAGACGATGCTACAGCAGCAGCAGACGATGCTACAGCAGCAGCAGACGATGTTACAGCAGCAACAGACGATGTTACAGCAGCAGCAGACGATGCTACAGCAGCAACAGACGATGCTACAGCAGCAACAGACGATGTTACAGCAGCAACAGACGATGCTACAGCAGCAACAGACGATGCTACAGCAGCAGCAGACGATGCTACAGCAGCAGCAGACGATGCTACAGCAGCAGCAGACGATGCTACAGCAGCAGCAGACGATGCTACAGCAGCAGCAGACGATGCTACAGCAGCAGCAGACGATGCTACAGCAGCAGCAGACGATGCTACAGCAGCAGCAGACGATGCTACAGCAGCAGCAGACGATGCTACAGCAGCAGCAGACGATGCTACAGCAGGAGCAGACGATGCTACAGCAGCAGCAGACGATGCTACAGCAGCAGCAGACGGTACTACAGCAGCAGCAGCAGCTGACGGTGGAACAGCAGCAGCAGCTGACAGTGCAGCAGCAGCTGACAGTGCAGCAGCAGCTGACAGTGCAGCAGCAGCTGACAGTGCAGCAGCAGCTGACAGTGCAGCAGCAGCTGACAGTGCAGCAGCAGCTGACAGTGGTACAGCAGCAGCTGTACCACCAATAGTAGCGATGGTTGATTGGGGTTTATTATACAACCTGGCCAGCTCGGAGACACGCACTCCACTTTCATACTTATCAATGATCTTTTTCTTCATCTCCATAGTAATTCTCACCCTTATTGCTGTAGGATTGGCACTAGAAGCCTTCTTGGGGCCCATGGTCACTTATTTTCCAGAAAAAATCACCAAAAACACTGTAATAATACGAAATGTTCCGACTGTATGCTTGGATGTTACCGCGGAGGCTGGCTGGTAAACAATGCCATCGGCGGAACATGTGAGTGTGGCTCAGGCCGCACATTGGACGCGTCTCGGACGAAGGGTGGTGAGCGGGTTTTTGGGCGGTATGCGAGGCAAAATTTTTGCGATCAAAGCATCCGGTATGCAGATTGTACGGTATGCGATGCGTCCGGTATGCGGGGGTCCACTGTATTGCCCTCTACTAATACTTAACCTTGTGCACTCTTACCACTCACTAACACCTCTGCACACTCCAGATCTCCACTAACACTTACCCTTGCGCACTCCTGCTACTCACTAAAGCCTTTGCACACTCATATTCTCCACTAACACCCTTGCACACTCCTTCCCTCCACAAACAATTACCATTCCATACTCCTGCCTTCCAAAAACACTTACCCTTGCACAATAGTGCCCCCACTAACACTTACTCATGCACATTCTTACCTAAACTAACACTTACCCTTGCACACTCCTCCCCTTCAATAACACACTTGCACACTCCTGCCCTCCATCAACACTTACCCTTGCACATTCCTGCCATTCACTAACACCTCTGGACACCCTCGTCCTCCAATAAAACTTGCCCTAGCACACTGCTGCCACTCACTAACACCTTTGCATACTCCTCATCTCCACTAACACTTACCCTTGCATACTCTGCCACTCACTAACACCTTTGCACACTATTGCCCTCCACAAACAATCTTGCACATTCCTGCCCTAATTAACACTTACTATTCCATATTTCTTTCCCAAACTAACACTTACCCTTCAACACTCCTGGCACTCATTATCTCCTTAGCACACTCCTGCCATGCACTAACACCTTTGCACATTCCTGCCTTCCACTACCACTTACCCTTGCACACTCCTGCCACTAACACGTCTGCACAATCCTGCCCTTCGCTAACGCTTAACCTTGCACACTCCTGTTACTCACTAATACCTTTGCTCACCCCTGCCCTCCGCTAACACTTCTTCCACTCACTGACACCTCTGCATATTCCTGCCCTCCACTAACATGTACTCTTGCAGATTCTCGCCCAAACTAACACTTACCCTTGCATACTTCTTCCACTTAGTAACACCTTTGCACTCTTTTGGCCTCAACTAACACACTTACCCTTGCACACTCCTGCCGCTCATTAACACATTTGCACACTCCTGCCCTCCACTAACACTTACCCTTGCGCTTTCCTGCCACTCACTAACTCCAATGAACACTTCTGCCCCTCCACTAACATTTACCCTTGCAGACCCCTGCAACTCACTAACACCTTTGAACACTCCTGCTCTCAACTAATACTTAATTTTGCACACACCTGCCATCCACTGGCACTTACCCTTGCAAACTACTGATACTCATTAACACCTTTGCACACTCCTGCTCTCCACTAACTCTTACCCTTGCACACTCATGCCACTAACTACAGACCAATAGCACTAACATCCCATATCATAAAAATCTTTGAAAGGGTCCTAAGAAGCAAGATCACCACCCATCTAGAAACCCATCAGTTACACAACCCAGGGCAACATGGGTTTAGAACAGGTCGCTCCTGTCTGTCTCAACTACTGGATCACTACGACAAGGTCCTAAATGCACTAGAAGACAAAAAGAATGCAGATGTAATATATACAGACTTTGCAAAAGCCTTCGACAAGTGTGACTATGGCGTAATAGCGCACAAAATGCGTGCATAAGGAATAACAGGAAAAGTCGGTCGATGGATCTATAATTTCCTCACTAACAGAACACAGAGAGTAGTCGTCAACAGAGTAAAGTCCGAGGCAGCTATGGTGAAAAGCTCTGTTCCACAAGGCACAGTACTCGCTCCCATCTTGTTCCTCATCCTCATATCCGACATAGACAAGGATGTCAGCCACAGCACCGTGTCTTCCTTTGCAGATGACACCCGAATCTGCATGACAGTGTCTTCCATTACAGACACTGCAAGGCTCCAGGCGGACATCAACCAAATCTTTCAGTGGGCTGCAGAAAACAATATGAAGTTCAACGATGAGAAATTTCAATTACTCAGATATGGTAAACATGAGGAAATTAAATCTTCATCAGAGTACAAAACAAATTCTGGCCACAAAATTGAGCGAAACACCAATGTCAAAGACCTGGGAGTGATTATGTTGGAGGATCTCACCTTCAAGGACCATAACATTGTATCAATCGCATCTGCTAGAAAAATGACAGGATGGATAATGAGAACCTTCAAAACTAGGGAGGCCAAGCCCATGATGACACTCTTCAGGTCACTTGTTCTATCTAGGCTGGAATATTGCTGCACACTAACAGCACCTATCAAGGCAGGTGAAATTGCCGACCTAGAAAATGTACAGAGAACTTTCACGGCGCGCATAACGGAGATAAAACACCTCAATTACTGGGACCGCTTGAGGTTCCTAAACCTGTATTCCCTGGAACGCAGGAGGGAGAGATACATGATTATATACACCTGGAAAATCCTAGAGGGACTAGTACCGAACTTGCACACGAAAATCACTTACTACGAAAGCAAAAGACTTGGCAGACGATGCACCATCCCCCCAATGAAAAGCAGGGGTGTCACTAGCACGTTAAGAGACCATACAATAAGTGTCAGGGGCCCGAGACTGTTCAACTGCCTCCCAGCACACATAAGGGGGATTACCAACAGACCCCTGGCAGTCTTCAAGCTGGCACTGGACAAGCACCTAAAGTCAGTTCCTGATCAGCCGGGCTGTGGCTCATACGTTGGTTTGCGTGCAGCCAGCAGCAACAGCCTGGTTGATCAGGCGCTGATCCACCAGGAGGCCTGGTCACAGACCGGGCCACGGGGGCGTTGACCCCCGAAACTCTCTCCAGGTAAACTCCAGGTAACACCTCTGCACACTCTCGCCCTCCACTAACACCTACCCTAGCATATTCTGGCCACTCAATACACCTTTGCACACATTGGAAATAAATGGTATAAAATACCGACACAATGGAAATATAAACACAAATGCAGTATAATGTGATCCTCTATTGACAACGTTTCACCCACACAGTGGACTTTATCAAGTCACAAACAGATCTACCTGGTTGGAATACTCTCGTATCTTCCACCCAGGTAGTCTGATGCTTGCCTGGTCAACCAAGCTATTGCTGCTGGAGACCCACTACCCCACATATCCATCACAGCCTCGTTGATCTGGCAAATTTATTTATTTATTTATTTATTTATTTAAAATTTGAGCACACATACAGAGGTACAAAAAATACAGATAAGAGCAGCATGCCAAAGCCACTTATACTATGCATAGCATTACGGGCTGGCTTAAAATTAACTTAAGATTAACTAAGCAATGATGAAATCAGTGATAAAACATTAATGTAAACAGATTACTATAAAGCACAAGTGAGTATTACAAAGACAGGTCATATGGTTGTATGCATTGTTGTACATTCAGTAGAATGGAGTATTCTGTTAGGTAGTGTATTTAAAAAATAATAAAGTTAGATTGGGTTTTAGGTTTAGCATTTATGTGATATAATTGTGAGAAACATTTAAGATATACAATTTATAAGGTTCAGTTATTCAGTATTTATTTGGTTTTGGGTGAGTAAGTGATCTTTGAGAAGAGACTTGAATTTATAAACAGGTAGTGTTTCTTTTATATTTACAGGTAATGAATTCCAGATTTTAGGGCCTTTTATGTGCATTGAGTTTTTGCATAGTGTGAGATGGACACGAGGAACATCAAAGAGTGATCTGTGCCTTGTGTTATGGTCATGTGTTCTGTTGAGGTTGGCAAGGAGATGTTTGAGGGGAGGGTTAATATCAGAGTTAAGTGTTCTATGTATGTAATAGGTGCAGTAATAAGTATGGATGTTTTGTATGGTGAGTAGGTTTAGTGTATTGAATATTGGTGGAGTGTGCTGCCTATAGTGAGAATTTGTTATCATTCTAACTGCAGCCTTTTGTTGGGTAAGTAGTGGTCTGAGATGGTTACTTGTTGTTGAGCCCAATGCACAAATTCCATAGATGAGATAGGGGTAAATAAGAGAGTGATATAGGGCCAGGAGGGCTGACTGTGGAACATAGTACCGTATCTTCGATAGTATGCCTACAGTCTTGGAAATTTTCTTAGAAATTTGTTGTATATGTGTATGAAATTTGAGTCTATTATCAAGGTGGATTCCTAAGAATTTTCCCTCTGTTAGCTTTGTGATAGGTGATCCGTTTATCATTATGTTAAGAGGGACATCTGTAGCTCTGTTACCAAACTGAATGAAGTAGGTTTTGTCAATGTTTAGTGTAAGTTTGTTAGTCCTCATCCAGGTAGATATTTTCTGTAATTCGGTATTTACAGTATTGGCTAGCGTGACTGGGCTCGGGTGGGAGAAGACGTATGTAGTGTCATCTGCAAATAGTGTGGGTCTGAGTAATTGCGAAGCATTTGGTAGGTCATTTATGTATAGGAGAAAGAGAAGAGGGCCAAGGACACTTCCCTGTGGGACACCAACTGTAATTGGTTGTGCAGAAGAGTTTGCCCCATTTGCATACACATATTGGCTTCTGTTGCTGAGGTATGACTTGAGGTAGTTGAGGGAGTGCCCTCTTATACCATAGTGTGACAATTTTACGTGGAGCAAGTCATGGTTAACTGTATCAAAAGCTTTACGTAAGTCAATGAAGATCCCCAGTGGGACTTCTTTTTTCTCTATTGCAGTGTATATATGTTCTAGCATGTGTATAATAGCATCATTAGTATTTTTATTTGGCCTGAATCCAAATTGGCAGGGGTTGAGTATGTTTTGGGAGATAAGGTAGGAGTAGATTCGTTTATGAATTAATTTTTCGAAGATTTTTGAGAGAGGGTGTAAGTTGGATATTGGCCTATAGTTATTCAACTCTGTTTGGTCTCCTCCTTTGTGGATCGGGGTGACCCTTGCTATTTTGAGTACTGTAGGGAAGGTGGAGGATTCAATGGATTTGTTAAAGAGTGTTGCAATGATTGGTGATAGCACTTGTGATACTTTTTTGTATATAAAGGGTGGTAAGGTATTTAAATCTCCTGCCTTGTTTTTTAGTGTGTTGATAATAAGGGAGACTTCGTATGGGTTAGTCGGAGCTAGGAACAGTGTGTTCGGGTAGTTGCCGGTGTGGTAGTCATTTGGTGGGGTATCTGAGCTTGGGATTTTATTGGCAAGGTTTTGTCCTATAGTGGAGAAGAAGCCATTGAGTCTATTTGCTGTTTCTGTTGGTGGGAGTTGGGGTTCATCTGATTTTACTAATTTTATTTCGCTATTTCGTGATAACTTTTTTGTTCCTAGAATTTCTGATAGGGTTTTCCAGGTCTTTTTTATATCACCTCGTAAGTTGGATAATCTGTTCTCATAATACAATTTTTTTGCCCTTCTTATCAGGCTGGTTAGGATTGACGAGTAACGTTTTGTTTGGTCTCTGGTTATGTGACCCATTCTGTACTGTTTTTCATATTGGTGTTTTGTATTTATGGGTTTGAGAATGCTGGGTGTTAACCAGGGACTGTTCAGTCTCTTAGCTGTCATCTGTTTAGTTTTTTTAGGGCAGTGCTTGTTATAGAGGTATTGGGTCTTTTTTAGAAAATTATTAATACATTCGTCAATATCTGTATAGATTTCTAGCTCAGTGTGCCAGTCAATGTTTGCTACTGCTGTTGTGAAGTTATTAATGGCTGCCTCATTGTGAAGTCTGAAGGTGACTTTAGTAGTGTCTTGGGGTAATTTACCAAGAGTTGTTATGAGAAAAGTAGGGTAGTGGTCTGTGGTATTATCTGTAATTATGCCTGATTTTAAAGGGGATATGGTGTTGGTCCAGATGTGGTCAAGTAGGGAAACACTAGTCTCTGTAACTCTTGTAGGTTTTGTTACTGTTGGTAGCAACATACAGTTACTCATTGTGTTTGTGAATTCAGTAACGTGTGGGTCCTGGTCTTGCAGGAGATTTATATTGAAGTCACCTGAGAGTAGTAAGTGATCTTTGTTCAAGCGTGCATCAGTTATCATACTTCCTAGGTTTTGACTAAATTGGCTAATGTTTGACTGTGGAACTCTGTAGATGTTTATCAATGTGAGAGGTTTTTGTAGGTATTTGGATTTGAATTTGGCTATTATATATTCCCAATGTTCATCCCTTGTGCAAGTATTAGTGATACATTCTAGTTGGTCTGAGTAGTATATGGCTGTGCCACCCCCTTGTTGGTCTGGCCTACAGTTGTGTATGGCTGTGTAACCAGGAATGGCATAGACATCTGTACTATCAGGCTTTAGCCAGGTTTCAGTTAGTGTAATGATGGACATATTGGCATGTAAGGAATTTAGTAATGCTATGAGGTCATCGTAATGCTTGGTTAAAGATCTGATATTGTAGTTAAAGATAGTTATGTTGTTGTTGGCACTGAGAAGTGCCTTTGATTGTTCTGCAGTGTAGTAATTACAGTAACTGTTTGATTCATTTAAGTCATTAAATAAGAGGTTGGTATCAGGATCAATGCTTGTAATCATAAGATTTGTAGTGAATCTATAGTTAGAATTAAGTATAAAACAAAGTAAATAGTCTTAAGCTAGAAAATAGCACGTGAATTATTTAACAAATGTAAAATAATGAGCTATAAAAAAGGGACTAATACAAATAAAGTGATGATAAAATAATGGAGCTTGGGAATATGATAGTAGGTAGTACTATAAAGGTAATTCTTTAAAGTTAGAATTAAAGTATAAAATAATAATATAAAAGGGACTAATATAAGTTGTGGTGACCAATAAAGTGGTAATCAAATAAATGAGCTTTGGAATATAATGGCAAAATTGTGAACTTATTCTACTTTAGCACCTGAGAATAGCACCTTGATTATTTTAACAATTGTGAATATATAAACTAGGGTAGTTATATAAAGCTAAAATAAAGGAGAAAATATATAAGGGACTAAAATTAAGTAATGGTAAACAAAGTTAAATGGACAGGTGGTCACTATGAAATAATATTGGTTTAGGAGTAAGATCTGATTTGTAATATTAAATAAATTGAGCAGTTTACTGCACAATAAAAGTAAAAAAAATGAGGTAGTTGGTACTAGCTAGCAAAAGATAGTTTTGGTACTTGCAAAAAAGTAATTGGAATATACACTAATTGCATACACAATGAAAAGTGACTAAAAAAACAATTAGTGATAAACAAAATTAAATGGACAGGTAAGAATAATGAATATTATTAATTTGGAGTAAGATTTGACTTGTAATTTAAAATTATGAGCAATTAATAGCAGTAAGAAAGAAGTATAGAGTATTGGAGGTATTTCATTAGCTAGTGATGAAAAATAATAAAAATAATAATGTACAATATAATAGTAACGTACACTATATGCACCACACGTATATATGTATTAAGGGCACTTATCTAATCTGTTAAAGAAATGTCAGCTTTTCTAAGGAAGGTAGAGAAATCGTGTTCGTTTGAGATGGTATATTGTTGTCCTGTTGATGTTTTCCTTACTAGTATTTTCCCATCTCGCGTGAAACACTGATGTATTTTGTTTTCCTGTTTAAGTTTTCTCAGCCTGAACAGAAGGTTTTGACGTTTTTTTGTTAGACACTCATTTATGTACACTCCATTTTTCATTGTAATTGCTGATTTAATTAGGTCCTTTCTTTTATCGTATGAATGAAGTCTGATCATTATACTGTGTTTACTTCCTGGTTTTCCTAGCAAACGTGTTTCTTTGATTTCATTGTTTTGCACGATGACTTGTACATGGTTCTGTATTATCCTGATAGCAGTTTCTTTGCACTGAGCTTGTGTTATGTCACTAGGAATGTGTGGACTGTTTATTATTACTGCATCAGACAACTTATCTTGTTCAGTTTTGTCGTCTTGGAAATCAAGGTATTCATTTAGTTGAGTGTGCATGTTCTGATTCCAGTCCTTGATTGCTTCTTCAACCTTCATATTTATTGTTGTTATTTGCTCAGTGTGACTGGCTATAGCTGCTTTTAGAGTATTTTCTGTGTCAACACTTCCCGATGTAATCTTCTCTTCAAGGTTTTGGATCTTATTCTCGAGGTTGGTTATCTTGGATTCTCGTCGCTCGAGTGTTGCTTTGATATCTTTGATTTCATTTTCTAGAGCAACGATGTAGTCCTTGATATTGTCAGGAATAATCATACCTGAGTTATCATGGGTGAATCCTTTGAAGGGAGTGGAGTTGGAGGGGGAGTCATCCATGTTTGTTGTTGTTGTTGTTGTTCCCTGGGTGGCGGTGGTGAGGGGGGTTGATGATACACTGGCGTCCTGCTGGGTAGACAAGTTGAGTTCTAGGGTCCTTGCTGTTATTCTTTTATTACTGGTGTTGTTTCTTCTGCGATATCCTTTCATAGTATCACTGAAGTAGATACTGTGTAGCAATGGAGGAGAAGGCTTGTTTTCTCGGAGCTTGGGTTAAGTGATTGTCTGGCAGCGGAGGCAGTGTTTGGGTTAGCAGGGCTGCTTCCTTAGATCTTCTAATTTTGTCAAGATTTGGGTTACATTCTTAGTATTCTTGGGTCATGTTGTGGTCTACGTGGGTTCATGTAGTTGAACTTTCACTTAGGCCATCACAAGTTTTGTTGAGCGATGTTTTTTTGAAAAAGAAGAGCTGGTAGGATACCGTTGCTGCCGCTGCCAGTTTCCTATTGAAGGCTTCTACACTTGTCTCAGCCATGTTTCTGATATCTTCTGGTAAGATGTTGAATAGCCTGGGACCACGGATGCTGATACAGTGTTCCTTTATTGTCCCCATTGCACCCCTGCTCCTCATTGGGTTTATTTTATACTTCCTCCCATATCTCTCACTCCAGTATGTTATGGCAGTGTGCAGATTTGGGACCAAGCCCTTGAGTATTTTCCAGGTATATATTATCATGTATTTCTCTCTTCTCCGCTCCAATGAATACAGGTTCATGACTTGCAGGCATTCCTAGTAGTTTAGGTGCTTTACAGGCTCAATGTGATCCATAAATGATCTCTGTATTTATTCCAGCTCTGATATTTCTCCTGTTTTGAATGGGGCCGTCAGCACTGAGCAATATTCTAAGTGAGGGAGCACTAGCGATTTGAAAAGTGCCACCATCGGCATTATTTCCCTTGTTTTGAAAGTTCTCAATACCCACCCCATCATCTTTCTGGCTGTCGTGATCTTTGTCTTGTTATGGTCTTTAAAAGAAAGGTCCACTGACATATTCATAGGTCTTTTATGTGTTCCTTACATTCTATTTGGTGACCCTCTTGAGTTTTGTATGCAGTGTTCCTTTTGAGTTCTTCATTCTTTCCATACCTAAGCAACTGGAATTTATCACCATTGAATGTCATGTTGTTTTCCACTGCCCACTGGGAAACCCTGTTTATGTCTTCCTGTACTTTTTCAGCGTCCTCTATCATAGTGACTTTCATGCTTATTTTAGTGTAACCTGCAAATGATGATATGAAAGTGTGTTGGGTGTTTTTATCTATGTCTGCTATGAGGATGAGAAACAGCAGAGGTGCCAGGACAGTGCCTTGGGGCACTGAGATTTTGACCTCGCTGATGCTGGATCTTGCCCTGTTCACTACTACTTTTTGTATTCTGTGTGTTAGGAATCTGAAAATCCATCTGCCTACATTCCCTATAATGCCCATGGCCCTCATTTTGTGTGCTATCACTCCATGATTGCATTTGCAAAATCTGTGTAAATCACATCTGCATTTTGGTCATCTTCCAATGCCTTCATAATTCTGTCATAATGGTTAAGCAGCTGTGACAGACATAATAGTCCTGCTCTAAAACCATGCTGGTTCAGGTTATGTTGGTTGAGCTGGTCCATGAAATTTGCAATTTGCCATCTCATCACTCTTTCAAAGATTTTTATGATATGAGAGGTTTGGGCTACTGGTCCGTAATTTTTAGCTAGTGCTCTAGGACCTCCCTTATGCAAAGGAGCTATGTCTGCACTCTTTAATGCCTCTGGTATTTCACATAGATATAAGCTCTTTCTCCAAAGAATACTGAGTTCACATGCTAGTGGTACTTTACACCTCTTTATAAACAGAGCATTCCATGAATCTGGTCCAGGTGCTGAGTGAGTGGGCATGTTTTCCATTTCTTTTTCGAAAACTATGGGATTTGTACTAATGTCAGTTAGTTGGTCTGCACTGCCCTCTTCTGGAGTGAAAAATACTTCAATTTCTACCTTGCTGTCATTTAGTGTGTTGCTGAACAATGACTCATACTGTTCTTTTAGGATTTCACTCATTTCCCGTTCATCATCAGTATATGAGTCTCCTCTCAGTAGTGGTCCAATTCTACAGGTAGTTCTTAGCTTGGATTTTGCATAGGAATAGAAATATTTTGGGTTTCTTGCAATAACCTGTATGGCTCTTTGTTCCCTTTGTACTTCTTCTGTGAGGTGTGACATCCTAAGTTTTTGCTCTAATTCAGTGATCTCTCTGCTAAGTCTATCTTTCCTCTGTTGTAGCTTATTTGCTTTTTTAAGCAATTCAGCAACCGTTTTCTTCTTCTGTACCAACTCCTATGCTCTCTCTCTATATCTGATCTTCTTCTGGGTTTCCTCAATGGTAAGTGCTTCATACATACCTTGTATGCTCCTCTATTCAGCTTCTCTAGACACTGGTGAGGGTTTGATTCCTAGGGTATGTCTGATAGCTCTTGGTTTACTTTTCCCCAGTCAATTCTATTGTTGTTAAAATTAAACTTACTGAACATCCCATTTCTAACATTAGTGATGCAGTTTCCTGACCCTGAGTTAATACTCATTTGAACTTCTATGAGGTTATGATCAGTGTATAATGTTTTTGTAACTGTTATGTCTCTGATCAGTTCCTCGTTGTTTGTGAATATCAAATCCAGGGTATTTTCATTTCTATTGGTATCAAATACCTGTTGGTTTAATGAGTACTTTCCAAAAGCCTCATTATTTCCCTGGTATGTGCCTGTTGAGCCAAGGTGCTTCTTGGAGATATTTTTGGTATAACATTACATTGTGCCATTTTCCATTTTACATGAGGGAGATTAAAATCTCCAAGGAGTAAAATATTTGGTGTGGGATTTTCTAGCCTATTCAGATAGCTATCTATCTTCCTTAGCTGATCTGTGAATTCCTCAGCAGTTGCTGATGGTGATTTGTGTATGTACTAGAATAATTACCAAATTCCTACTTTCAACTTTAATGCCTAGAATTTCTACTACAGTGGTTCCTCGTTTTTCGTAATTAATCCGTTCCTGGAGCCGTTACTATAAACGAAATTTACGATTTGCGAATCAATTTTCCCCATAAGAAATAATGTAAATACAATTAATCCGTTCCTGACACCCAGAAGTATTAAAACAAAAATTTTTTTTACATGAAATATACATATAGTACATAAACAATACAATGGGAAATGATGAATGAAACATTAGCAGCATAACACTTACCTTTATTGGAGATTCTTCTTAGTGTATGGGAGACTGGAGGAGGAGAGAGATTGGATTGTTTACAGTTTGGAAGGGGAATCCCCTTCCAGCAACACCTGAGGTACCAATTGCTTCTCTGGGGTTGCTTCTCTTCTCTGTTTCTTAATGCCACTAGGACCACCTTGAGAGTCACTCTAGTCCTGTCTCGCAAAGTAACTGTGGAGAGAGCTCTGTTTCTGGCGTCTCTTTAACACTTCCCGAAAATGGCCCAAGACTTTGTCACTGTACATATTTCTCACCTTCTTTACCACAGGCTTGGCACTAGGAGCTTTCTTTGGAGCCATGGTAGCTTATCTAGTAATTGCAAGCACTAAAATGAGTGGAATATTATGAAATATTTCGTAGGAGCACTTGAGGGGACCTTCACTCACTGGTAAACAATGCCAGACTGGCTGGGTAGGGACACCGCCCCGGCTCACACCGTGCGTACGCGTCCCAGACGAACTACTATTCACAAGTCAACCTATGAAAAGCGAGTCCATGTTTATACGAAAATACTCCTATGATTGGCGAAATTTACAATTTCCGAGAACTAGGAAAAGCGAGGGACCACTGTATATCATTTGTAGAGTTCAGCACTTCTGTGCAACAGAAAGTATCCTTTACGTAGATTCCTACTCCTCCCTGTGACCTATTAAGTCTATCACACCAATACATGTTGTATTTTTCTATTTTTATCTCTCTGCCCAAAGCATCCCTTGTATGTGTTTCTGTAAATGCTCCAAACATGGAATTCGCTTCTGTCAGGAACCCACTGACATTGCTAACTTTGTCATTTTTATTTGATTTCAAATCCTGAATATATGCAAATATGAAGCAGTTATTACCATTTAGAATGTTTTGTCTTACTTTGTGTTTCATTAGTACCAATGGTGATGTACCACCTGGTATGTCCCCTGGTGTACAAGCCCCTGGTTTCTCCAGTACTGGCTTTGTGTTTGGTTGTTTTTTCGGCCTTGATGGGCTGATGCCTGGTTTGGTATGCCCCATTTTGCTGCCTATCTGTCTTCTCTGTATCATTTCCCCTGTTTGTCTCTTCATTTGGTTCGATCTTTTCTCTTTTTGTTTAAAAAAGATTGCTGTTCAAATTCCCTTTCTCTGCTAACTCTGTAGTGCTGCATTCCTTTTATATAGTGGTCTGGGCAGCTCAGGTCATAACATTCTCTGGACTGCTTTGAAGCTTTACACATTGCTGGATGGAAGTACCTGCACTCACTGTTGCAATGACACTTTCTCTTCCTCAACATGTTGGCACATTTTCTGGTGTGTTTATTCCAGTATTCTCTGTCATGTAGGCACATACCTTTCGCATAGTATCTGCAAATGTTCTGACTGCCTATATTTACTGATTTTGTGTCGTTCCCAAGTTCTGCCACCTGATCTGAGTTCTCTTGTTCACTTTTTTCAAGGCTAATTTCTTCCCTTTTCTCATTTTCGTTTGTTCCTGCTCTAGCTTACTCTTCCTCCCTTTCCCTTTCCCTTTCTGCTATGTTATGTATCCCTGTTTCATTCTTTTCTGACCTGCTCTGTATGACATTTTCCACTCTTATTTTCACTCCTTGGTTTTCACCTCTATTTGCACTTTCCACCTTTTCTTGTTCTTTATACCCTGTTTTCCACTCTTTGCATAACTCTGGAAAGCACCTTAGAAACTTTCTTACACTTTCTAGGTTTTCACTTCTCAGTACCTCTTATGCCTGAGCAGTTGTCCCTCTCACTGAGGCAAATTCAGAAACAACTTTCTTGTTTTAGGTCATTTGTCATGGTTGCATGAAACTCTGTGCCTGATATATGGGATGTTTTACCACATATTTCACAATCAATGGCCAGATTATTTCTCCCAAATTTTTTTTCCACTTGTGGGCAGGGGTTAATGGTGGGTTTTTATGAGTGGGCTGGGAGGTGGGGTGGATGGTGGGTGGGAGGGCTGGGCAGTGGGGTGGTGGGCTGGGAGGTAGGGATCTGTGGAAAGGTGAGGGTGGGAGGGGGGGGGTTCTTGGGTGAGATTGCTGGCTGGGTGGTGTGGGATCCATGGAATGGGGTGGGGGCATGAGGAAGGGGCTGGGAGGTGGGGTGGGCTTGGAGGTGGGGTGGGCTTGGAGGTGGGGTGGGCTTGGAGGTGGGGTGCGCGTGGCACTTGCGCAGCTTATTTCCATATAATTTCACCATAAATTGTACACTATCACTCGGGATTAAAAAGAATTACTCTTGTACACAAATTCAGTTCACTGTATCACTGCCTATTCATATACTTTTCCCTCGTTATAACACTGATGCGGTAGTTTACACTTCTCTGTCACCTCTGGCAATAATTATTCACTGGTGGTGGTCACCCATGAATATATTCCATATATTATGCACTATGTATTGGTATTTGACAGATTGTTGTAATCCACAATTTAAGATCACTATATCACTGAATATCAATACCTCGTCATTCATTATATTCCTTATACAAGATGAGAAACAATCCTTCATTATAAAACATGACCCACTGTGTGGTTAACACTTTTAGGCCTACTTCACATCCTGCTCTCCTGCACTTTTATTGATAATAATATCTAATATTCTCTTGGGGTTTTAACAGTAGTGCTTTTTGTTTCTTAACTTTTCTGTTCTTAAAGTTTATGCTAATCCCTGATCCTTCTTACTTCCTCTCATTGCTCTATGTTCACTGCTAATCACAAATCATTTCCTATATGGCACCCTCCCATAACAACCATTATTCTGAGGCCTGGCACTCTACAATTGGTATTATAATCTATATTTTTTCCTCTTCATTGATCACTGATGCTTCCCGTCTGTGGATTTAAAAGAGTATATGCACTTTAAGTTTTCACATGCCTATTTTCCGCACTCTGGCCCCTCTGGGACCACCAGATACACGCGAATTTCACAGACAGTTACCCTTGCACACTCCTACTATTACCTAACACTTACCCTTCCACACTCCTGCCACTTACTAACACCTTTGTATGCTCCTGATCTCCACTAAGACTTACTCTTACACACTCGTGCCCTTCATTAACACAGTTGCACACTCCTACGCTCCATTAACACTTACCATGCACACTCTTGCCACTGACACCTTTGCACAATCATGCTGCCCACTAACACTTAACCTTACACATTAATGCCCTACACTAACACTTACCCTTGCACACACCTGCCCCACTAACACTTACTCTTGCACTTTCAAACACCTTTGTACACTCCTGAACTCCACTAACACTTATACACTCATGCCCTTCATTAACACCATTGCACACTCCTACCCTCCATTAACACTTACTCCTGCCCACTCTTGCCACTCACTAATGCCTTTGCACAATCATGATGTCCACTAACACTCAACCTTACACACTCCTGCCTCACTAATACTTACTCTTGAACTTTCTTGGCTTAGCTACAACTTACCCTTGCACACTCCTTCCACTCTCTAACACCTTTGCACACTCCTGCTCTCCACTAACACTAATCCATACACACTCCTGCCACTCACTAACACCTTTGCACACTCCAAAGGTGTTAGTGATTTAATCCAATTAAATCGAATAAAATCAGTGATTTGTAGTTCAGAAACAGGTCGTATGGTCATTACACGAGTTACTGTGCATTCAAGAGAATGGATTGTTCTATTAGGTAATTTAATTAAAAACAGTTTGATAGGGTCATGGGTTATACATTTATGAAATATAGTTATTCAATATTTATTGATCTTTGAGTATTTAATTATGGGGTTCTGAGGCTAGGGGAGTAACAGTGTTTAACCCGTTAACGGTCCAAGCAGATCTACGTTCACATCTGTAGTCCTACAAAAGTACATCTACTTTTTTTTTTACATATTTTCAAATGTAACAAAAAAAAAAAGTAGATCAAAGTTTTTTTTACACATTTTCAAATGTAAAAAAACAAAAAGAGATTTACTTTTTTTACATACTTTCAAATGTTGAAAAAAATGTATATATACGTTTGGACCGTTTACGGGTTAATGATATTTTGAGGCAGTAGAAAGTGATTTGTTCATTTTGTAGGTAGAGTTAAGTACTGTGTATTTAGTTTTGGGCGAGTAAGTGGTTTTTAAGAAGAGTCTTGAATTGATAAACAGACTGTTTCTTTTGCATTCACAGGTAACGAACTCCAAATTTTTGGGCCTTTTATGTGCATTGACTTTTTACATAGTGTGAGATGGACACAGGGAACATCAAAGAGTGATCTGTGCATTGTGTTATGGTCATGTGTTCTGTTGAGGTTGGTAAGGAGACGTTTGAGGGGAGGGTTAATATCAGAGTTTAGTGTTCTATGTATGTAGTAAGCACAATAATAAGTGTGGATGTTTTGTATTGTGAGTAACTTTAGAATTCTGAATATTGGTGGAGTATGCTACCTGCATTGGGAATTTGTTATTATGACTGCAGCCTTTTTTGTTGGGTAATTAATGGTCTGAGATGATTTTTTGTTGTTGAGCCCCTCACTCAGATTCTATAGGTGAGATAGGGGTAAATAAGTGGGTGATATAGGGCAAGGAGAGCTGATTGTGGAACATAGTCCTATATCTTCGATAGTATGGCTACAGTCTTTGAGATTTTCTTGGAAATGTGTTGTACATGTGTTTGAAATTTGAGTCTATTATGAAGGTGGATTCCTAAGAATTTTCCCCCTGTGAGCTTTGTGATAGGTGAACCATTTATCATTATGTTAACCTTTTCAGGGTCCGTCCTGTAGATCTACGGCTTCACGTTGAGTGTCCAAATCGTAGATCTATGCTAAAATTCTAGCGCCATCAAATTTAGCGCGAAAACGCTCATAGGCCTACATGTGAGAGAACGGGTCTGCGTGGTGGGTGTGCGCCATAAACAAAAAATCTAGGCACCTGCATAGCATTGTGGGAATGCTGGCTCAGTTACCCTTGTTCACCATGCCTCGTCGCAAGGCAGCTCTCACTCCAAGGAAAATTGGGACTCTCCTCTTCCTATCTGATAGTTCTGACACTGATATAAGTGGAAATGAAGATGAATTCTTTGGCTTTGATCAGTTAGTGACCAAAAGGAATGACCAGGATATCGATAATAGTGCAGGAAACCCTGACGATCCTCAACCTTCTACCTCTGGTGTGGGCACTCCTCAGTCACGGTCAGTTGTACCTCAATGCAAGAGAAAACTTTAATTTTCGCGTGGCCAGGCCTCTGACTTCAGTAATGATGATGATAGTGAAGTGGATTGTGATTTTATTGCTCTTGACGATCATTCGAGTAGTGATAGTGAGGAAACATATTCACCAGTGAAGCGTCGGTATGTACGCCGCCGCATGCGCTCGGGTAGTGTACCCTATGCTGTGCCCAGGGGGCGGAGTACATCCCAGAGTACATCCCGGAGTACATCCCATGGCCCTACACCAGGTATAGACAGTGATAGTGAGGATGATGTGGCTACACTTGGCATGGATAGACCACAGGCATCAGTAGATGGTGGTAGTGGTGATGGTAGTGCCATGGCCATGCGTGACACCAGCCCAGGCTGGGACCCACGCTGCTGACTCCGCAGATCAAGGACAAAGCGGAGCATCAGCCACCAGCCCACCACAACCACAACTACCCGCACAACCAGCCCATGATGCCCAGTATCCACCAGCAAACCGTATCTGGGATTGGCAGCAAAATCTCAATTTTGTTCCCAACCTCCACCATTTTGATGACTCTGAAAGTGGAATTCTACCAACTTGTCCCCTTGGAAACACTGCAAATGAACTGGAATTCTTTGAACTATTCTTTGACCAGCTATTGATGGAAACTATTGTCAGGGGAAGTAATAAGTATTTTGAGTACACCATGGCAAATATGATCATATCACCACAGTCAAGACTACACTGGTGGAAAGAGACAACTGTTGCAGAAATGTATTGGCTTTTTGCAACAATAATGATGATGCCTCATGTCTATAAGCATAATATAAAAGCATACTGGTCCACAGATCGGCTAATTTCTACCCCGGTCTTCAGTGAAATCATCCCAGTGAACAGGTTTATCTTACTGTTACGTATGTTGCACTTCTCTGACAAAACCAGGCCTGACAGAAGTGACAGGTTATACAAGATTAGAAATGTTTTCATGTATTTCAAACAAAAGTTTAGCATGTACTTTTATCCATTCAAGAATCTTGTAATTGACGAGTCTTTGATTTTGTTCAAAAGTAGGCTGTCATTCAAGCAGTATATACAGAGCAAGAGGAAACGCTTTAGTATAAAACTGTTTGTACTCTGTGACTGTGACAGTGGCCTGGTATTGGATATTGTTGTATACACGGGAAGTAAAACATTGAAAGACACCAAGATGTTATTGGGTATCTCAGGTGACATAGTGAGAAGCATGATGGCGCCTTATCTTGGCAAGGGGCATACATTATATTCCAATAACTGGTACACAAGCCCTTTACTCAGTGATTTCTTGCAAGTGAACAAGACAGATGTGTGGGGCACAGTGCGTTCTAATCATAAACACATGCCCAGGCTCAACACAGATACTCGTGGTGATGACGTGCAGGTGTTTACTGCCAATGATATCATGGCATTACGGTGGCATGACAATCGAGATGTCACATTGTTGACAACCATTCACCATAACAAAATGCAAGACAGTGGCAAAGTTGATCGAGTGACTAATGAACGTATTCGAAAACCAGTGACAGTGATTGATTATACACAAAACATGCGCTTGGTTGACAAATGTAACATGCAGATTGGCTTTATTGATTGTGTTCGTAAAAGTTACAAGTGGTACATGAAACTTTTCTTCCATCCCATGGACATTTCAATGCTCAATGCATATAATATGTACCAAATGAAGACTGGCACCAGACTACCATATGGTGAATTTTGTTTGTCTGTTGTCAGACAACTCATAATGAAGTACCAGGTAACAACACCTGCTATACAACAAGGTCCTTGAGCTCCTCAGGATATGCCCAAGCGTTTGAGGAGGGAAGGTGATCATTTCATAATACACCTTCCTTCAACTCAGAAGAAATTTGCTCAGAAGAGATGCATCGTCTGTGCACAAACAAAACGACGGCAACAAAGACGCAAAGACACTTGGTTTATGTGTGAGGAATGTAAGGTGCCTCTGTGCATGGTGCCTTGTTTCAAGGAGTTCCACAAGCTCCAGCAGTTCTAAAACCATGTCCAGTGATCATAAATATGTAAATATATGATAGAACATTAGTATTATACAAGATTTGTGCATGTTTATTGTAACAAACAAAAGTGGTAAACAATAATATGATAAATTTAGTGCAGTTATTGTGTACAATACAGTGAGTTTATATATATACAGTGGACACCGCATACCGTTGGCATCACATAACGTTAAATCCGCATACCGATACATTTTATCGCTAAGATTTTGCCTCGCATACTGCTAAAAAACCTGCTCAACGCTATTCGTCCGAGACGCGTCTAATGTGCAGCCTGAGCCAGCCTCACATGTTCCACCGGTGGCATTGTTTACCAGCCAGCCTCTGCGGTAACATCCAAGCATACAATCAGAACATTTCATATTATTACAGTGTTTTTGGTGATTTTATCTGCAAAATAAGTGACCATGGGCCCCAAGAAAGCTTCTAGTGCCAACCCTACAAGAATAAGGGTGAGAATTACTATAGAGATGAAGAAAGAGATCATTGCTAAGTATGAAAGTGGAGTGCGTGTCTCCGAGCTGGCCAGGTTGTATAGTAAACCCCAATGAACCATCGCTACTATTGTGGGCAAGAAAACGGTAATCAAGGAAGCTGTTCTTGCCAAAGGTGCAACTGTGTTTTCGAAACAGAGATCGCAAGTGATAGAAGATGTTGTGAGACTCTTATTGGTGTGGATAAATGAAAAACAGATAGCAGGAGACAGCATCTCTCAAGTGATCAGAAGTGAAAAGTCTAGGAAGTTGCATGAGGATTTAATTAAAAAAATGCCTGCAACTAGTGATGATGTGAGTGAATTTAAGGCCAGCAAAGGTTGGTTTGAGAGATTTAAGAAGCATAGTGGCATACATAGTGTGATAAGGCATGGTGAGGCTGCTAGTTCGGACCACAAAGCAGCTGAAAAATATGTGCAGGAATTCAAGGAGTACATAGACAGTGAAGGACTGAAACCTGAACAAGTGTTTAATTGTGATGAAACAGGCCTGTTTTGGAAGAAAATGCCAAGCAGGACCTACATTACTCAGGAGGAAAAGGCACTCCCAGGACTTAAGCCTATGAAAGACAAGCTTACTCTTCTCATGTGTTCCAATGCTAGTGGTGATTGCAAAGTGAAGCCTTTATTAGTGTATCACTCTGAAACTCCCAGAGCATTCAGGCAAAAGAATATCCTCAAGGCTAATTTGTGTGTGCTGTGGAGGGCAAACAGTAAGGCATGGGTCACTAGGGACTTTTTCTATGACTGGTTACACCAAGCATTTGCCCCCAATGTGAAAAATTACCTAACTGAAAAGAAATTAGACCTTAAGTGCCTCCTGGTGTTAGACAATGCCCCTGGTCATCCTACAGACGTGGCAGAGTGACTTTGTGGGGACATGAGCTTCATTAAGGTGAAGTTTTTGCCTCCTAATACCACTCCTCTCCTGCAGCCCATGGACCAGCAGGTTATTGCAAACTTCAAAAAACTGTACACAAAAGCTCTGTTTGAAAGGTGCTTTGTAGTGACCTCAGAAACTCAATTGACTCTAAGAGAGTTTTGGAGAGATCACTTTAATATCCTCAATTGTGTAAACCTTATAGGTAAGGCTTGGGAGGGAGTGACTAAGAGGACCTTGAACTCTGCTTGGAAGAAACTGTGGCCAGAATGTGTAGACCAAAGGGATTTTGAAGGATTTGAGGCTAACCCTGGGAATCCTATGCCAGTTGAGGAATCCATTGTGGCATTGGGAAAGTCCTTGGGGTTGGAGGTTAGTGGGGATGATGTGGAAGAGTTGGTGGAGGAGGACAATGAAGAACTAACCACTGATGAGCTGCTAGATCATCTTCATCAGCATGAGGCCACACCTGAGGAAACTGCTTCGGAGGAGGGGAGAGAGAAATTGAAGAAGTTGCCTACTTCAAAGATTAAGGAAATCTGTGCAATGTGGCTTAAAGTGCAAACCTTTTTTGATGACAATCACCCTAACACAGCTATTGCAAGCCATGCTGGTGACTATTACACTGACTATGTTGTGAACCACTTTAGGAAAGTCATGAAGGAACGGGAGGTACAGGCCTCTATGGACAGATATGTTGTGCGACAGAAGTCCAGTGACTCTGAAGCTGGTCCTAGTGGCATTAAAAGAAGAAGGGAAGTAACCCCGGAAAAGGACTTGACACCTCAAGTCTTAATGGAAGGGGATTCCCCTTCTAAACACTAAGACTCTCTCCTCCTCCCATCCCATCAATCATCACCAGATCTTCAATAAAGGTAAGTGTCATGTAACTGTGCATGTCTTTTTCCGTTTGTGTGTATTAAAATTAATATTTCATGTGGAAAATTTTTTTTTTCATTCTTTGGGGTGTCTTGCACGGATTAATTTGATTTCCATTATTTCTTATGGGGAAAATTCATTCGCATAACGATAATTTTGCATAACAATGAGCTCTCAGGAACGGATTAATGTCATTATGCGGTGGTCCACTGTACATTATATACAGTATTGGTCTCTCAGGCCCCAAATGTTAGTAGGAAAAGAAAAAAATTAGAAAAGAAAAGAAAAAACTGAATGAAGTAGGTTTTGTCAATATTGAGAGTAAACTTGTTAATCATCATCCAGGTAGATATTTTCTATAATTCAGTTTTTACAGTATTGGTTAGTATGACTGGGCTTGGGTGAGAGAAGACGTATGTAGTGTCAGCTGAATATAGTATGGGTTTGAGTAGTTTAAATGCATTTGGTAGGTCATTTATGCAAATGAGAAAGAGAAAAGGGCCAAGGACACTTCCCAGTACGACACCAACTGTAATTGGTTGTGTGGAAGAGTTTGCTCCATTTGTGTACACATATTGGCTTCTGTTGCTGAGGTATGACTTGAGGTAGTTGAGGGAGTGCCCCCTTATATCATAGTGTGACAATTTTATGTGCAACAAATCATGGTCAACTGTATCAAAAGCTTTACGTAAACCAATGAAGATTCCCAGTGGGACTTCTTTTTTCTCGAGTAGTACTGTGTATATTAGTTCTAGCATGTGTATAATAGTATCAATCATATTTTTATTAGGCCTGAACCCAAACTGACAGGGGTTGAGTATGTAGTGGGAGATGAGGTAGGAATAGATTCACTTATGAATTAATTTTTCAAAGATTTTACAGAGAAGGGGTAAGTTGGATATTGGCCTATAGTTATTCAGGTTTGCTTGATCTCCTTTATGTAACGGGGTGACCCTCACTATTTTGAGAACTCTGGGGAAGGTAGAGGATTCGATGGATTTGTTAAAGAGTGTTGCAGTAATTGGTGACAGTACTTGTGAAGCATTTTTGTAAATAAAGAGTGGTAAGTAATTTAAATCTTGTTCTTCAGTGTGTTGATAATAAGTGAGACTTTTGTTGGGTTGGTTGGAGCTAGGAATAGGCTCGGTGCCAGTGAGGTAGTCATTAGGTGGGGTGTTTGAGCTTGGGATTTTATTCACCAGGTTTTGCTGGCAGTTTCAGTGGTGGGAGTAGGGGTTCATCTGGTTTTGTTAATTTGATTGTTCTGTTTCCTGATATCTGTTTAGTTCCTAGAATTTCAGAGAGGGTTTTCCAGGTCTTTTTTTTTATCACCTTTTAAGTTAGATAATTTGTTCTCATAATACAATTTTTTTGCTCATCTTATCAGGCTGGTTAGGTTTGACGAGTAACATTTTGTTTTGTTTCTAGTATTTGACCCATTCTGTACTGTTTTTCATAGGTGCTTTATATTTATGGATTTGAGGATGCTGGGTGTTAGCCAGGGACTGTTCAGTCTCTTAGCTGTGATCTGTTTAGTTTTTTTAGGGCAATGCTTGTTATAGCGGTATTGGGTCTCAGTTAGAAAATTAGTAATAGAGTGAACCCCCACCTTACGATATTAATCTGTTCCTGAGAGCTCATCGTATGCTGAAATTATCATAGGGTGAATTAATTTTCCCCATAAGAAATAATGAAAATCAAATTAATCCATTCCTGACACCCCAAAGTATGAAAAAAAAAAATTTACCACATGAAATATTAATTTTAATACACACAAACTGACAGTTACCTTTATTGAAGATCTGGTGATGATTGATGGAATGGGAGGAGGGGAGAGTGTGGAAGTTGTTAATGTTTAGAAGGGGAATCCCCTTCCATTAGGACTTTAGGTAGTAAGTCCTTTTCCGGGGTTACTTCCCTTCTTTTAATGCCACTAGGACCAGCTTCAGAGTCACTGGACCTCTGTCGCACAACATATCTGTCCATAGAGGCCTGTACCTCTTGTTCCTTTATGATTTGTCTAAAGTGGTTCACAACATTGTCATTGTAACAGTCACCAGCACGGCTTGCAATAGCTGTCTGGGGGTGATTTTCATCAAAAAAGGTTTGCACTTTAAGCCACTTTGCACACATTTCCTTAATCTTTGAAGTAGACAACTTCTTCAATTTCTCTCTCCCCTCCTCCGAAGCAGTTTCCTCAGGTCTGGCCTCTTGCTGTTGAAGATGTTCTTGCAGCTCATCAGTGGTTAGTTCTTCATTGTCCTCCTCCACCAACTCTTCCACATCCTCCCCACTAACCTCCAACCCCAAGGACTTCCCAAGTGCCACAAGTGATTCCACAACTGGCATACACTTCTCAGGGTTAGCCTCAAATCCTTCAAAACCCCTTTTGTCTACACATTCTGGCCACAGTTTCTTCCAAGCAGAGTTCAAGGTCCTCTTAGTCACTCCCTCTTAAGCCTTACCTATAAGGTTTACACAACTGAGGATACTAAAGTGATCTTTCCAAAACTCTCTTACAGTCAATCGAGTGTCTGAGGTCACTACAAAGCACTTTTGAAACATAGCTTTTGTGTAGAGTTTTTTGAAGTTTGAAATGACCTGCTGGTCCATGGGCTGCAGGAGAGGAGGGTATTAGGAGGCAAAAACTTGACCTTAATGAAGCTCATGTCCCCAGAAAGTCGCTCTGCCAAGTCTGGAGGATGTCCAGGAGCATTGTCTAATACCAGGAGGCACTTAAGGCCCAATTTCTTTTCCATTAGGTAATTTTTCACAGTGGGGGCAAATGCATGGTGTAACCAGTCATAGAAAAAGTCCCTAGTGACCCATGCCTTACTGTTTGCCCTCCACAGCACACACAAATTAGCCTTGAGGACATTGTTTCTCCTGAACACTCTGGGAGTTTCAGAGTGATACACCAATAAAGGCTTCACTTTGCAATCACTACTAGCATTAGCACACATCAAGAGAGTAAGCCTGTCTCTCATAGGGTTATGTCCTGGGAGTGCCTTTTCCTCCTGAGTAATGTAGGTCCTGCTTGGCATTTCCTTCCAAAACAGACCTGTTTTGTCGCAATTAAACACTTGTTCAGGTTTCAATTCTTCACTGTCTATGTACTCCTTGAATTCCTGCACATATTTTTCAGCCACTTTTTGGTCCAAACTGGCAGCCTCACCATGCCTTATCACACTATGTATGCCACTACGATTCTTAAATCTCTCAAACCAACCTTTGCTGGCCATAAATTCACTCACATCACTACTAGTTGCAGGCATTTTTTCTGATTAAATCCTCATGCAGCTTCCTAGCCTTTTCACATATGATCGCTTGAGAGATGCTATCTCCTGCTATCTGTTTTTCGTTTATCCACACCATTAAGTCTCTCAACATCTTCGAGTACTTGCAATCTCTTATTCAAAAACAAAGTTGCACCTTTCGCAAGTACAGCTTCCTTGATTGCTGTTTTGTTGGCCACGATAATAGCAATGGTTGATTGGGGTTTGGTATACAACCTAGCCAGCTCCGAGACGCACTCCACTTTCGTACTTAGCAATTATCTCTTTCTTCATTTCCATAGTAATTTTCACCTTTTTTACAGCACGGTTGGCACTAGAAGCTTTCTTGGGGCCCATGGTGACTTATTTAGCAGGTACAATCACTAAAAAATGCTGTGATAATATGAAATGTTCTGACTGTATGTGTAGATGCGACCACACTGGCTGGCTTGTAAACACTGGCACCCACGGGGCTGCTGAGGCATGCTCAGGCCACACGTGGGACGCATCTCGGACGAATCGCGTGAGGCGAGGCAAAATTTTTGCGTTAAATTGTATCGTATGGTGGATTTAACGTAATGTGATGCCATCATAAGGTGGGGGTCCACTGTACATTCGTCAGTATCTGTATAGGTTTCTAGCTCAGTTTGCCAGTTGATGTTTGTCATTGCTGTTGTGAAGTTATTGATGGTTGTCTCATTATGAAGTCTGAAGGTTACTTTAGTAGTGTCTTGGGGTAATTTACCTAGATTGGTTATGAGAAAGGTAGGGTAATAGTCTGTGGTGTTATCTGTGATTATGCCTGATTTTAAAGCAGATATGGTGTTGGTCCAGATGTGGTCTAATAAGGAAACACTAGTCTCAGAGATTCTTGTAGGTTTTGTTACTGTTGGTAGCAACATGCAGTTACTCATAGGGTTTGTGAATTCAGTAACGTGTGGGTCTTGGTCTTGCAGGAGATTTATATTGAAGTCTCCTGTGAGTAGTAAGTGATCTTTATTCATGTGTGCATCAGTTATCATACTTCCTAGTATTTCACCAAAACTGCTAATATTTGACTGAGGTACTCGGTAGATGTTTATCACTGAGAGGTTTTTGTAGGTATTTGGATTTGAATTTAGCTATTATATATTCCCCATGTTCATCCCTTGTGCAAGTATTAGTGATACATTCTAGTTGGTCTGAGTAGTATATTGCTGTGCCACCCCCTTGTTGGTCTGGCCTACAGTTATATATGTCTTTGTAACCAGGAATGGCACAGACATCGGTGAGAGTAATGATGGACATACTGGCATGCAGGGAATTTAGTAATGCTGTGAGGTCATCGTAATGTTTGCTTAAAGATCTGAGAAGTGCTTTTGTTTGTTCTGCTGTGTAGTAATTACAGTTGCTGCTTGATTCATTTAAGTCATTTAATAAGAGGGTGGTATCAGGATCAATGATTGTAATCAAATCAAATCAAATCAGATTAAGTTTATTCTTTATAAGGATTACAGTGCTGAGTTTACAGAATTTGGATATAGCATGGTTTACATGTTTTAAAATACTAATTACAGGGGGGGCCACTAGAACACCTAGCATGGCTAGGCATTTCGGGCAGACTTAGATTAATTCTTAACTTTAAAATATTACAAATTATGAGGTAAGTTGGCATTATGGCTAAGTGACTAAATACTAGTTTGTGAGTTTAACAATGTGAATGCTTTTGTTTTGGCACAATACATAGTTTCAGTATTGGAGTATCACAGGCCAACTTATGACTAGTTAGGATTCATTATTTTAAGATTAAGATTGATATTTCTGTGTTCATGGT
>NC_091366.1:21519944-21599944 GCF_038502225.1 Cherax quadricarinatus
TACTTTCTCAACATTATTAACATCCATATTAAAACTTAATTAATAATTACACAAGAAAATGTAACTAATAATTAACCTACGACATTATTATATGATAATTTATGTTCAAGTTTTATTGTTAACATTATTGTTAGTAACCCAGGATAACCCAGTGTTAGTAACCCAGGATAACCCAGTGTTGGTAACCCAGGATAACCCAGTGTTGGTAACCCAGGATAACCCAGTGTTGGTAACCCAGGATAACCCAGTGTTGGTAACCCAGGATAACCCAGTGTTGGTAACCCAGGATAACCCAGTGTTGGTAACCCAGGATAACCCAGTGTTGGTAACCCAGGATAACCCAGTGTTAGTAACCCAGGATAACCCAGTGTTGGTAACCCAGGATAACCCAGTGTTAGTAACCCAGGATAACCCAGTGTTGGTAACCCAGGATAACCCAGTGTTAGTAACCCAGGATAACCCAGTGTTGGTAACCCAGGATAACCCAGTGTTAACCCAGGATAACCCAGTAACACAGTTAGTAACCCAGGATAACCCAGTGTTAGTAACCCAGGATAACCCAGTGTTGGTAACCCAGGATAACCCAGTGTTAGTAACCCAGGATAACCCAGTGTTGGTAACCCAGGATAACCCAGTGTTGTAACCCAGGATAACCCAGTAACCCAGGATAACCCAGTGTTAGTAACCCAGGATAACCCAGTGTTGGTAACCCAGGATAACCCAGTGTTAGTAACCCAGGATAACCCAGTGTTAGTAACCCAGGATAACCCAGTGTTAGTAACCCAGGATAACCCAGTGTTAGTAACCCAGGATAACCCAGTGTTAGTAACCCAGTGTTAGTAACCCAGGATAACCCAGTGTTAGTAACCCAGGATAACCCAGTGTTAGTAACCCAGGATAACCCAGTGTTGGTAACCCAGGATAACCCAGTGTTAGTAACCCAGGATAACCCAGTGTTGGTAACCCAGGATAACCCAGTGTTGGTAACCCAGGATAACCCAGTGTTGGTAACCCAGGATAACCCAGTGTTAGTAACCCAGGATAACCCAGTGTTGGTAACCCAGGATAACCCAGTGTTAGTAACCCAGGATAACCCAGTGTTGGTAACCCAGGATAACCCAGTGTTAGTAACCCAGGATAACCCAGTGTTGGTAACCCAGGATAACCCAGTGTTGGTAACCCAGGATAACCCAGTGTTAGTAACCCAGGATAACCCAGTGTTAGTAACCCAGGATAACCCAGTGTTAGTAACCCAGGATAACCCAGTGTTGGTAACCCAGGATAACCCAGTGTTGGTAACCCAGGATAACCCAGTGTTGGTAACCCAGGATAACCCAGTGTTAGTAACCCAGGATAACCCAGTGTTGGTAACCCAGGATAACCCAGTGTTGGTAACCCAGGATAACCCAGTGTTAGTAACCCAGGATAACCCAGTGTTGGTAACCCAGGATAACCCAGTGTTAGTAACCCAGGATAACCCAGTGTTAGTAACCCAGGATAACCCAGTGTTAGTAACCCAGGATAACCCAGTGTTGGTAACCCAGGATAACCCAGTGTTAGTAACCCAGGATAACCCAGTGTTAGTAACCCAGGATAACCCAGTGTTAGTAACCCAGGATAACCCAGTGTTAGTAACCCAGGATAACCCAGTGTTAGTAACCCAGGATAACCCAGTGTTGGTAACCCAGGATAACCCAGTGTTAGTAACCCAGGATAACCCAGTGTTAGTAACCCAGGATAACCCAGTGTTAGTAACCCAGGATAACCCAGTGTTAGTAACCCAGGATAACCCAGTGTTAGTAACCCAGGATAACCCAGTGTTGGTAACCCAGGATAACCCAGTGTTAGTAACCCAGGATAACCCAGTGTTAGTAACCCAGGATAACCCAGTGTTGGTAACCCAGGATAACCCAGTGTTAGTAACCCAGGTAACCCAGTGTTGGTAACCCAGGATAACCCAGTGTTGGTAACCCAGGATAACCCAGTGTTAGTAACCCAGGATAACCCAGTGTTAGTAACCCAGGATAACCCAGTGTTAGTAACCCAGGATAACCCAGTGTTAGTAACCCAGGATAACCCAGTGTTAGTAACCCAGGATAACCCAGTGTTGGTAACCCAGGATAACCCAGTGTTAGTAACCCAGGATAACCCAGTGTTAGTAACCCAGGATAACCCAGTGTTAGTAACCCAGGATAACCCAGTGTTAGTAACCCAGGATAACCCAGTGTTAGTAACCCAGGATAACCCAGTGTTAGTAACCCAGGATAACCCAGTGTTAGTAACCCAGGATAACCCAGTGTTAGTAACCCAGGATAACCCAGTGTTAGTAACCCAGGATAACCCAGTGTTAGTAACCCAGGATAACCCAGTGTTAGTAACCCAGGATAACCCAGTGTTAGTAACCCAGGATAACCCAGTGTTAGTAACCCAGGATAACCCAGTGTTAGTAACCCAGGATAACCCAGTGTTAGTAACCCAGGATAACCCAGTGTTGGTAACCCAGGATAACCCAGTGTTAGTAACCCAGGATAACCCAGTGTTAGTAACCCAGGATAACCCAGTGTTGGTAACCCAGGATAACCCAGTGTTAGTAACCCAGGATAACCCAGTGTTAGTAACCCAGGATAACCCAGTGTTAGTAACCCAGGATAACCCAGTGTTAGTAACCCAGGATAACCCAGTGTTAGTAACCCAGGATAACCCAGTGTTAGTAACCCAGGATAACCCAGTGTTAGTAACCCAGGATAACCCAGTGTTAGTAACCCAGGATAACCCAGTGTTAGTAACCCAGGATAACCCAGTGTTAGTAACCCAGGATAACCCAGTGTTAGTAACCCAGGATAACCCAGTGTTAGTAACCCAGGATAACCCAGTGTTAGTAACCCAGGATAACCCAGTGTTAGTAACCCAGGATAACCCAGTGTTAGTAACCCAGGATAACCCAGTGTTAGTAACCCAGGATAACCCAGTGTTAGTAACCCAGGATAACCCAGTGTTAGTAACCCAGGATAACCCAGTGTTAGTAACCCAGGATAACCCAGTGTTAGTAACCCAGGATAACCCAGTGTTAGTAACCCAGGATAACCCAGTGTTAGTAACCCAGGATAACCCAGTGTTAGTAACCCAGGATAACCCAGTGTTAGTAACCCAGGATAACCCAGTGTTAGTAACCCAGGATAACCCAGTGTTAGTAACCCAGGATAACCCAGTGTTAGTAACCCAGGATAACCCAGTGTTAGTAACCCAGGATAACCCAGTGTTAGTAACCCAGGATAACCCAGTGTTAGTAACCCAGGATAACCCAGTGTTAGTAACCCAGGATAACCCAGTGTTAGTAACCCAGGATAACCCAGTGTTAGTAACCCAGGATAACCCAGTGTTAGTAACCCAGGATAACCCAGTGTTAGTAACCCAGGATAACCCAGTGTTAGTAACCCAGGATAACCCAGTGTTAGTAACCCAGGATAACCCAGTGTTAGTAACCCAGGATAACCCAGTGTTAGTAACCCAGGATAACCCAGTGTTAGTAACCCAGGATAACCCAGTGTTAGTAACCCAGGATAACCCAGTGTTAGTAACCCAGGATAACCCAGTGTTAGTAACCCAGGATAACCCAGTGTTAGTAACCCAGGAGTAACCCAGTTAACCCAGTGTTAGTAACCCAGGATAACCCAGCGTTAGTAACCCAGGATAACCCAGTGTTAATAAGCCAGGATAACCCAGTGTTAGTAACCCAGGATAACCCAGTGTTAGTAACCCAGGATAACCCAGTGTTAGTAACCCAGGATAACCCAGAGTGTTAGTAACCCAGGATAACCCAGAGTGTTAGTAACCCAGGATAACCCAGTGTTAGTAACCCAGGATAACCCAGTGTTAGTAACCCAGGATAACCCAGTGTTAGTAACCCAGGATAACCCAGTGTTAGTAACCCAGGATAACCCAGTGTTAGTAACCCAGGATAACCCAGTGTTAGTAACCCAGGATAACCCAGTGTTAGTAACCCAGGATAACCCAGTGTTAGTAACCCAGGATAACCCAGTGTTAGTAACCCAGGATAACCCAGTGTTAGTAACCCAGGATAACCCAGTGTTAGTAACCCAGGATAACCCAGTGTTAGTAACCCAGGATAACCCAGTGTTAGTAACCCAGGATAACCCAGTGTTAGTAACCCAGGATAACCCAGTGTTAGTAACCCAGGATAACCCAGTGTTAGTAACCCAGGATAACCCAGTGTTAGTAACCCAGGATAACCCAGTGTTAGTAACCCAGGATAACCCAGTGTGTAACCCAGTAGTAACCCAGGATAACCCAGTGTTAGTAACCCAGGATAACCCAGTGTTAGTAACCCAGGATAACCCAGTGTTAGTAACCCAGGATAACCCAGTGTTAGTAACCCAGGATAACCCAGTGTTAGTAACCCAGGATAACCCAGTGTTAGTAACCCAGGATAACCCAGTGTTAGTAACCCAGGATAACCCAGTGTTAGTAACCCAGGATAACCCAGTGTTAGTAACCCAGGATAACCCAGTGTTAGTAACCCAGGATAACCCAGTGTTAGTAACCCAGGATAACCCAGTGTTAGTAACCCAGGATAACCCAGTGTTAGTAACCCAGGATAACCCAGTGTTAGTAACCCAGGATAACCCAGTGTTAGTAACCCAGGATAACCCAGTGTTAGTAACCCAGGATAACCCAGTGTTAGTAACCCAGGATAACCCAGAGTGTTAGTAACCCAGGATAACCCAGTGTTAGTAACCCAGGATAACCCAGTGTTAGTAACCCAGGATAACCCAGTGTTAGCAATGCCGGATAACCCAGTGTTAGTAACCCAGGATAACCCAGCGTTCATAACCCAGGATAACCCAGTTAGTAACCCAGGATAACCTAGTGTTAGTAACCCAGGATAACCCAGTGTTAGTAACCCAGGATAACCCAGTGTTAGTAACCCAGGATAACCCAGTGTTAGTAACCCAGGATAACCCAGTGTTAGTAACCCAGGATAACCCAGTGTTAGTAACCCAGGATAACCCAGTGTTAGTAACCCAGGATAACCCAGTGTTAGTAACCCAGGATAACCCAGTGTTAGTAACCCAGGATAACCCAGTGTTAGTAACCCAGGATAACCCAGTGTTAGTAACCCAGGATAACCCAGTGTTAGTAACCCAGGATAACCCAGTGTTAGTAACCCAGGATAACCCAGTGTTAGTAACCCAGGATAACCCAGTGTTAGTAACCCAGGATAACCCAGTGTTAGTAACCCAGGATAACCCAGTGTTAGTAACCCAGGATAACCCAGTGTTAGTAACCCAGGATAACCCAGTGTTAGTAACCCAGGATAACCCAGTGTGTTAGTAACCCAGGATAACCCAGTGTTAGTAACCCAGGATAACCCAGTGTTAGTAACCCAGGATAACCCAGTGTTAGTAACCCAGGATAACCCAGTGTTAGTAACCCAGGATAACCCAGTGTTAGTAACCCAGGATAACCCAGTGTTAGTAACCCAGGATAACCCAGAGTGTTAGTAACCCAGGATAACCCAGTGTTAGTAACCCAGGATAACCCAGTGTTAGTAACCCAGGATAACCCAGTGTTAGTAACCCAGGATAACCCAGAGTGTTAGTAACCCAGGATAACCCAGAGTGTTAGTAACCCAGGATAACCCAGTGTTAGTAACCCAGGATAACCCAGTGTTAGTAACCCAGGATAACCCAGTGTTAGTAACCCAGGATAACCCAGTGTTAGTAACCCAGGATAACCCAGTGTTAGTAACCCAGGATAACCCAGTGTTAGTAACCCAGGATAACCCAGTGTTAGTAACCCAGGATAACCCAGTGTTAGTAACCCAGGATAACCCAGTGTTAGTAACCCAGGATAACCCAGTGTTAGTAACCCAGGATAACCCAGTGTTTGTAACCCAGGATAACCCAGTGTTAGAAACCCATGATAACCCAGTGTTGTTAACCCATTGTAACCCAGTGTTAGTAACCCAGTGTTGGTAACCCAGGATAACCCAGTGTTAGTAACCCAGGATAACCCAGTGTTGGTAACCCAGGATAACCCAGTGTTAGTAACCCAGGATAACCCAGTGTTAGTAACCCAGGATAACCCAGTGTTAGTAACCCAGGATAACCCAGTGTTAGTAACCCAGGATAACCCAGTGTTAGTAACCCAGGATAACCCAGTGTTAGTAACCCAGGATAACCCAGAGTGTTAGTAACCCAGGATAACCCAGTGTTAGTAACCCAGGATAACCCAGTGTTAGTAACCCAGGATAACCCAGTGTTAGTAACCCAGGATAACCCAGAGTGTTAGTAACCCAGGATAACCCAGAGTGTTAGTAACCCAGGATAACCCAGTGTTAGTAACCCAGGATAACCCAGTGTTAGTAACCCAGGATAACCCAGTGTTAGTAACCCAGGATAACCCAGAGTTAGTAACCCAGGATAACCCAGTGTTAGTAACCCAGGATAACCCAGTGTTAGTAACCCAGGATAACCCAGAGTGTTAGTAACCCAGGATAACCCAGAGTGTTAGTAACCCAGGATAACCCAGTGTTAGTAACCCAGGATAACCCAGAGTGTTAGTAACCCAGGATAACCCAGTGTTAGTAACCCAGGATAACCCAGTGTTAGTAACCCAGGATAACCCAGTGTTAGTAACCCAGGATAACCCAGTGTTAGTAACCCAGGATAACCCAGAGTGTTGGTAACCCAGGATAACCCAGTGTTAGTAACCCAGGATAACCCAGTGTTAGTAACCCAGGATAACCCAGAGTGTTAGTAACCCAGGATAACCCAGTGTTAGTAACACAGGATAACCCAGTGTTAGTAACTCAGGATAACCCAGAGTGTTAGTAAGCCAGGATAAGCCAGTGTTGGTAACCTAGGATAATCCAGTGTTAGTAACCCAGGATAACCCAGTGTTGGTAACCAAGGATATCATTGATTGTTAGTAACCCAAGATAACCCAGTGTTAGTAACGCAGGATAACCCAGTGTTAGTAACCCAGGATAACCCAGTGTTAGTAACCCAGGATAACCCAGTGTTGGTAACCCAGGATAACCCAGTGTTATTAACCCAGAATAACCCAGTGTTAGTAACCCAGTATAACCCAGTGTTAGATACACCAGTAAAGGCTTCACTTTGCAATCCTCACTAGCATTACTACAAAACATGAGAGTAAGCCTTATCCATGCCTTATCACACTGTGAATGCCACTACATTTCTTAAATCTCTCAAACCATCCTTTGCTGGCCTTAAAATCACAAGCATCACCACTTGTTGCATGCATTTTCTTTACGAGACCATCATATAACTGCCTTGCCTTTTCACATATTATTGACTGCATAACACTATCTCCTGCTAACTGTTTTTCAGTAATCCACACCAACAATAACCTTTCCACTTCTTCGAGGATTTGTGATTTCTTTTTTGTCAGCATATCTACCCCTTTTGCAACAACAGCACACTTTATATCCTTTCCCTTCGCCACGATCGAAGTGATGGTTGAATGGGGTTTGCCATACATCCTGGCAAGTTCTGTAACATGCAGTCCACTCTTATATTTTTCAATGATTTCCTTCTTGAATTCGATCGTGTTCCTCACTTTCTTTACCAAAGGGCTTGCATTAGCTTTCCTTGGGCCCATGGTGACTTATTTAGCAGTTGCAATCACAAAAAAATGGATTATTACGAAATGTATTGTATGAACCCGCGAGGCGATTGTCATGTGCTGGTAAACAATGGTGCAGAGTGTGAATGGTGCGGGAGACTGGCTTTGTGTGCGCGGTGATGGGTGGACGGGTACCGGATGGTTGCCGAATCACGAGTCCAATCACGAACCGCGAGGCTAAATTTTGCCGAAAAAACTTGCTGAAAGTCGGATTTCACGAAACTCGATGCCGACGAAACTCAGGGGTTACACTTTACTCATTAAACCAACAGATAATTCATTCCACTAGAAATAAAAATACCCTTGATCTGTTATTCACAAACAAGGAGGAACTAATCAGAGACATAACAGTTACCAAAACTATATACACAGTGGCCCCTTGGATTTCATTGTCGTCGGATTTTGTAATATTTGGAAATAATAATGTTTTTTCATCATAGTATTGGCTCGGTGATCATCATTGAGCTTGGTAATAGCCGTTCGTCCCAAACATGTCCGCTCAGCCCAAGAGACAAGACACACCATTTACAGCCAGTGTGCCATTGTTTATCAGTCAGTGAGAATGATCCCACACGTTCATACGTTACATTTCATATTACTCCATTTTTTAGTGCTTGTAACTGCTCAGTAAGCCACCATGGGCCCAAAGAAAGCTTCTAGTGCCAGCCCTTTGGTAAAGAAGGTGAGAAACACTATAGAATTCAAGAAAGATATCATTTTTATTTTATTTTATTTATTTATTTTATTTTATTTAGTAATTTGAGCATACATACAGAGGTACAAAAAAATACAGGTAAGAGCAGCATGCCAAAGCCACTTGTATGCATAGCAATATGGGCTGGCTTAAAATTAACTTAAGATTAACTAAACAATGACATAATCAGTGATAAAACATTATTGTAAACAGATAACAATAAAGCACAAATGAGTGTTACAAAGACAGGTCATATGGTTGCATGCATTGCTGTATATTCAGTCGAATGGAGTATTCTGTTAGGTAGTGTATTTAAAAAATAAAGTTAGATTGGGTCTTAGGTTTAACATTTATGTGATATAATTGTGAGAAACATTTAAGATATACAATTTATAAGGTTCAGTTATTCAGTGTTTATTTGGTTTTGGGTGAGTAAGTGATCTTTGAGAAGAGACTTGAATTTATAAACATGTAGTGTTTCTTTTATATTTACAGGTAATGAATTCCAGATTTTAGGGCCTTTTATGTGCATTGAGTTTTTGCATAGCATGAGATGGACACGAGGAACATCAAAGAGTGATCTGTACCTTGTGTTATGGTCATGTGTTCTGTTGAGGTTGGCAAGGAGATGTTTGAGGTGAGGGTTAATATCAGAGTTAAGTGTTCTATGTATGTAATAGGTGCAGTAATAAATATGGATGTTTTGTATGGTGAGTAGGTTTAGTGTTTTGAATATTGGTGGAGTGTGCTGCCTGCAATGGGAATTTGTTATCATTCTGACTGCAGCCTTTTGTTGGGTAATTAGTGGTCTGAGATGGTTAATTGTTGTTGAGCCCCATGCACAAATTCCATAGGTGAGATAGGGGTAAATAAGAGAGTGATATAGGGCCAGGAGGGCTGACTGTGGAACATAGTACCGTATCTTCGATAGTATGCCTACGGTCTTGGAAATTTTCTTAGAAATTTGTTGTATATGTGTATGAAATTTGAGTCTATTATCAAGGTGGATTCCTAAGAATTTTCCGTCTGTTAGCTTTGTGATAGGTGATCCATTTATTGTTATGTTAAGAGGGACATCTGCAGCTCTGGTACCAAACTGAACGAAGTAGGTTTTGTCAATGTTTAGTGTAAGTTTGTTAGTCCTCATCCAGGTAGATATTTTCTGTAATTCTGTATTTACAGTATTGGCTCACGTGACTGGGCTCGGGTGAGAGATGACGTATGTAGTGTCATCTGCAAATAGTGTGGGTTTGAGTAATTGTGAAGCATTTGGTAGGTCATTTATGTATAGGATAAAGAGAAGAGGGCCAAGGACACTTCCCTGTGGGACACCAACTGTAATTGGTTGTGCGGAAGAGTTTGCCCCATTTGCATACACACATAGGCTTCTGTTGCTGAGGTATGACTTTAGGTAGTTGAGGGAGTGCCCTCTTATACCATAGTGTGACAATTTTATGTGGAGCAAGTCATGGTCAACTGTATCAAAAGCTTTACGTAAGTCAATGAAGATCCCCAGTGGGACTTCTTTTTTCTCTATTGCAGTGTATATATGTTCTAGCATGTGTATAATAGCATCATTAGTACTTTTATTATGAAAGTGGATTACGTGTGGCAGAGCTTACCAGGTTGTATAGCAAACTCCATGCAACCATCACTTCTATCATGGCCAAGAAAAAGGAATTCAAGAAACTGTTGTTGCGAAAGATGCAAATATGCTCACTGAACAGAGATTGCAAATACTGGAAAATGTGGAGACTTTGTTGTTCGTGTGGATCATCGAGAAACAATTATCAGGAGATAGTGTTATGTAGTCATTAATATGTGAAAAGGCAAGGCAGTTTCATGTGAATCTCGTAAAGAAAAGGCCTGGAACTATTGTTGATGTTAGTGAATTTAAGGCCAGCAAAGGCTGTTATTAGAGATTTAAGAAGCATAGCACCATACAATGTTGTAAGGCATGGTGATGATGTAAGTTCTGGCAAATATGCAGCTGAAAAGGGAACATAGAGGCTGAACAATTCAAACCCCAACAAGTGTTCAATTGTGACGAAACAGGCTTCTTTTGGAAGAAAATGCCCAATAGGACCTACATTACACAGGAGGAAAGGGCACTCCCAGGACAAAAGCCTATAAAAAATAGGCTAACTCTCATGTTTTGTAGTAATGCTAGTTGGGATTTCAAAGTGAAGCCTTTACTGGTGTATCACTCTGAAAATCCCAGAGTGTTCAAGAAAAACAGTGTTGCTAAGGCTAATTTGTGTGTGATGTGGAAGGCTGACAGTAAGGCATAGGTCACGAGGGACATTTTCCTTGATTGGTTTAATGAAATGTTTGGCCCCAGCGTGAAGAAATACCTCCTGGTAATGGACAACGTTCCTGCTCATCCTCCAGACTTGGAAGAGCAAATGGTGAAGTTTTGTTTCATCAGTGAAGTTCTTGCTTCCTAATACCACACCTCTCATCCAGCCCATGGACCAGCAGGTTATTTCACACTTCAAAAAACTGTACACCAAAGCATTGTTTGAAAGGTTCTTTGATATGACCTCAAACACTCACTTGACCCTAAGAGAGTTTTGGAAAGATCACTTAAGTATCTTCCATTGCATAAACCTTATAAGTAAGTGTCATGCCCCTATGGTTAACCTTTCTTTAATATTACATTGCAGTTATTTCCTTTAATAGCTAAATTGGAAATGAACATCCTTGTATTATTAAGGCTTATTCTTATTAACAATTATTATAATTATTTATGTAACATGGCCATGATAAGTTTAATTGAAGGTATAGTAACATGCCTTCCACCTGGTGTACTGGTGTATGGTTAATCTGTGGTGTTCAGTGGTTACACCCCCTTTTCCCCCCCTCCCTTTTTGGTCAACTACTCTACTGAGTGTTGGTGAGTCACGTGACCCACCTGACCTGTGTACTCAAGGTTGAGGGACGAGCAGTGAAGAAGTAGCAGCCAACGAGAACACTCCTGCTCGTCTCTGGTAACTGGCCAAGGTTGATTATCTGGCCTGGACATATTCTGTTTTATTCTGACTGCTTCCAATTGGGAAATAAGACTTTAGTCACTAAAGTAATCTCTGTACATATATATTATATCTAGGATCTCCTCCTAATCATGTGTTATAAAAACCTTATATATTTTAGACTATATAGAACAAACAAACATTCTTAACTTATATACGATAATTCGTATAATCTTATTTTTGGCTTTTTGTTGTATCAAATATACTACATTAAAATTAGACTTCCGGAGGATTACTATTATTACCCCAACCTCTCTGACCAAAGTTGTTATGCTCTAACCAGAAAGAAACTGAGTGGTTACAACCCTTGGAGTGTAACAGTAAGGCTTGGGAGGGAGTGACTTCCAGGTCTTTGAACTCTGCTTTGAGAAAATTGTCGCCAGAATGTGTCCAAGAGAGTGATTTTGAAAGGTTTGGGGCTGACCCTGTCGAGCCTATGGCAGTTGTGGAAAGTATTGTGGCACTGAGGACTTCCATGGGGTTGGATGTGAATGGCAAGGATGTGGAAGAGTTGGTGGACCACAATGAAAAGCTAACCACTGAAGAGCTGCAGGGCCTTCATCAGCAACAGCAATAGACCACAGCTCAGGAAATTGCTTCAGAGGAGGAGAAAGAAAGATGGAGGAAGGTGCCTTCTTCAAAGATGAAGGACAGTTGTGCAAAGTGGAGTGAGGTGCAAACATTTATGGATGAACATTACCCTGACAAAGTTGTTGCAGGCCATGTTGGCAACATGTACAATGACAATGTCATGTCCCATTAAAGTAAACTAACTGCACAACTGTGCTCAGTTGACTTGGTTACAGAATTTTCCAATGCCACTGGTATCGATGAATGGGTAGAGATTTTTCTAAAGAAAATTCAAAGATTATGTAATAAACATTGTCCTATAAAAACTAAACAGATCACCAATAAAAGATTAAGTTGCCCATGGCTTACTAACAGCAGCCTAAGATCCATCAATATGAGAAAGAATTTTAAAGGGGCTTAATAAGTTTGGTTGAGAGGAATTACAGTTTTGATTATTAACCTAAATCTCGTTATGCAAAATGTGCCAAAATATATACTGTTTAACATAATACAGTAACTTGTTAATTCAGTTACTGCTAAACTACTAACGACCTCTGTTGAAATATGAAAATGATGTTCAATTTGAACCAACTATGATATAAATAACCAAAAAAAAAAAAAAACAATACTCCGACTGGAACAATACACATATAACAAATAGTATTAAGTAGTCTGTTAAGCATTAGGTTTAGTCTGCCCAGAATACCCCAGCATGATCATGACTTTCTTTGTACTTAGCAAATCAAAATTGTAATTACACATTATAAACTATGCAAAGAAATAAAATCCTTAATCCTTCATCCTTAAGGCAGACACAATGAAGAATTAACCTATGAGATGATTACAGATACTTAGAGTAAGAATATATTTTTTTTATTAATATTAACACATTACACAAATAACCCACACATAGAAGAGAGGAGCTTATGACGACGTTTCGGTCCGACTTGGACCATTTACAAAGTCACACTAACCAGAAGTGGAGCTATTACAACCCAGGATTCCAAATGGCCTGTTATCCCGGGTGTAATGGGAGCAAAATAAACACAGCAGAAAAAGTTTAGACTTATATTATCCTTCACCAATTTAGAACAGCAATATGTACACTATGTACAGTGATAAGTATAGTGCACTCCACGGTAAGCAAGGCAGAAATAGAAGCCATAAGATAGCAGACCGTGCTTCAACCAGCTCTAGAATGGGAATGACAAGGGCAGACAGGAGAGCGGTACCCACATAACCTCTGCGATTGCCAAAACCATCTTCTTATTGGCTAGAACCTGGTCACTAGTTGAACGACGGGGCCCCATCATCAACTCTTAGCAACCTGGTTCGCTGGTTGGGGGAGATAGCCTGTAAATGAGGGTGTGTACATGCGCCGAATAAAGGTTACGTACTCTTTGCATGCCACACCCCCACCCCGAGAAGGCTCAGGATTAGGCTGCCACCTCCCAGTGGTAACCGTGCCGCCATGGCACAATATAATGGGACCGCCTTTCCTCTCCACCATCCAACTCTTAGATAGAGCTCAGCTTTTCTCGTGACCAAAAGCCAAACCCTAAACTTAGAGTGAGACAGCAGTCAGACAGGCTAGCATAGGTCCAAGATACAGGCGGACGGTAACCCGCATCCCCTCACTAAAAAAAAAACCCACACCAGGGGATAAAAAAAAAGAGCGTGAAAAGGGGTTACCACAAATAACATCCTAACCTAAATAAAATATACTCTAGATAAAGAGTCTGCCAACATACTTTCTTTGCCGGCAATATATTTAATGGAAATATTATAGGGCTGCAGCCTTAGCGTCCAGCACAAAGCCTTGTGTTGTGGTTCTTCATGGCTTGGAGATATAGTAGAGGATTGTGATCACTGTAGACTGTGACCACCTGCGATGTCTGGCCCACATAAACATCGAAATGCTCCAAAGCCAGTACCAGCACGAGGGCTTCTTTTTCAATGGTAGAGTAAGCCCTCTGATGTGGCTGGAACTTGGCTGAAAAGTATGCTACAGGCTGCAACTCCTTGTTCCCGATTTGTAATAGTACTGCCCCAACCCCAGACTCAAAGCATCAACCTGTAATGAAAAAGGTTTGGAGAAGTCTGGAGACAAGAGAATGGGTGCAGTACACAATAATCTTTTTGCTTTATTAAAAGCAGTGTTACAGTCTGAGGTCCAATTAAAGGGAACTTTGTGACTGGTAAGAGAGGTAAGAGGGGCTACAATATCTGAGAAATTCTTACAGAATCTTCTGTAAAATCCTATCATGCCTAGGAAACGTTGAAGAGATTTCCTATCATGAGGAACTGGATAATATTTAATAGAAAGAACTTTAGCAAGTTTAGGTGCAACTTTACCACTACCTACTTCATGGCCTAGAAAAGTGACAGTGGCCTGGCCAAAGGAAGATTTAGATAAATTAACTGTTAAATGGGAACTCTTAACCCTTTGACTGTTTTCGACGTATAAATACGTCTTACGAGCCAATGTTTCTGACGTATATATACTCAATAATTCTAGCGGCTTCAAATCAAGTGGGAGAAAGCTGGTAGGCCCACATGTGAGAGAATGGGTCTGTGTGGTCAGTGTGCACCACATAAAAAAAATCCTGCAGCACACATTGCGTAATGAGAAAAAAAAAACTGATCGTTTTTTTGGAATAAAACGCCGACTTTGAGGTGTATTTTCGTATAGTATTTATCGTTGTATTCGCGTTTTCATGGTCTTAGTTGATAAAATGGAAAACATATTACAGAAATAGAGATGATTTTCATTACTTTTACGATGAAAACGACCTTGAAACTGAGCTCAAAGTAGCGGAAATGTTCGATTTTTCCAATGTTCAAGAGTAAATAAATCACACCACACGTCCAATACACGTCAACTGGGGAGTCTAATATTCTTTCACTAGTGCACTGATATTATTTATACCATTTTTACAATAATGCAGTCGTCTGCATAACAGTAAATTTTGTATTTTTTTGTATGAATAAAAAATCAAAATAGAAAGCAATAATAATATAAGAGGGGCCTAGAGATGTGACTAATGAACAGAGCATATGTTATTTTAGTGCCACGAATGTCTACCTTGTTTATTCTGGACCCTATTTTGAAATTGGCATCTTTTTTATTTTACGTGAAATTGGCCAAATTGCCAATTTCTGACCACCATATTGGGTAGTCCAAATTAGTAAATGGGAGGTTTCTTGTGCTCAGCTGATAGATAAAATGGAGTTCTAAAGAAATAGCTATGAGTTTGGTCAACTGGAACAATGGAATTGGCTGAAAATTGGGCTCAAAGTCGGCGAAATCGCCGATACGCACATGTCGCCGAGACCGCTAACTTCGTGGGAGCATAATTCCACGAGTTTTCGACCAAATTTCGAACTTTTGGTGTCATTACCATCGGGAAAAGATTCTCTATCACATCATAAGAAAAAATAATTTTTTTTTTTTCAAAAATTGAGCGACATAGAATGACAGTTTCAGAGAGGGGCCTGAAACAGTCAAAGGGTTAAAGGTCTCAAACAGAGCCTTAAGTCTAAGTAGGTGTTGATCCCAAGTATCAGACACCACAACAATATCATCTAGGTACGCTGCCGTGCCTTCAAGACCTTTAATAGCCTGATGAATAAGTTTCTGGAATGAAGAGGGGGAATTTTTCATTCCGATGGGGGTAACTGTGTATTGATAATGACCTCCTGGAATTACGAAGGCAGAGATTTCCTTCGCCTTATCTGTCAAAGGTACCTGATAGTAGCCTTTAAGGAGATCTAACTTGTACACAAAAGTAGCCTTCCCCACAAAGTCAATTACGTCATCCAGACGAGGAAGAGGGTAAGCATTTGTAATGGTGACCTCGTTCACCTTAGGGTAGTCTATACATATACGAAACCCTCCATCGGCCTTCTTTACAAGGATGCACGGTGAAGCCCATGGACTAGATGACTCCTCCACTAAACCATGCTTTAACAAAAATTCTACTTCCTGCTGAAGTAGCCTTTGCTTTTCAGGATTAGCTCTGCAGGGGGAGAGTTTAATTGGTTTAGAGTTTACCACATCTACATCATGATAACCTAACGTACATTTTTTCGGCACATCTGAAAAAATATTAGGATATGACTGTAGAAGCTCAGTTAAATTTGTTGCTTGGGTTTCAGATAATCCCTCCATTAAAGGGCTAGGATCCTTGAGGAGGACAGAATTTGAAAGTTTAATATTAATTTCAGAGATAGAGTGCAAAGAGTCAGAGTCGTCCTCAGAGGTAGAGGACAGAGTCATTACTGGGACTTTATCTGCTGTATGAAAAGCCTTTATTTGATTAATGTGGTAAGTTTTAGTTTTTGAGGTCTTATCAATGGGAGCTACCACATAATTTAAATCAGATAATCTACTTACAATCTGCATAGGTCCCGTAAATCTAGCTTTCAAGGTGTGGCCAGGTATAGGTTCCTGCACCAACACCTTGTCTCCTGGATGGAAGGAGCGGAATTGTGCACTTCTGTCATACCTCTGTTTCATCTTACTTTGAGCTGTCTTTAGGTTAGCCTTGGCTAACTGACGTGCCACCTGCAACCTTGAAGACGGGTTGTAGAGTGTTGAGCTAACGTCTTCTCCCATCCATCCTTCTTTGAGCACCCGAAGAGGACCTCGTACATTGTGCCCAAAGATCAGCTCAAACGGACTATACCCTGTAGACTCTTGCACCGTCTCTCGTACTGAGAACAGCAACAAAGGTAGTGATTCATCCCAGTCTGTAGGAAAGTGCATGCAAAAAATTCTCATCATTGTTTTTAATGTCTGATGGAATCTTTCCAAGGCGCCTTGGGACTGAGGATGATAGGCAGTGGATAAGTTGTGGATTATCCCTAACCTAGTTAATACTTCCCTAAATGCTTTGGCAGTAAAGTTAGTACCTTGATCACTTTGAATAGTTTTAGGAATGCCAAAACAAGAAATGAATTTTGTTGAAGCTTTGAGAATAGCTTTAGTATTAATACTACGCATGGGAATTGCTTCAGGGTATCTGGTTACTTTATCCATAATCGTAAATAAATACTGATTTCCAGACTTTGACCTAGGTAGTGGACCTACACAATCTATAATTAAATCTGCAAAAGGTTCTCCATCAGCAGGTATAGGTTGGAGAGGTGCAGGTTTAATGGAATGTCCAGGTTTCCCAACTTGCTGACATTCTCGGCAACACCTAATATGATTCTTCACATCTTTCTTTAATTTTGGCCAATAAAATTCTTTTGTGATTCTATACAAGGTTTTTGTAATTCCTAAGTGACCTCCTAATGACGTATTATGAGCTATATTTAATATTTGAGGTCTATACTTGGTTGGAACCACTAACCTGTCATACAATTGCCAGCCCTCTATCTCCTTACCAGTCTCAGTGCAGATCAAATAATCGTTTTTAACTTCATACTTGACCGGATGACCCAAAGAGGATTTACCCATGGCTGCCTCAAAAGCGAATTTTAAAGAAGGGTCCTTTCGTTGTTCCTCCCAGAAGGACAGTCCCTCGGGCATGGAAACAGAGACATCTGGCAATCCTGCAACCTGGGAATAGGAACGCTTGATCGGGGTCTGTTCACTTGATCTACGAGGCTCTGGCCAGTTTTCCTCGTAAAACAATGTGGCTATTCCGAGATCGGAGTCGTCCAAGGATAGGTCAACATTCCCTCCAGACAACCCTTGGGATGTTGCCCGAGTTATGGCCAACACCGGAGAAGAATTAATTATTATAGGTTCAGGACACGAACTAACAGTAGTAATGTTATTACCCAGTAATAACATGGCATCTTTCATGGGAAATCCTTTTGAGACACCTACAGTCAAGTACCCAGTGTAATATTTGCACTGTACATAAATTTTATGCAAAGGAACAGAATATATAGCTCCTCCAAATGCTTCCAATAAAACAGAGGAATTCAAGGAAGTCTTCCTTGAAAGGGGTAATATTCCTTCTCTTACAAGTGAGCAATATGCTCCAGTATCTCTAAAGGTCTTTACTTTAGTTGTTTCTGAGTTTTCCTGAAGGGAAATTAGACTCTTGCAATAATAAGGGGCCATACCTTTTTCTACTTCTCTAGGGGACATGTTACTAGGGATATTAGAGATTTTCCCAATGTGTTGGGGTTTATGGGGGCAGTTGGGACGGATGTGACCTACTTTGTTGCAGAGGAAGCAGATGACAGGCTTGCCCTTTACTCCCTGCTGACGTTGCAAATGGTGTCGTTCTGGCTGGTGTCTCTCTGGATACTGTTGTCGAGATGCACCATGAGTAGTTTGCCTCTCCGCAGGTGGACCATATGTTGAGAAGCGTGGCTCACCAGGTGACTTAATTGGCTGACGTAGACGTTCTCCCTCCGGCTGGCACTTCATTCTCCAAGGTTGACGATCTCTGCTCATGCCAGGCTGTTGAAAAGAGAGACGGGACCGCTCGGACAAGGAGCGGTTAGTTTTGAAGGTATCAGCCAACCTGGCTGCCTCCAATGCAGTGGATAAGTCACGATTCTGCAGAAAGACTCGAACCTCTGGTCCCACAGACTCCAGCAGGTTATCAATCAGAATAAGCTGCACCAGCTCCTCAAAGGTAGAGACACCACTTGCTTTATACCAGCTGGTGAAAGCTTTGATTTGCTGTCTCACAAAGTCCACTAGGGATTGACCAAGCTGTCGTCTGCCCAGCTTAAAATTTTGTTTGTATTTGGCTGGGATACATGTATATGCTCCCAACACTGTGGTCTTCACTACTTGATAATCAGAAAATTCAGCGTCATTTAATACTGACGTAAATTCCTGTGCCTTACCCAATAATGCTGTATGAACCAACGATGCCCGATGCTGTTCCGACCACCTTAAGGCTCGAGCCTGATTTTCGAAGCTTTCGAAAAATTGCTCTGGTTCGGCCTCATTGAAGCGGGGAACAAACTGTACTGCTTTCTGTAAACTAAAATTATTTACAGAATGCGGAAACTGCTTCCTTTCTCTTTCCCTATCATATTCTTCCCTTGCGAATGCTCTCTGTTCCCTAGTTTGCTCAAGATTGATTTTTGCCAGCTCAAGTGCCAACGACGCTGATTCACCCTGAGACAACCCAGCTGCACTATACTGACCATTTTGCTCCGTAGGTGTATCATCTTCCTCCTGTGGGAACATAGGAGTTTTTGCCCTAGCTCCCGTAGAGGGAGGAGTCTGATGTGCTATCTCTTCTTCTATAAGTTTGTCAGCAATCAGTGAACGCAGTTGCGCAGCTGTGAGAGTGCGTTTGTATGTAATGCCAATGGAACGAGCAATTTGCCAACAACGCTGTAGGGACAATTTAGGTAGGTTATGCAAAGTATATGCCGACACCAGAAGTCTGACTCGTCTGGGTGGCATAAGTTATTCGCTATGCACAGTACGATTGCAGAATACCCCAACGTAACACGTTAATTTGCAGAACACGCTTAGCTATGCACAGTACGATTGCAGAATACGCATACAAGCAAAGCCGACTGCAAAATTCTCCACACCGAACAGGCTAGTAACAACTGACACGCAAAATTTGTAAAGCAATGCCAGACAGCTACACTGTTCTAGAAGATTGACCTTAGCGAAGCGAGCACACCGAACAAGCTAGTAGCGAGCTGTTGAACGATCACACAATAGCAAGGCTGATCATAAAGCAACTGACACGCAAAATTTGTAAAGCAATGCCAGACAGCAAGCTGCACAATGTTCCTGCTACGAGCTTCACCCTAAACTCAACCGTTTCTCTAAGTCCAGCTCCAGCTCTCGGACAGGCTACCCATATTACAACCCAGTATTCCAAATGGCCTGTTATCCCGGGTGTAATGGGAGCAAAATAAACACAGCAGAAAAAGTTTAGACTTATATTATCCTTCACCAATTTAGAACAGCAATATGTACACTATGTACAGTGATAAGTATAGTGCACTCCACGGTAAGCAAGGCAGAAATAGAAGCCACAAGATAGCAGACCGTGCTTCAACCAGCTCTAGAATGGGAATGACAAGGGCAGACAGGAGAGCGGTACCCACATAACCTCTGCGATTGCCAAAACCATCTTCTTATTGGCTAGAACCTGGTCACTAGTTGAACGACGGGGCCCCATCATCAACTCTTAGCAACCTGGTTCACTGGTTGGGGGAGATAGCCTGTAAATGAGGGTGTGTACATGCGCCGAATAAAGGTTACGTACTCTTTGCATGCCACAGGAGCAGGATGGCTATATATAGGCAGGAAGAGGTAATGGTGATAGTAGTAGTAGTAGTGGTAGTAGTAGTAGTAGTAGTAGTAGTAGTTGTAGTTGTAGTGGTAGTGGTAGTAGTGGGTAATTAAGGAGGAGGAGCCAGTCAAATACAAAGAAAGGGTAGCACCGCAAGGGAGCTAGGTGCCCACAGAGGGAGAGCAAGTGCACAGAGGTGGGGGGAAGGGGATGTGGAGAAATAAATAATGAAGGAAGAGAAACACAAGACAGAAGAAAGAAAGACAATCCAGAGGAGAAAAAGGAAAGAGGAAAGTGGAAGAGGGAGAAGAAGAAAAAATGGGAAATCAGGTTAAGTCACAGGTGTTCTGAAGTTTGGAGCATTTTACAATGTAGTGGGAGAGGAAGGCATCTACAGAGATGAAGCCACGACTAATATTCATACAAGGAAAGTTGTGTACTAGAGAGGATTCAACTTGATGGCAACTGTTAGAGTTGGAAGTAGGGAAGACAGTTTTAGCAGAAGACCAGTCAATAGGATGGCTATGATCTCTGACGTGACAGAACAGAGCATTGTTAGTGTCGGCAAGCCTAACACTATTTTTGTGCTCCCTAAGTCTGTCAGAAAGAGATCGACCAGTTTCTCCAAAGTATTGAATAGGACCAGAGGAGCAAGAAATAGAGTAGACACCAGGAACATCTGTAGAGGAAGGAGAGGTATGAACAAGATTAGTTTGAAGAGTGTTAGTCTGGTAGAAAGTAAGCTTGATGTCTAAGGGACGGAGAGAAAAGTGTTCCTATCTCCCTTTTTCTCCATGTCCTCTGTATCTGTGATCATCAGTTCCTTCCAGCAGAAATTTCCACTCTTCATAATTTGTTTTCCCATCTTGGCTACCCTTTCCATTTCATAGACTCTGCCCTCTTACATGCTAAACGTAATTTCTTCTCTCCCAAACTCTCTACTCCTGGGAACTCTTCTGTCCTCTGCCTTCCCTACATTTCCGGTCTTTCTAATCTCAACAATTCTCTCCGTTCCTTAGACATCAAGCTTACTTTCCGCCAGACTAACACTCTTCGCACTAATCTCGTTCATACCTCTCCTCCCTCTACAGATGTTCCTGGTGTCTACTCTATTTCTTGCTCCTCCTGTCCTCTTCAATACTTCGGTGAAACTGGTCGATCTCTTTCTGACAGACTTAGGGAGCACAAAAATAGTGTTAGGCTTGCCGACACTAACAATGCTCTTTTCTGTCACGTCAGAGATCATAGCCATCCTATTGACTGGTCTTCTGCTAAAACTGTCTTCCCTACTTCCAACTTTAACAGTCGCCGTCTAGTTGAATCCTCTCTAATTCACAACTTTCCTTGTGTGAATCTTAGTCCTGGCTTCATCTCTGTAGATGCCTTCCTCTTCCGCTACATTGTAAAATGCTCCAAACTTCAGAACACCCGTGACTTAACCAGATTCCTAATTTTTCTTCTTCTCCCTCTTCCCCTTTCCTCTTTCCTTTTTCTCCTCTGGGTTGTTTTTCTTTCTTCTGTCTCGTGTTTCTGTTCCTTCATTATTTATTTCTCCACTTCCCCTTTCCCCCACCTCTGTTCACTTGCTCTCCCTCTGTGGGCACCTAGCTCCCTTGCGGTGCTACCCTTTGTTTGTATTTGACTGGCTCCTCCTCCTTAATTGCCAACTACTACCACTAGTACTACTACTACTACCGCCGCCGCCGCCGCCGCCGCCGCCGCCGCCGCCGCCGCCGCCGCCGCCGCCGCCGCCGCCGCCGCCGCCGCCGCCGCCGCCGTCGTCACCGCCGCCGTCACCGCCGCCACCGCCGCCACCGCCGCCACCGCCGCCACCGCCGCCACCGCTGCCACCGCCACCACCACCGCCACCACCACCACCGCCACCACCCCCACCACCGCCACCGCCTCCGCCTCCTCCTCCTCCTCCTCCTCCTCCTCCTCTACCTCTACCTCTTCCTGCCTATATATTTATTTATTTGAACATGATACAGAGAAGTACAAGGAAAACAATTTTTATAGTGCAGCATTCGAAAGCCCCTTGTATGCAGAACATTATGGGCAGCTTAAGATTAACTAAGCAATGATATATTCAGTGGTACAAAAATTATTGTAAAACAGATAACAAATTAGTACAAGTATTACAAAGACAGGTCATATGGTCATTTACTGTGATGCTGTGCAATCAGTAGAATGGAGTATTCTGTTAGGTAATGAAGTTAAATAGTAACAAAGTTTGATTGGGTCACAGGTTGACATTTATGAGATACAATAATGAGAAACATATATGAGATACAATTTATGAGATACAATTATTCAGTACACTGGATCCCCGCCTTACGATATTATTTCATTCCAGAAGTATGTTCAGGTGCCATTACTGAACGAATTTGTTCCCATAAGGAATGTTTTGAATTAGATTAGTCCATTTCAGACCTCCAAACATACACATGCAAAGTCACTTACATAAATACACTTACACAATTGGTCGCATTGGGAGCTGATCGTAAAGCCGAGCTGATTGTAAAGCTGATCATATAGCCGTCCTGCCGCACTTCTGGTTAGTGTGACTTTGTAAATGGTCCAAGTCGGACTGAAACGTCGTCGTAAGCTCTTCTCTTCTATGTGCGGGTTATTTGTGTATCGTTCCAGTCATGGTATTGTGCCTTTTTTTGTTAATTATTAACACATTGGCCGTTTCCCACCAAGGCAGAGTGATCGGAAAAAGAAAAACTTTCATCACTCCATCACTGTCTTACCATAGGCATGCTTACACTACAGTTATAAAACTGCAACATTAACACCCCTCCTTCAGAGTGCTGGCACTGTACTTCCCATTTCCAGGAGTCAAGTCCAGTCTGCCAGTTTCCCTGAATCCCTTCATAAATGTTATCTTGCTTACACTCCAAGAGCATGTTAAGTCCTAAAAACTACTTGTCTCCATTTGCTTCTATCTAACATGCTCACGCATGCTTGCTGGAAGTACGTACAAGCCCCTCACACAACCACTCCTACCCTGCCTTCCTTCCTGTACTGGCTTATACACTCTCAAAGTCATTCTGTTTTGTTCCAACCCCTCTACATGTCCAAATGATCTCAACCCCTCCTCAGCCCTCTGGATAATAATTTTGGTAGTCCTGCACCTCCTCCTAATCTCCAGACTATGGATTCTCTACATTATATTCACACCACACATTGCCCTCAGACATGACATCTCCATTGCCTCCAGCCTTCTCCTTGTTGCAACATTCACCACCCATGCTTCACACCCATTCAAGAGCATTGGTATTACTATACTCTCATACATTCCTCTCTTTGCTTTCATGGATAAATTTCTTGGTCTCCACAGACTCCTCAGTGCACCACTCACCTTTTTCCCCTTGTCAGTTCTATGATTCACCTCATCTTTCATAGACCCAACTGCTGACATGTCCACTCCCAGATATCTGAATACATTCACCACCTCCATAATCTCTCCCTTCTATTTGATATCCAATCTTCTGTTACCTAAATTTTGGGTTATCCTCATCACCTTACTCTTTCCTATATTCACTTTTAATTTTCTTCTTTTACATACCCTACAAAACTCATTAACCAAGCTCTGCAACTTTGCTTCAGAATCTTCAAAAAGCACAGTGTCATCACCAAAGAGCAACTGTGACAACTCCCATTTTGTGTTAGATTCTTTATCTTTCAACCCCACATCTCTTGCCAACACCCAAAGATTCACTTCACTTACAACTCCATCTATAAATATGTTGAACAACCATGGTGACATCACACAACCCTGTTTAAGCCTGTTTTTACTGGGAAATAAGCTCCCTCTCGCCTATGTACTCTAACCTTAGCCTCACTATCCTCGTTTTAGACTCTTCACTGTTGACATAAGAAATCATAATGACACAATTGCTAACAAACCATACCACGGGTGGGGTTTGAACCCGCAGTCAGAGAGCCTCAAAACTCCAGACCGTCGCATTAGTCACTGGACCAGCTAGCGACGGTCTGGAGTTTTGAGACTCTCTGACCGTGGGTTCAAACCCTACCCATGGTATGGTTTGTTTACTCTTCACCATTTTCAATAACCTACCTTCTGTTCCATGCATTTGCAACATCTGCCACATTGCCCCTCTTTCCACCCAATCATATGCCTTTTCCAAATGCATAAATGCCACAAAAGCCTCTTTATCCATATCTGAATACTGTTCACCTGTATGTTTCACTGCAAACACTTGGTCTACAGACCCCACTACCCTTCCCAAACCCTCCTTGTTCATCTGATATTCTTCTCTCTGTCTTACTCTTAATTCTTTCAATAATAACTCAGCCATCACTTTACCAGGTATACTCAACAGACTTCTCCTTCTTGCAGCAAACCAGCCATATCCCACAGAGGCAGGGTGGCCCCAAAAGAAAAACAAAAGTTTCTCTTTTTAAATTTAGTGTTTTATACAGGAGAAGGGGTTACTAGCCCCTTGCTCCTGGCATTTTAGCCACCACTTATAACATGTATAGCTTGCAGAGAAAGAATTCTGTTCCACTTCCCCATTGAGATAAGAAGAAATAAACAAGAACAAGAATTAGTTAGAAAATAGAAGAAAACCCAGAGGGGTGTGTGTATATATATGCTTGTACATATTTGTGTAGTGTGACCTAAGTGTAATTAGAAAAAAAGACATACCTGAAATTTTGCATGCTCATGAGTCAGAGAAAAGATACCAGCAATCCTACCATCATGTAAAACAAATACAGGCTTCCATTTTACAGTCACTTGGCAGGATGGTACCTCCCTGGGCGGTTGCTGTCTACCAACCTACTATCTAGGCTCAACAGACTTATTCCCTATAATTTTTACACTCTCTTTTGTCCCCTTTGCCTTTATACAAAGAAACTATGCACGTCTGCCAATCCTTAAGTATCTTATCCTCTTCCATTCATTTATTAAATAAAAACACTAACTACTCTGAAACTATATCCCCACCAACTTTTAACATTTCTATCTTTATCCCATCAATCCCACCTGCTTTACCTCCTTTCCTTCTATCCACTGCCCCACACACTCCCCCCACACTGCCCCACACACTGCCCCATACACTCCCCCCCACACTCACAACTGGTTCTTCCTCACTCTTATAAGATGTTATTCCTTCTTGCCCTATACTGACCCGCCATCACAAATTCGGCATCATTGGGACCCGTAGTGTGCTGGATTAGTGAGTTTGCCAGATTACAGAGTGGTTAGGTTAGATTAACTTAGTAAAATTAACCAACTTGGCATACACAAGAAAGTTCACTGAACACCGGCAAAAATGGAAATTTTTCCACTACTTTGAGCTCAATTTCATGGCAATTTTCGTCATAAAACCAATGAAAATCATATCTATTTCTGTAATATATCTTCCATTCCATCAATAAGATGAAAAAATAAGAATACAGCCATAAAACCCATTCAAAAATATACCGCAAAAAGGCAGCTAATGGTTGAGAAGTGAACTTCCTTGTTTGTCTGATTTTTTTCATTTTTGGTGTACGTTAAGAAGCATCTTTCCATCATACATTGCACAGGTTTCATTAACCCTTTCAGGGTCCGTCCTGGAGATCTACGGCTTTACGTTCAGGGTCCGTCCAGGAGATCTACGGCTTTATGATCAGGGTCCATCCCGTAGATCTACGGCTTTACGCTCAGGGTCCGTCCCGGAGATCTACGGCTTTACGTTCAGGGTCCGTCCCGGAGATCTATGGCTTTACGTTCAGGGTCCGTCCCGGAGATCTACGGCTTTACATTCAGGGTCCATCCCAGAGATCTACGGCTTTACGTTCAGGGTCCGTCCTGGAGATCTACGGCTTTACGTTCAGGGTCCGTCCCGGAGATCTACGGCTTTATGTTCAGGGTCCGTCCCGGAGATCTACGGCTTTATGTTCAGGGTCCGTCCCGGAGATCTACGGCTTTACGTTCAGGGTCCAAACCGTAGATCTACACCAAAATTCTAGCAGCGTCAAATTTAGCATGAGAAGGCTGGTAGGCATACATCTGAGAGAATGGATCTGGGTGGTCAGTATGCACACTATAGAAAAAATCTGGACGCCCGCATGGCATTGTGGGAACACCGCCAAAGTAGCTTTGTTCATCGTGAATGGCGGCAAGGAAGCTTTCACTCCCCACTCACTCTCTGGGTGAATTCTGACTCTCCTCTTCACAACTTACAGATCTAAGACTGATGGAAGTGGAGCTGAAGATGAATTCTATGGTTTTGAACCATATGGTACCATATGGTACAATGGTGCCATGTCATACAATGGTATCATATTATACAATGGTATCATATGGTACAATGGTACCAAATGGTACAATGTACCATATAGTACATTGTACCATATGGTACATTATACAGTATGGTACAGGGTACAGGGACCCTAATGGAAATAAGTCTGTCTGACTTTCTTTGGGTTATCCTAGGTTCTCCAAACATATGCTGCTAAGTATGATATTCTATGTAACTTTATTTGTGTATACCTAAATAAACTTATTTATGATGCCACATGCACTTGAGTAAGTTTATTCAGGTGTACACAAATACTAGGATAACCCAAAAAAGTCAGGGTGACTTATTTCCATAGTTTTATTTATTTATTTATTTATTAATTTGAACATGATACAGAGTAGTACAAAAGAATACAGTTAAATGCAACATGCCAAAGCCACTTGTATACATAGCATTACGGGCAAGAGTAGTACAAAAGAATACAGTTAAATGCAACATGCCAAAGCCACTTGTATACATAGCATTACGGGCAAGGTTAAAATTAACTTAAGATGAACTAAGCAATGATGTATTCAGTGGTAAAACATTATTGTAAACAAATAACCTGCACATAAAAGAGAGAAGCTTACGGCGACGTTTCGGTCCGACTTGGATCATTTACAAAGTCACACTAACCAGAAGTGGAGCAGGACGGCTATATATAGGCAGGAAGAGGTGGTGGTGGTAGTAGTAGTGGTACAAGAATGGTATATAATATCGACAAGATGAAATTAAGACACATGCTCAACACCCGGGCATCCGTATCATTTTTGTACTACTACTACCACCACCTCTTCCTGCCTATATATAGCCGTCCTGCTCCACTTCTGGTTAGTGTGACTTTGTAAATGGTCCAAGTCGGACCGAAACGTCGTCGTAAGCTTCTCTCTTTTATGTGCGGGTTATTTGTGCATCGTTCCAGTCACGGTATTGTGCCTTTTTTTGTTATTATTGTAAACAGATAACAATTAAGCACAAATGAGTATTACAAAAACAGGTCATATGGTTGCATGTAATGCTGTACAATCAGTAGAATGGAGTATTCTGTTAGGTAGTGTAATTGAAAAATAACAATGTTTGATTGAGTCTTAGATTTAACATTTATGTGATATAATTGTGAGAAACATTTAAGATATACAATTTATAAGATACAGTTATTCAGTATTTATTTGGTTGTGGGTGAGTAAGTGATCTTTGAGAAGAGACTTGAATTTATAAACAGATAGTGTTTCTTTTATATTTACAGGTAATGAATTCCAGATTTTAGGGCCTTTTATGTGCATTGAGTTTTTGCATAGCATGAGATGGACACGAGGAACATCAAAGAGTGATCTGTACCTTGTGTTATGGTCATGTGTTCTGTTGAGGTTGGCAAGGAGATGTTTGAGGGGAGGGTTAATATCAGAGTTAAGTGTTCTATGTATGTAATAGGTGCAGTAATAAATATGGATGTTTTGTATGGTGAGTAGGTTTAGTGTTTTGAATATTGGTGGAGTGTGCTGCCTGTAGTGGGAATTTGTTATCATTCTGACTGCAGCCTTTTGTTGGGTAATTAGTGGTCTGAGATGGTTAATTGTTGTTGAGCCCCATGCACAAATTCCATAGGTGAGATAGGGGTAAATAAGAGAGTGATATAGGGCCAGGAGGGCTGACTGTGGAACATAGTACCATATCTTCGATAGTATGTCTACGGTCTTGGAAATTTTCTTGGAAATTTGTTATATATGCATATGAAATTTGAGTCTATTATCAAGGTGGATTCCTAAGAATTTTCCCTCTGTGAGCTTTGTGATAGGTGATCCATTTATCATTATGTTAAGAGGGACATCAGTAGCTCTGTTACCAAACTGAATGAAGTAGGTTTTGTCAATGTTTAGTGTAAGTTTGTTAGTCCTCATCCAGGTAGATATTTTCTGCAATTCGGTATTTACAGTATTGGCTAGCATGACTGGGCTCGGGTGAGAGAAGACGTATTTAGTGTCATCTGCAAATAGTGTGGGTTTGAGTAATTGCGAAGCATTTGGTAGGTCTTTTATGCATATGAGAAAGAGAAGAGGGCCAAGGACACTTCCCTGTGGGACACCAACTGTAATTGGCTGTGTGGAAGAGTTTGCCCCATTTGTGTACACATATTGGCTTCTTTTGCTGAGGTATGACTTGAGGTAGTTGAGGGAGTGCCCTCTTATACCGTAGTGTGACAATTTTATGTGGAGCAAGTCATGGTCAACTGTATCAAAAGCTTTACATAAGTCAATAAAGATTCCCAGTAGGACTACTTTTTTCTCTATTGCAGTGTATATATGTTCTTGCTTGTGTATAATAGCATCATTAGTATTTTTATTAGGCCTGAACCCAAATTGACAGGGGTTGAGTATGTTGTGGGAGATGAGGTAGGAATAGATTCGCTTATGAATTAATTTTTCGAAGATTTTAGAGAGAGTGTGTAAGTTGGATATTGGCCTATAGTTATTCAAATCTGTTTTGTCTCCTCCTTTATGGATTGAGGTGACCCTTGCTATTTGGAGAACTGTAGGGAAGGTAGAGGATTCAATGGATTTGTTAAAGAGTGTTGCAATGATTGGTGATAGCACTTGTGATGCTTTTTTGTTTATAAAGGGTGGTAAGGTATTTAAATCTCAAATTCAAATTCAAATTCAAATTCAAAGCTTATTCTCTATAAGGATTACAATGCTGAGTTTACAGAATTTGGTTATTGTGTGGTTTACATGTAGTAAAATAATAATTACAGAGTGTACCACTAGAACGCCTAGCATGGCTAGGCATTTCGGGCAGACTTATATTAAATCTTAAGTTTAAAATGTTACAAAATTGTGAGGTAAGTTGGTATTATGGCTAAGTGACTAAATACTAGTTGTGAGTTTAGCAATGTGAATGCTTTTGTTTTGGCACTATACATAGTTTCAGTATTGGAGTATCACAGGCCAACTTATGACTAGTTAAGATTCATTATTTTGAGAGTGAGATTGATATTTCTGTTTATGGTCAAATGGGTGAGTGAGTGTAAGTGTGAACCACCAGGTGGTATTCGTATTACTAGCTGACAGGGTGTATCAAGGAGATAAGATGTTTTCTGATGGTAGTTTTGAAGGTGATGAATGTGTCTGCAGTTTTGGAATTTTCAGGTAGGGTGTTCCAGATTTTAGGGCCTTTGATATACATTGAATTTTTGTAAAGGTTTAGTCGGACACGGGGAATGTCATAGAGATGTTTGTGTCTGGTGTTGTGCCTGTGGGTTCTGTCACAACTATCAAGAAAGCATTTTAGGTCAAGGTTAATATTGGAATTTAAGGTCCTGTAGATGTAGATTGCACAGTAGTAAGTGTGGATGTACTTAACAGGGAGTAAGTTTAGATCTATGAAGAGTGGGGGGGGGTGTGTTGCCAGGGATGGGATTTAGTGATTATTCTTACTGTGGCTTTTTGTTGGGTTATTATTGGCTTTAGGTGTGTTGCTGCAGTTGAACCCCAAGCACAGATAGCATAGGTGAGGTATGGATATATAAGTGAATGGTATAGTGTGAGAAGGGCAGTTTGCGGCACGTAGTATCGTATCTTGGAGAGGATCCCAACTGTTTTGGATACTTTTTTGGTTATGTGTTGGATATGGGTGCTGAAGTTCAGGTTGTTGTCGAGGTATAGGCCTAGGAATTTGCCCTCATTATGCCTGGCAATTAGAGTGTTGTTGATCTTAATGTTAATTTGCGCATCTCCTGCTCTGCTACCAAACATAATGTAGTAGGTTTTGTCAACGTTAAGCATAAGTTTATTGGCTGTCATCCAAGTCGATATTTTGATCAGCTCCTCATTAACAATGGTGTTGAGGGTTGCAAGATTAGGGTGAGAGATGACATAAATCGTGTCGTCAGCAAAGAGAATGGGGTTCAGGTGTCGAGATATGTTTGGAAGATCATTGATGTATATGAGGAAGAGCAGGGGACCAAGGACACTTCCCTGCGGAACTCCAGTATCAAGTGGCTGTGTTGTTGATGCTGTGTCTTTAATGGTGACATACTGATACCTATTAGTAAGGTAAGATTTGAAATATGCAAGCGCATGGCCTCTTATACCATAATGGTCAAGTTTGTGGAGTAGGATGCCATGGTCTACTGTGTCAAAAGCTTTTCTTAGGTCAATAAAAATTCCTAGTGGATATTCCTTATTTTCCAATGCTATGTAAAGCAGATCTAGCATTTTTATGATTGCATCGTTAGTGCTTTTATTTTTCCTGAATCCAAATTGGCAGGGGTCGAGTATGTTTTGTGCCGTTATAAATTAATATAGTCTCCTGTGCACGAGTTTCTCAAAGATTTTGGATAGCAATGGTAAGTTTGATATTGGCCTATAGTTGTTTAAATCTTTAGGGTCACCACCTTTATGTATTGGTGTAACCCTTGCCGTCTTGAGTAGTTTCGGGAAGGTGCTAGTTTGTAGTGACTTGTTAAAAAGTAATGAGATAGTATGCGAGAGAACATGGGTCACTCTCTTGTACAATAATGGTGGGACATGAGACAGATTCCCCGAGTTATTTTAAAGTGACTTTATAATCTCGGTGACTTCCGTGTGCTTAGTTGAAGCAAGATAGAAGGAATTTGGGAAATTCCCGTCTAGGTAGTCCCCGGCATGGGCATTGGTACGTGGGATTTTACTGGCGGTTTATAACCTATGGTTGAGAAGAAGTCGTTTATCTTGTTAGCTGTGTCGGTGGGTTGCAGTGGTGTTTCATTAGGTTTAGTTAGGACAATATTCTTGGGTTTTTTTCAGTTTGTGGGTCCCTAGAATCTGAGAGAGTGTTTTCCAGGTCTTTTTTATATCTCCTCTTGTGTCAGTGAATCTACTGGAGTAGTATAGTTGTTTGGGTTTCTTTATTACTTTGGTGAGGACTGATGAATAGTGTTTAAGAAAATCTTTGTGTATTAAGCCCTGTCTATATTGCTTTTCATATTGGTGTTTCTTATCAATGGATTTCAGAATGGTGCTGGTTAGCCATGGGCAACCAAGCCATTTGTTTGTGATCTGTTTCGTTTTTATAGGACAATGTTTGTTGTATAGTCTAAGTAGTTTGTTAAGAAAAATGTCTGTCCAGTCATCAATACCATTGGCCTTGGAGAATTCTGTAGGCCAGTCAACAGTCTCTAGGTCAGCTGTGAACTTCCTTATTGAGGCCTCATCATGGAGTCTAAATGAGACTTTGTTGTATTCAAGTGGTGGTTTACTAATGTTTGTCAAGAGGAAGGTAGGGTAGTGGTCTGTAGTGCTATCTGTGATTATCCCTGATTTAAGGGGGGCTAGTATATTGGTCCATATGTGGTCTATTATGGTTGCACTTGTTTCAGTGAGCCCGGTTGGTTTAGTTATTGTTGGTATGAGAAGTGTGTTGTTCATATTGTTGATGAGATCAGTTACAGGCTGATTATCTATTAGGCCATGGTTGATGTTGAAGTCTCCAGCTAAGAGAAGGTGGTGCTTATTCATTTGTCTGTTTGTTATTAGTGCCTTTAATTTCTCACTGAAGTTTGGGATGTTTGTGTGGGGTATCCGGTAAATGGCACCGATTGTTATAGGCGTCTTAAGGTTTTTTACAGTAAAATTAGCAAAAATGTATTCTTCATATTCATCACTAAAGCAATTGGTGGTAATACAAGATAATTGGTTAGAGTAATAGAGTGCAATACCACCCCCAACTTGGTATGGTCTGCAGTTGTGGATTGCTGTGTATCCTGGTAGAGGGTAGATATCTATTGTGTCCTGTTTAAGCCAGGTCTCAGTAAGAATAATGCAGGAGAAGGGTGTCTTTAGTGATTCAAGGAGTGCCAGGAGGTCATCATAGTGTTTGCTTAAGGACCTGATGTTGTAGTTAAGTACTGATAGACTTTTATCATTGTTTAGGATAGTGCTGGCTTGTGATGCTGTGTAGTAAAGGCAGTTACTTTCCAATAGGTTTTGATTGTGTGTCAGATTATGGAGGTTTAGATCAGGGTCAACATGATCAATCATCTTCTAGGTTTAAATTATGGTTATTTATATCCTGAGTTGTGTGTTGAGTTTTAGTACTGATATCTGTAGTGGTGGGAAGTTTGGACAAGTATATAGCTATAGCATTTTGGTCATGTAGAGTATAGTCACTAATACACATAATGGAGTTGGTGTTGTCTATGTGTTGTGCTGGAATGAGCTAAAGTACAACTAGGTATAAACTAATAATATAAAAATACAAATTAAAAATAGCACAAGACTCTCACTTGTAATTGCACTAAGGTCTAATGTAATGACTTTGGTATAGTCTATGTATTGACCTAGAGTGAGCAATAGTACAACTAGGTTTAATCTAATAATATAAAAATACAAATTAAAAATAGCACCAGACTCTCACTAGTAATTACACTATGGTCTAATATAATGACTTTGGTACTGACTATGTATTGAGCTAGAATGAGCTATAGTACAACTGAGTTTAATCTAATGATATAAAAAAGGCACAAGACTCTCAGTTGTAATTGCACTAAGGTGTTATATAAGTTGTTTACAAGAATTAGAGTATAACTAGATTTAAATTGACAAGATAAAATATACAAGTTAAGGTAGCAAAAGAATAAAAAAAAAAAAGAGGTGGTTGGTACTAGTTAGCAAAAGATAGTTAAGGGCCTTGAACAATAATATAATTGAAATATACACTAATTGTACACACAATATAGTCACTAAGATATGAAAACAATCTTAGAGTAGGACTTATAATATAAACTTATAATATAAAAATACAAATTGAAATGGTACTTGCAATTGCACTAGAGTCTGGTATATGTTGTTGACAAGATCAAGAGTATAACTAGATTTAAATTGACAAAATAAAATTCACAATTAAAGTACCAAAAGAATAATAGTAAAAAATAACAATGGTAATGTCTTGGTTATATTATGATAGTAAGATGGTAGACAGGTACACAGGTACACAGGTACACAGGTATGCAGGTACACAGGTACACAGGTACACAGCTACAAAGGATAATATAATGGTTGGAGTTGAATATACAAACTTGAAAATTTGGCAACAAAATGTTATGGGAAGTATAAAATAATGTTTAATGTACAAAAGTAAAATTGACTGGTAGTAAAAATGGTGTTTAATAAAATTTTAGTAAGTAATAATGATTACAAAAAAAGTGAAAAAGTAATGTTTATTTCATTCAATATTGCACTGGTAGTTATACTAGAGGTTATTTGGCAGTTTACCTAGAGTTTACCTGGAGAGAGTTCCGGGGGTCAACGCCCCCGCGGCCCGGTCTGTGACCAGGCCTCCTGGTGGATCAGCCCCTGATCAACCAGGCTGTTGCTGCTGGCTGCACGCAAACCAACGTACGAGCCACAGCCCGGCTGATCAGGAACTGACTTTAGGTGCTTGTCCAGTGCCAGCTTGAAGACTGCCAGGGGTCTGTTGGTAATCCCCCTTATGTGTGCTGGGAGGCAGTTGAACAGTCTCGGGCCCCCTGACACTTATTGTATGGTCTCTTAACGTGCTAGTGACACCCCTGCTTTTCATTGGGGGGATGGTGCATCGTCTGCCAAGTCTTTTGCTTTCGTAGTGAGTGATTTTCGTGTGCAAGTTCGGTACCAGTCCCTCCAGGATTTTCCAGGTGTATATAATCATGTATCTCTCCCTCCTGCGTTCCAGGGAATACAGGTTTAGAAACCTCAAGCGCTCCCAGTAATTGAGGTGTTTTATCTCCGTTATGAGCGCCGTGAAAGTTCTCTGTACATTTTCTAGGTCGGCAATTTCACCTGCCTTGAAAGGTGCTGTTAGAGTGCAGCAATATTCCAGCCTAGATAGAACAAGTGACCTGAAGAGTGTCATCATGGGCTTGGCCTCCCTAGTTTTGAAGGTTCTCATTATCCATCCTGTCATTTTTCTAGCAGATGCGATTGGTACAATTTTATGGTCCTTGAAGGTGAGATCCTCCGACATAATCACTCCCAGGTCTTTGACGTTGGTGTTTCGCTCTATTTTGTGGCCAGAATTTGTTTTGTACTCTGATGAAGATTTAATTTCCTCATGTTTACCATATCTGAGTAATTGAAATTTCTCATCGTTGAACTTCATATTGTTTTCCGCAACCCACTGAAAGATTTGGTTGATGTCTGCCTGGAGCCTTGCAGTGTCTGCAATGGAAGACACTGTCATGCAGATTCGGGTGTCATCTGCAAAGGAAGACACTGTGCTGTGGCTGACATCCTTGTCTATGTCGGATATGAGGATGAGGAACAAGATGGGAGCGAGTACTGTGCCTTGTGGAACAGAGCTTTTCACCGTAGCTGCCTCGGACTTTACTCTGTTGACGACTACTCTCTGTGTTCTGTTAGTGAGGAAATTATAGATCCATCGACCGACTTTTCCTGTTATTCCTTTAGCACGCATTTTGTGCGCTATTACGCCATGGTCACACTTGTCGAAGGCTTTTGCAAAGTCTGTATATATTACATCTGCATTCTTTTTGTCTTCTAGTGCATTTAGGACCTTGTCGTAGTGATCCAATAGTTGAGACAGACAGGAGCGACCTGTTCTAAACCCATGTTGCCCTGGGTTGTGTAACTGATGGGTTTCTAGATGGGTGGTGATCTTGCTTCTTAGGACCCTTTCAAAGATTTTTATGATATGGGATGTTAGTGCTATTGGTCTGTAGTTCTTTGCTATTGCTTTACTGCCCCCTTTGTGGAGTGGGGCTATGTCTGTTGTTTTTAGTAACTGAGGGACGACCCCCGTGTCCATGCTCCCTCTCCATAGGATGGAAAAGGCTCATGATAGGGGCTTCTTGCAGTTCTTGATGAACACAGAGTTCCATGAGTCTGGCCCTGGGGCAGAGTGCATGGGCATGTCATTTATCGCCTGTTCGAAGTCATTTGGCGTCAGGATAACATCGGATAGGCTTGTGTTAATCAAATTTTGTTGCTCTCTCATAAAAAATTCATTTTGATCTTCGACTCTCAGTCTGGTTAGCGGCTTGCTAAAAACTGAGTCATATTGGGACTTGAGTAGCTCACTCATTTCCTTGCTGTCATCTGTGTAGGACCCATCTTGTTTAAGTTTAAATGTCAAAAATGTTAAGAGTAAATTGAAATTATTGTAAAAATGGTGATTATTTATTTTAGTAAGTAATAGCAATTGATAGTATTTAAAAAAATATGAGGTAGTAATATGGACAGAGAAAGTATCAATTCAGCTAATGTTTAAGCAAACAATAGTAAATAAGAAAATTACTTAAGGTGACTTATGCTTACTAGTAAAATCACAAAATGAGGTAGTTGATTATTTAATTACTAAGAGATTGTACAATGAAATTTGAACAATAATGGAGCGAAACATACACTACACTACGTAGGCTTTTAAGTTGGACATTGTTTAGTTATTCTCTGTAAGATTAGTATCCCTGAGAAATCGTGATAGATCATTCTCGTTCGTGATTATGTACAGTTGACCTACATTTGTTTTCCTAACTAGAATTTTCCCATCCCGTGTGAAGCATTGGTGTATTGTGTTATTATTCTCCCGCTTAAGTTTTCTGACTCTATACAGGAGGTTCTGACGTTTTTTGGTAAGACACTCGTTTATGTATACCTCTTTCTTTACTTTAATAGATGCAGTAATTATGTCTTTTTTCCTGTCATGTGAGTGGAATCTAAGCATAACACTTTTTCTACCATGGGATCCTAGTAACCTGGCTTCTTTTATTTCTGACTCCGGTACTGTAACTTTTGTTTGGTCCTTTATGATCTGCAGAGTAATTTCTTTACTGTTTGTTTGGTTCATATCACTGGGAAAAAGTGGACTGTTAACTATTACTGCGTCCGATAGTTTATCTTGTTCAGTTTTATCTTCTTGGAGAGCAAAGTAGTCACTGAACTGGTTATCTAAGTTGTTCTTCCATTCTTTTACTGCTTCTTCAACCTTTGTATTAAGAGATATTATTTGTTGGGTATGGCTATCTATGACTGTCTGGATGGTCTTGTCACAGTTAGTCATTCCTGGTGTTGATAACTTTTGTTCAAGACTGAGGATTTTGTTCTCGAGTTGTGTCATCCTGGTGTCTTGTTTTGTTAGCGTCTCTCGAAGATTCATATTTTCAATAACTAAGGTGGAGATGCATGTCTTTAGGGTATCTGGATCGTTGGTCATACCTGAGAGACTACTTGGTAGGTTGAATCCGGGGAAGAGAGGGGAGGATGGGCTGGTGGCAGCCATGTTTGTTGTTATTGTTGTGGTGTCGCCTTGAGTGGTGGTGAGTGGGGTGGTTGCTGGGCTGGCGTCCTCCTGGCTACACTTGTTGAATAGTTGATTTTTCGGTGTTTTCTTGCTGGCCTTGGTGCTGTTTCCTCTTAGATTGCACCTCATAATACTACAGGAATTGTTGTAGTTAAGAAGTTGTAGTTATACAAAGTTTAGGGTTATGTTGTTCGGCTGGCAGCGGGGTGTTGCTTTCGGTTTGTGGGCAGTCTTCCTTTGATCTCTATTATTTTCGATTTGTAGGTTTCACTGTTGGTAATCTTTGGTCATTCTGGGTGCTACGTTGGGTAGTGCAGTTTTGCTTGTAACTAGGTCATCATAGGAGCATTGGTAGCTCTGATAGTTGGAGAAAAGTACGGAGCTTGGAGGTTGCTGCTGCCGCTGCCACTGCTGCAAAAATCCTCTTGTCTTTTTTTTAGCGTGTTGATAATAAGGGAGACTTCGTATGGGTTAGTCGGGGCTAGGAACAGTGTGTTTGGGTAGTTGCCAGTGAGGTAGTCATTGAGTGGGGTGTCTGAGCTTGGGATTTTATTGGCAAGGTTTTTACCTATAGTGGAGAAGAAATCATTGAGTCTGTTTGCTGTTTCAGTTGGTGGGAGTTGGGGTTCATCTGATTTTGTTAATTTAATTTCGCTATTTCGTGATATCTTTTTTGTTCCTAGAATTTCTGATAAGGTTTTCCAGGTCTTATCAGGCTGGTTAGGATTGATGAGTAACCTTTTGTTTGGTCTCTGGTTATGTGACCCATTCTGTAATATTTTTCATATAGGTGTTTTGTGTTTATGAATTTGAGAATGCTGGGTGTTAGCCAGGGACTGTTCAATCTCTTAGCTGTCATCTGTTTAGTTTTTTTAGAGTAGTGCTTGTTATAGAAGTATTGGGTCTTTTTAGAAAATTATTAATACATTCATCAATAGATTTCTAGCTCAGTGTGCCGGTCAATATTTGTCACTGCTGTTGTGAAGTTATTAATGGCTGCCTCATTGTGAAGTTTGAAGGTAACTTTAGTAGTGTCTTGGGGTGATTTACCAAGATTTGTTATGAGGAAGGTAGGGTAGTGGTCTGTGGTATTATCTGTGATTATGCCTGATTTTAAAGGGGATATGGTGTTAGTCCAGATGTGGTCAAGTAGGGAAACACTAGTCTCTGTAACTCTCGTAGGCTTTGTTACTGTCGGTAGCAACATGCAGTTACTCATTGTGTTTGTGAATTCAGTAACGTGAGGGTCCTGGCATTGCAGGAGATTTATATTGAAGTCACCTGAGAGTAGTAAGTGATCTTTGTTCATGCGTGCATCAGTTATCATACTTCATAGGTTTTCACTAAAACGGCTAATGTTTGACTTTGGTACTCTGTAGATGTTTATCACTGTGAGAGGTTTTTGTAGGTATTTGGATTTGAATTTAGCTATTATATATTCCCCATGTTCATACCTTGTGCAAGTATTAGTGATACATTTTAGTTGGTCTGAGTAGTATATAGCTGTGCCACCCCCTTGTTGATCTGGCCTACAGTTGTGTATGGCTGTGTAACCAGGAATGGCATAGACATTAGTAGTATCAGGCTTTAGCCAGGTTTCAGTGAGTGTAATGATGGACATACTTGCATGCAAGGAATTTAGTAATGCTGTGAGGTCATCCTAATGCTTGCTTAAAGATCTGATATTGTAGTTAAAGACAGTTATGTTGTTGTTATCTCTGTTATCCCTGTATCTGTACCATATGGTGCCCTGTACAGTATGGTACCCTGTACCATATAGTACCCTGTGCCATATGGTACCCTGTACCATATGGTACCCTGCACCATATGGTACCCTGCACCATATGTTATCCTGTACTGCATGATACCCTATACCATATAGTACAATGTACCATATGGTACCCTGTAACATATGATACCATGTACCATATGGTCAATAGGTGTTGGTGGCATGAGACACCAGCCAAGACTGAGTAAGAGGCGACACAAGCTAGCTACTGACTCCGCAGTTTCCCAGACAAAGTGCTTTGTCATCCACCTCAAGGAACACGTAAAGTTCCTGTACACTTGTAAATATATAATAGAACATTACTAATATACAACATTTTTGCATATTTTTGTTGTAAACAACTATTGTAAAAATAATAATGAAAATATTAGTGTGTTTATTGTGTTGATTACAACAGTACCATATAGTACCATACAGTACAATGTACCATATGGTACCAATGCACCATATGGTACCATTGCACCATATGGTACCACTGTATCATATTGTACCATTGTATCATGTGCCATTGTACCATATTGTACCATATGGTACCATTGTATCATATGGTGCCATTGTACCATATGGTACCATTGCACCCTATGGCACCATTGTACCATATGGTACTATATGGTACTGTTGTATTCAGCACAATAACCGCACTAATATTTTAATCTTTTTGTTTACAATAAACTTGTAAACAAGTTTTGTAAGCAATATAACGATAAGCAAATTAGTGCAGTTATTGTGTTGAATACAATGAGTGTACATTTATACAATATACAGTGGTCCCTCAATAATCGTCCGGCTTAAAAGTCGTCCATTTTGGAAATAGTCCTGGTATTTCATCTAAATATTTGCTCGCAAATGGTCTGGTAACTCGCTAATAGTCCTTCGTCCAGGACGCGTACTCGTGCTCTGAGCCACCTGGGCCTTCCCTTCCCAGCCAGTGTGCCATTGTTTACTAGTGAGCGACGGTCCCCTCACTTGCTCCAATGAAATATTTCATAATATTCCATTGATTTTAGTGCTTGCAAGTGTTAAATAAGCTACCATGGCTCCAAAGAAAGCTCCTAGTGTGTATACAAAAGGGTATGGGATACAAGTACCTAGAATGGTACTTGTATCCCATACCCTTTTCACACCTCTGTCGAACTGCTCGGTATTATGCCAAATATTATTCATTCTGAAGTATTTAACATGTTTTTATGTTATTTATACAGTGGACCCTCGACCAACGAAGGCATCGTGTCACGTTAAATCCGACTAGCGATACATTTTAACGCAAAAATTTTGCCTCGACTAGCACTAAAAAACTCGACCAACATGATTCGTTCTGGTCGAGACGCGTCCACTTGCGGCCTGAGTGCACGCCTCACTCATCTCATGGGTGCCAGTGTTAACAAAAGGCCAGCCACTGCGGGCGCATCCAAACATACAATTGGAACATTTCATATTATCACAGCGTTTTAAGTGATTGTACCTGCAAAATAAGTCACCATGGGCCCCAAGAAAGCTTCTAGTGCCAACCCTGTGGTAAAAAGGGTGAGAAATACTATTGTACCACAGTCAGCTTCTGCTGCACCACAGTCAGCTGTTGCTGGATCAGTCAGCTGTTGCTGCACCATGGTCAGCTGTTGCTGAACCAGTCAGCTGTTGCTGGACCAGCCAGCTGTTGCTGGATCAGTCAGCTGTTGCTGAACCATGGTCAGCTGTTGCTGGACCAGTCAGCTGTTGCTGGATCAGTCAGCTGTTGCTGCACCATGGTCAGCTGTTGCTGGACCAGTCAGCTGTTGCTGGATCAGTCAGCTGTTGCTGCACCACGGTCAGCTGTTGCTGAACCAGTCAGCTGTTGCTGGATCAGTCAGCTGTTGCTGCACCATGGTCAGCTGTTGCTGGACCAGTCAGCTGTTGTTGCACCATGCTCAGCTGTTGCTGGACCAGTCAGCTGTTGCTGCATCACAGTCAGCTGTATTACTCGAAGATGTGGAGAGTGTGTTGTTGGTGTGGCTTAACGTGAAACAATTTCCGAGAAACGATTAACCCCAGAGGGTTAGCCACCCTGGATAACCCAAGAAAGTCAGTGCATCATCGAGGACTGTGTAACTTATTTCCACTGGGGTCCTTAATCTTGTGCCCCAGTCCCACAACAGTTGACTAACACCCAGGTGAACAGGAAAAAATGCCTGGAACTAGTGCTCATATTGGTGAATTTAAGGCCAGCAAAGGTTGGTTTGAGAGATTTAAGAATTGTAGTGGCATACACAGTGTGATAAGGCATGGTGAAGCTGAAAAATTCCAACCCTAACAAGTGTTCAATTGTGATGAAACAGGCCTGTTCTGGAAGGAAATGCCAAACAGGACCTACATTACTCAGGAGGAAAAGGCACTCCCAGGATATAAGCCATTAGGACTTGACACCTCAAGTCCTAATGGAAGGGGATTTTCCTTCTAAACACTAACACCATCCACATTCTCCCCTCCTCCCATCCCATCAATCATCACCAGATCTTCAATAAAGGTAAGTGTCATGTAATTGCACATGTCTTCTTCAGTTTGTGTGTATTAAAATTAATATTTCATGTGGTAAATTTTTTTTTCATACTTTGGAGTGTCAGGAACGGATTAATTTGATTTCCATTATTTCTTATGGGGAAAATTAAGTCGACTAACGATAATTTTGACTAACGTTGAGCTCTCAGGAACAGATTAATAGCGTTGGTCGAGGGTCCACTGTATTGTTTATTATGTCAGATCAATTGTGATAGACAAGCTCTGGTGTTGATATTAGTGTAATAATAAAGCATGTTCCCCTGCATCACGAGACTGAGCTCATGGCAACTGACACAGGCTTTAAAGCCACCTTATCTTTAATGGACAATGTACTGTGTAGGTGCTTTACACAATGAGAAGCATTTCTTTTATTCATTGGAACTATGGCTAGAGCTAAAATGAAGCAGGTTATAACAATAAATGGAGAAAAAGAAATTGGATTGACTTATGCAGCAAGTAGTGCTACCAAACAGTATTAGCAGGTTGGTGTGGTGACCCTGGGAATTTGAAATTATGCTAGCCGAAATTAGTGCTGAATAACTGAAGGAACCGAATAACTGATTGCTGATTTTGTGGTGGCAGACCTGTAAAAACAATACAGTGGACCCCTGCCTTTCGGCGGCCACAATTTCCATGAAATCTGACTTTCGGCAACTTTTTTCAGCAAAATATAGCCTCGTGGTTCATGGTTGGCCTTGTGATTTGGCGACTATCTGGTACGCGTCAGAGTGGCATCCCAACATGAGCCTGCACTCAAAGCCAGTCCCCTGCACCATTCACACTCAGTGTACAATTGTTTATCAGCGAGTGACCATCACCCCACTTGTTCATGCGATACATTCCATAATAATCCATTGTTTATTGTGCTTGCAACTGATATAAGTCACTGTGGGCCCAAAGAAAGCTTCAGTGATTCTACGATATGTACAATTCTAAAGCAGCAGGTATAAATAAAGGCTATAGCACCAGCCAGCGATAAAGTGTAGCATTAACAGTGTAGCAAGTAAGTTAAGCAATTAAGCAATAGAAAAACGACACAGAAGTAACTCTCCAGTGTTGTTGGAGGAGTATAGGACCACTGAACATACGCTGCCCTGCTATTTTCCACCACCTTAAACCTCTGCCAGCATCTTCTCTATCAAACTAATTAAACTGAAATCTCCTCCAAGGTAAGTGTAAATATTTCTTATTTATAAATTAAAGTGTAAATATTTCTTATTTATAAATTATGTACATTGTTTAATTGTGAATAATGTTGGCTTCTGCTGCCACCTGCAGTATCACTAATATGTACTGCTTCTCTCAGTGGCCCTTATAAACCCAACTGCAACAACACCAACACTTACTCCTCACATATGTTATAGCATATTTCATTCATGCTAGAGTATATATCATGTTTCTATGTTATTAATATTGTTTATTATATCATATTATGATGTCTTATTATTGTGTCATGTTTTGATAGATAAATAAGCTGTAGAGATGATAGTAGCATCATATTGAAGCATAATAAACTTGCCTCCCTCTCGTCTCCTACCTGTCTGCCATGCACCAACAACAATCTTCAATAAAGGTAATCTTGAAGTCATTCTGTTTCGCTCCATTCTCTCTACATGTCCGAACCACCTCAACAACCCTTCCTCAGCCCTCTGGACAACAGTTTTGGTAATCCCGCACCTCCTCCTAACTTCCAAACTACGAATTCTCTGCATTATATTCACACCACACATTGCCCTCAGACATGACATCTCCACTGCCTCCAGCCTTCTCCTCGCTGCAACATTCATCACCCATGCTTCACACCCATATAAGAGCGTTGGTAAAACTATACTCTCATACATTCCCCTCTTTGCCTCCAAGGACAAAGTTCTTTGTCTCCACAGACTCCTAAGTGCACCACTCACTCTTTTTCCCTCATCAATTCTATGATTCACCTCATCTTTCATAGACCCATCCGCTGACACGTCCACTCCCAAATATCTGAATACGTTCACCTCCTCCATACTTTCTCCCTCCAATCTGATATTCAATCTTTCATCACCTAATCTTTTTGTTATCCTCATAACCTTACTCTTTCCTGTATTCACCTTTAATTTTCTTCTTTTGCACACCCTACCAAATTCATCCACCAATCTCTGCAGCTTCTCTTCAGAATCTCCCAAGAGCACAGTGTCATCAGCAAAGAGCAGCTGTGACAACTCCCACTTTGTGTGTGATTCTTTATCTTTTAACTCCACGCCTCTTGCCAAGACCCTCGCATTTACTTCTCTTACAACCCCATCTATAAATATATTAAACAACCACGGTGACATCACACATCCTTGTCTAAGGCCTACTTTTACTGGGAAAAAATTTCCCTCTTTCCTACATACTCTAACTTGAGCCTCACTATCCTCGTAAAAACTCTTCACTGCTTTCAGTAACCTACCTCCTACACCATACACTTGCAACATCTGCCACATTGCCCCCCTATCCACCCTGTCATACGCCTTTTCCAAATCCATAAATGCCACAAAGACCTCTTTAGCCTTATCTAAATATTGTTCACTTATATGTTTCACTGTAAACACCTGGTCCACACACCCCCTACCTTTCCTAAAGCCTCCTTGTTCATCTGCTATCCTATTCTCCGTCTTACTCTTAATTCTTTCAATTATAACTCTACCATACACTTTACCAGGTACACTCAACAGACTTATCCCCCTATAATTTTTGCACTCTCTTTTATCCCCTTTGCCTTTATACAAAGGAACTATGCATGCTCTCTGCCAATCCCTAGGTACCTTACCCTCTTCCATACATTTATTAAATAATTGCACCAACCACTCCAAAACTATATCCCCACCTGCTTTTAACATTTCTATCTTTATCCCATCAATCCCGGCTGCCTTACCCCCTTTCATTTTACCTACTGCCTCACGAACTTCCCCCACACTCACAACTGGCTCTTCCTCACTCCTACAAGATGTTATTCCTCCTTGCCCTATACACGAAATCACAGCTTCCCTATCTTCATCAACATTTAACAATTCCTCAAAATATTCCCTCCATCTTCCCAATACCTCTAACTCTCCATTTAATAACTCTCCTCTCCTATTTTTAACTGACAAATCCATTTGTTCTCTAGGCTTCCTTAACTTGTTAATCTCACTCCAAAACTTTTTCTTATTTTCAACAAAATTTGTTGATAACATCTCACCCACTCTCTCATTTGCTCTCTTTTTACATTGCTTCACCACTCTCTTAACCTCTCTCTTTTTCTCCATATACTCTTTCCTCCTTGCATCACTTCTACTTTGTAAAAACTTCTCATATGCTAACTTTTTCTCCCTTACTACTCTCTTTACATCATCATTCCACCAATCGCTCCTCTTCCCTCCTGCACCCACTTTCCTGTAACCACAAACTTCTGCTGAACACTCTAACACTACATTTTTAAACCTACCCCATTCCTCTTCGACCCCATTGCCTTTGCTCTCATTAGCCCATCTATCCTCCAATAGCTGTTTATATCTTACCCTAACTGCCTCCTCTTTTAATTTATAAACCTTCACCTCTCTCTTCCCTGATGCTTCTATTCTCCTTGTATCCCATCTACCTTTTACTCTCAGTGTAGCAACAACTAGAAAGTGATCTGATATATCTGTGGCCCCTCTATAAACATGTACATCCTGAAGTCTACTCAACAGTCTTTTATCTACCAATACATAATCCAACAAACTACTGATACTACTGATACACAAATAACCCGCACATAAAAGAGAGAAGCTTACGACGACGTTTCGGTCCGACTTGGATCATTGACAAAGTCACACTAACCAGAGGGGGAGCAGGACGGCTATATATAGGTTATATAGCCGTCCTGCTCCCCCTCTGGTTAGTGTGACTTTGTCAATGGTCCAAGTCGGACCGAAACGTCGTCGTAAGCTTCTCTCTTTTATGTGCGGGTTATTTGTGTATCGTTCCAGTCACGGTATTGTGCCTTTTTTTTTTTTATTTGTAAATGTGATGTTAAATGTTCATTTATCCATTTTTATTAGTGCTTTATATTCATTTGTCATTGTTTTCTGTATGTTAATCTATATATAATCTTTAAAAAAATATTTTATGTTAATACTTTTTGGTGTTTGAAATGGATTAATTGGATTTACATTATTTCTTATGGGAAAATGGTTTTGCCAATCGTAAATTTCACCATTCAGCAGACTTTCTGCAGCGGATTAATCGTGAAACTTGGGGGGTCCACTGTATTACAATTAATGGTTCAAACAATAATATTTCATGGGTTGGCAGATGTTTAATAGGCTAGAGATAATATAATATAATAATTAGAAGTTGTTTTGGTTGGTTTGGTTAGTAATAGAGATGAGATGATTTTTAAGCAAAGTCCTAAATTTATAAGTAGTTAAGGGATTCTTTCCTGGTTCAGGTAGTGAATTCAAGATATTTGGACCCTTTATCTACATTACATTTTTGCATACTGTGAGGCTGACATGATGCATGTCAAGATGTGCCTTATGCCTTGTATTATGATTGTGCATTCAATTCAAATTCAAATTCAAAGTTTATTCTCTATAAGGATTACAATGCTGAGTTTACAGAAATTTGGTTATTGTGTGGTTTACATGTAGTAAAATTGTGATTACAGAGTGTACCACTAGAACGCTTAGCATGGCTAGGCATTTCGGGCAGACTTAGTTTTATTCTTAATTGTAAAATATTACAAATTATGAGGTAAGTTGGTATTATGGCTAAGTGACTAAATACTAGTTTGTGAGTTTAGCAATGTGAATGCTTTTGTTTTGGCACAGTACATAGTTTCAGTATTGGAGTATCACAGGATTCATTATTCATTAGTGGCTCCCTAGTATATTGATGATAAAGGCTAAAGTGTCATTTGAAAACAGGTGAATTTGTAAATGAAGTGATAAGCCTATAGAGGCAGGTGCCAGAAGTCGCCAGAATCTTACCACAGGTCAGCTGTTTTTAATAATCTTCCTGGCCTGCTAGTGTACTCGCATATAATCTAGTGATACCAGTGAATAGCAGAATACAGTGCTGTAGTAGCAACTAACCAGTATTATAATGGTACTTAGTGGAGTGGAGTGACTTTCATTAGTTTCTTTTTCTTGAAATACCAGACGTTACTGTGAATTTCATATAACCTGTAGTTACCAGCGGTCGCAATATACACAACGAGAAGCAATTATTACTACAGAAAAAGCGTCCTTCCTCCAAAATTTGCACCAGTCAACTATAGTGATAATATAGCATTTATTGTGGTGGAGACTGAAAAAAAAAAATAGAGAAGCTAGATACAGCGATTGATAAACAAGGGTGGAGGTCGACCGTTCGTCATTGTAGGAGTGCCAGCAGTCACCGGCTCTTCAACACGCAAGTTATACTTTTGTATCAATCAAATCACATATTACTCGGGTAGATAATTTCCAGTAGATCCTTCATGTGTTAGCTCAAATCACCGACCAGTATGTTTTAAATAAGTGACCCACTGCTCAGATCAGATAGACTGGTCCGAACCCTTGACTGGTCCGAACCCTTAACTGGTCCGAACCCTTGACTGGTCCGAACCCTTGACTGGTCCGAACCCTTGACTGGTCCGAACCCTTGACTGGTCCGAACCCTGGACTGGTTTCAAACGGTTTCGTGCACTACCTAGCAGGTTATTAATAGAATTTTCAAGAGGTTGCTAGTAGAATTGCAGTAAATCAACCATTCAAATCATTATGAAGCTGTGTGTAGTCTGTGGTCAGTCAAACAAACGGGCTTCCACATGCATAAATTGTCATTTTTGTGGAAATTGGTGTCACGCCCCTTGTGCAGATATCCAAGAACTAGCTACAAGCAGTATTAAAACAGGGAAGTGTTTTTGGGTATGCCCAAATGAGATAAATCTGTGGACTAAAATCACAAGGGTATTAAAAGAGGTCAACATCAAAGCTGCTTTCATAGAAAACCTGGAAGCTTTCTACAACAGATGGGAACATAAAAAGTATGGGCTGAATGGTACTGCCCTTGATACTGGCCATGTAGTCAGAAACTGTAAGGCTGGAGATGATGTCCTGGTAGTCAGTAAATGGGGGGCTGATAGTGCTGTCCTGGGAGACAGTAATGGTGAAGCTGGAGGTGCTGTCCTGGGAGACAGTAATGGTGAAGCTGGAGGTGCTGTCCTGGGAGACAGTAATGGTGAAGCTGGAGATGCTGTCCTGGGAGACAGTAATGGGGAAGCTGGAGATGCTGTCCTGGGAGACAGTAATGGTGAAGCTGGAGATTTTGTCCAGGTAGTCGGGAATTATATGCAGGAAGGAATACATATAAATGACCTCATAGGGGACAGGAGCCATAGTAGGGAAACAAGTGTAGTCAAAGATAAGATAAAACCAATATTGCAAACTAGAAATACCGCAGGAAATAGCAAACAAGAGGACTCCACTAGCAATAGTGAGGATATATTACCAAAAACAACTGGTGGGAGCTCCATTGTTGGTGCTAGGGAGGATAGAAGTAAGACAGGGAAACATGCACCAACAGGGAATACAGTCACAGAAACCCAAGGCAAACGGAAACCAAGCCTGTGCACATACTATGCACTCGGTATCTGCTGGCATGGGAAATCTGGAAAAACAGATGGGACGTGCAACTATGACCACCCTAGAAAATGCCATACCCATATGACAACAGGAAAATGCAAACTCCCTTCCTGTAAGCTTTTTCACCCTGAACTGTGTACCTCTTCAGTACAGGAAAGACTGTGCTATAACTTAAATTGCCAGGCATACCATCTAAAGGGGACAAAAAGATACAAAACATCCAGGCCATGGGAAAACCTGGGTAGCCACAGCCACTCAAGTAGGAGAGGTTTTTTAGTGCCAGGAAGGAAAAAAAACTGGCAGGAAATGGCAGAAATCGTACACCAAATCCAGTCATTCCTGGAGTGGAACCACAGTCGATGGCCTCCACTCCAAACCAACAGATACAGATACTAATGCCGGAAAAAAAATCCCCCCCCAGTACCAACAATACCACCAGTCCGATAACATTCTTCTTTGCAAATATACAGGGTCTAAAGCCAACAACAAACAACAAAATACCTTTCATCCGTGGACTGCTCGCAGAGGCAAAGGCAATGTTCGCGGCTTTCACTGAGACCCACATAAAGGATCACTTGGACAACAAAATATGGATCCCAGGTTACAACCTATACAGATGTGACAGAGTGAACAGGCAAAAGGGGGGGGGTTGGCCTGTACATTGCAGAGTCACTTGTTTGCACAGAACTGCTAAATTCCTCAAATGATGTAGTGGAAGTTTTAGCAGTAAAGGTCGAGAACCAAAACCTAGTCATTGTGGTAGTCTACAAGCCTCCGGATGCAACATCCCAGCAATTCCAGGAACAGCTGTTAAAAATTGACCACTGTCTGGAAAACCTTCCAGCTCCTGCACCAAACATCTTGCTCCTGGGGGATTTCAACTTAAGGCACCTAAAATGGAGGAATATAGCAAATAATATTGTTGCAGTAATAACACCAGGAGGCAGCTCTGATGAAAACTCACACTCACGCGAGCTTTTAAATCTCTGCACAAAATTCAATTTAAACCAGCAAATAATAGAGCCTACTAGACTGGAGAATACACTAGACCTCATCTTCACTAACAATGATGATCTGATAAGAAATGTTACCATATCAAAAACAATATACTCAGATCACAACATAATTGAGGTTCAGTCATGTATGCGCGGAGCCCCAGACCGACATAATGAGATTAGTCACGAGGGAGCATTCACCAAATTCAACTTCAATAACAAAAACATAAAGTGGGACCAAGTAAACCAAGTCCTAACCGATATAAGCTGGGAAGATATACTAAGCAGCACAGACCCCAACTTATGCCTAGAACAGATTAACTCGGTGGCACTCGACGTATGCACAAGGCTTATTCCTCTAAGAAAAAGGAGGAGTAGATGTAAAACAGAAAGAGACAGGCGCTCCCTTTACAGGCGACGGAAAAGAATAACAGAGCGGCTAAAAGAGGTCAATATATCTGAAATGTGTAGGGAGACACTGGTCAGAGAAATAGCAAGCATCGAACTTAAGCTAAAAGAATCCTTTAGGAGTCAGGAATCGCGGGAAGAACTAAAAGCCATAAATGAAATCGAAAGAAACCCAAAGTATTTCTTCTCCTATGCCAAATCAAAATCAAGAACAACGTCCAGTATTGGGCCCCTACTTCAACAAGATGGGTCCTACACGGATGACAGCAAGGAAATGAGTGAACTACTCAAGTCCCAATATGACTCAGTTTTTAGCAAGCCGCTAACCAGACTGAGAGTCGAAGATCAAAATGAATTTTTTATGAGATAGCCACAAAATTTGATGAACACAAGCCTATCCGATGTTATCCTGACGCCAAATGACTTCGAACAGGCGATAAATGACATGCCCATGCACTCTGCCCCAGGGCCAGACTCATGGAACTCTGTGTTCATCAAGAACTGCAAGAAGCCCCTATCACGAGCCTTTTCCATCCTATGGAGAGGGAGCATGGACACGGGGGTCGTCCCACAGTTACTAAAAACAACAGACATAGCCCCACTCCACAAAGGGGGCAGTAAAGCAACAGCAAAGAACTACAGACCAATAGCACTAACATCCCATATCATAAAAATCTTTGAAAGGGTCCTAAGAAGCAAGATCACCACCCATCTAGAAACCCATCAGTTACACAACCCAGGGCAACATGGGTTTAGAACAGGTCGCTCTTGTCTGTCTCAACTATTGGATCACTACGACAAGGTCCTAAATGCACTAGAAGACAAAAAGAATGCAGATGTAATATATACAGACTTTGCAAAAGCCTTCGACAAGTGTGACCATGGCGTAATAGCGCACAAAATGCGTGCTAAAGGAATAACAGGAAAAGTCGGTCGATGGATCTATAATTTCCTCACTAACAGAACACAGAGAGTAGTCGTCAACAGAGTAAAGTCCGAGGCAGCTACGGTGAAAAGCTCTGTTCCACAAGGCACAGTACTCGCTCCCATCTTGTTCCTCATCCTCATATCCGACATAGACAAGGATGTCAGCCACAGCACAGTGTCTTCCTTTGCAGATGACACCCGAATCTGCATGACAGTGTCTTCCATTGCAGACACTGCAAAGCTCCAGGCGGACATCAACCAAATCTTTCAGTGGGCTGCAGAAAACAATATGAAGTTCAACGATGAGAAATTTCAATTACTCAGATATGGTAAACATGAGGAAATTAAATCTTCATCAGAGTACAAAACAAATTCTGGCCACAAAATAGAGCGAAACACCAACGTCAAAGACCTGGGAGTGATCATGTCGGAGGATCTCACCTTCAAGGACCATAACATTGTATCAATCGCATCTGCTAGAAAAATGACAGGATGGATAATGAGAACCTTCAAAACTAGGGAGGCCAAGCCCATGATGACACTCTTCAGGTCACTTGTTCTATCTAGGCTGGAATATTGCTGCACACTAACAGCACCTTTCAAGGCAGGTGAAATTGCCGACCTAGAAAATGTACAGAGAACTTTCACGGCGCGCATAACGGAGATAAAACACCTCAATTATTGGGAGCGCTTGAGGTTCCTAAACCTGTATTCCCTGGAATGCAGGAGGGAGAGATACATGATTATATACACCTGGAAAATCCTAGAGGTACTAGTACCGAACTTGCACACGAGAATCACTCACTACGAAAGCAAAAGACTTGGCAGACGATGCACCATCCCCCCAATGAAAAGCAGGGGTGTCACTAGCACGTTAAGAGACCATACAATAAGTGTCAGGGGCCCGAGACTGTTCAACTGCCTCCCAGCACACATAAGGGGGATTACCAACAGACCCCTGGCAGTCTTCAAGCTGGCACTGGACAAGCACCTAAAGTCAGTTCCGGATCAGCCGGGCTGTGGCTCGTACGTTGGTTTGCGTGCAGCCAGCAGCAACAGCCTGGTTGATCAGGCTCTGATCCACCAGGAGGCCTGGTCACAGACCGGGCCACGGGGGCGTTGACCCCCGGAACTCTCTCCAGGTAAACTCCAGGTAATATTTCTGTTTATGGTCAAATGAGTGAGTGAGTGTAAGTGTGAACCACCAGGTGGTATTCGTGTAGTTAGTTGACGGGGTGTATCAGGGAGATAAGATGTTTTCTAATGGTAGTTTTGAAGGTGATGAATGTGTCTGCAGTTCTAGAGTTCTCAGGTAGGGTATTCCAGATTTTAGGGCCTTTGACATACATTGAATTTTTGTAAAGGTTTAGTCGGACACGGGGAATGTCGTAGAGATGTTTGTGTCTGGTGTTATGCCTGTGGGTTCTGTCACAACTATCAAGAAAGCGTTTTAGGTCAAGGTTGATATTAGAGTTTAAGGCCCTGTAGATGTAGATTGCACAGTAGTAAGTGTGGATGTACTGAACTGGGAGTAAGTTTAGGTCTATGAAGAGTGGGGGGGTGTGTTGCCAGGGATGGGATTTAGTGATTATTCTTACTGCAGCTTTTTGTTGGGTTATTATTGGCTTTAGGTGTGTTGCTGCAGTTGATCCCCAAGCACAAATAGCATAGGTGAGGTATGGATAAATAAGTGAGTGGTATAGTGTGAGAAGGGCATTTTGCGGCACGTAGTATCGTATCTTGGAGAGGATCCCAACCGTTTTGGATACTTTTTTGGTTATATGCTGGATATGGGTGCTGAAATTCAGGTTGTTGTCAAGGTATAAGCCTAGGAATTTGCCCCCATTATTTCTGGTAATTAGAGTGTTGTCAATATTAATGTTAATTTGTGTATCTCCTGCTCTGCTACCAAACATAATATAGTAAGTTTTGTCAGTGTTAAGCGTAAGTTTATTGGCTGTCATCCAAGTCGATATTTTAATCAGCTCCTCATTCACAATGGTGTTGAGGGTGGCAAGATTAGGGTGAGAGATGACATAAGTCGTGTCATCAGCAAAGAGAATGGGTTTCAGGTGTTGGGATACGTTTGGAAGGTCATTGATGTATATGAGGAAGAGCAGAGGACCAAGGACACTTCCCTGCGGAACTCCAGTATCAAGTGGCCGTGTTGCTGATGCTGTGTCTTTAATGGTGACGTACTGATACCTATTAGTAATGTAAGATTTGAAATAAGCAAGCGCATGGCCTCTTATACCGTAATGATCAAGTTTGTGGAGTAGGATGTCGTGGTCTACTGTGTCAAAAGCTTTTCTTAGGTCAATAAAAATTCCTAGTGGATATTCCTTATTTTCTAATGCTGTGTAAAGCAGATCTAGCATTTTTATGATTGCATCATTAGTGCTTTTATTTTTCCTGAATCCAAATTGGCAGGGGTTGAGTGTGTTTCGAGCCGTTATAAATGAATGCAGTCTCCTGTGCACGAGTTTCTCAAAGATTTTGGATAGCAATGGTAAGTTAGATATTGGCCTATAGTTGTTTAAGTCTGTAGGGTCACCACCTTTATGTATTGGTGTAACCCTTGCCATCTTGAGTAGTTTCGGGAAGGTGCTAGTCTCTAGTGACTTGTTAAAAAGTAATGAAATAGCATGCGAAAGGACATGGGCCGCTCGCTTGTACAGTAATGGTGGGACATGAGACAGATTCCCCGAGTTATTTTTAAGTGACTTTATAATCTCAGTGACTTCCGTGGGCTCAGTTGGTGCAAGATAGAAGGAATTAGGGAAATTCCCATCTAGGTAGTCCCCGGCATGAGCATTGGTATGTGGGATTTTACTGGCGAGATTAGATCCTATGGTTGAGAAGAAGTCGTTTATCTTGTTAGCTGTGTCAGTGGAATGTAGTGGTGTTTCATTAGGTTTAGTTAGGACAATATTCTTGGTTTTTCTCAGTTTGTGGGTCCCTAGAATCTGAGAGAGTGTTTTCCAGGTCTTTTTTATATCTCCTCTAGTGTCTGTGAATCTACTGGAGTAGTATAGTTGTTTGGCTTTCTTTATTACTTTGGTGAGAGCTGATGAATAGTGTTTAAGAATATCTTTGTGTATTAAGCCCTGTCTATATTGCTTTTCATATTGGTGTTTCTTGTCAATGGATTTCAGAATGGTGCTGGTTAGCCATGGGCAACCAAGCCGTTTGTTTGTGATCTGTTTTGTTTTTATAGGACAATGTTTGTTGTATAGTCTAAGTAATTTGTTAAGAAAAATGTCTGTCCAGTCATCAATACCATTGGCCTTGGAGAATTCTGTAGGCCAATCAACAGTCTCTAGGTCAGCTGTGAACTTCCTTACTGAGGCCTCGTCATGGAGTCTAAATGAGACTTTGTTGTATTCAAGTGGTGGTTTACTAATGTTTGTCAGGAGGAAGGTAGGGTAGTGGTCTGTAGTGCTATCTGTGATTATCCCTGATTTAAGGGGGGCTAGTATATTGGTCCATATGTGGTCTATTATGGTTGCACTTGTCTCAGTGAGCCTGGTTGGTTTAGTTATTGTTGGTATGAGAAGTGTGTTGTTCATATTGTTGATGAAATCAGTTACAGGCTGATCATCTAGTAAGCCAAGGTTGATGTTGAAGTCTCCAGCTAAGAGAAGGTGGTGCTTATTCATTTGTCTGTTTGTTATTAGTGACTTTAATTTCTCACTGAAATTTGGGATGTTTGTGTGAGGTATCCGGTAAATGGCACCGATTGTTATAGGCGTCTTAAGGTTTTTTACAGTAAAATTAGCAAAAATGTATTCCCCATATTCATCACTAAAGCAAGTGGTGCTAAGACAAGATAATTGGTTAGAGTAATAGATTGCAATACCACCCCCAACTTGGTTTGGTCTGCAGTTGTGAATTGCTGTGTATCCTGGTAGAGGGTAGATATCTATTGTGTCCTGCTTAAGCCAGGTCTCAGTAAGAATAATGCAGGAGAAGGGTGTCTTTAGTGATTCAAGGAGTGCTAGGAGGTCATCATAGTGTTTGCTTAAGGACCTGATGTTGTAGTTAAGTACTGATAGACTTTTAGCATTGTTTAGGATAGTGGTGGCTTGTGATGCTGTGTAATAAAGGCAGTTACTTTCCAATAGGTTTTGATTGGGTGTCAGATTATGGAGGTTTAGATCAGGGTCAACGTGATCAATCATCTTCTAGGTTTAAATTATGGTTATTTATATCCTGAGTTGTGTGTTGAGTTCTAGTACTGATATCTGTAGTGGTAGGAAGTTTGGACAAGTAAATAGCTAGAGTATTTTGGTCATGTAGGGTATAGTCACTACTACACATAATGAAGTTGATGTTGTCTATGTGTTGTGCTGGAATGAACTAAAGTACAACTAGGTATAAACTAGTAATATAAAAATACAAATTAAAAATAGAACAAGACTCTCACTTGTAATTGCACTAAGGTCTAATAATGACTTTTGTGGAGTTTATGTTTTGAGCTAGAATGAGCTATAATACAATAGGTTTAATCTAATAATATAAAAATACAAATTAAAAATAGCACTAGTCTTTCACTAGTAATTGCACTAAGGTCTAATATAGTGAATTTGGTATTGACTATGTATTGAGTTAGAATGAGCTATGGTACAACTGAATTTAGTCTAATAATATAAAAATACAAATTAAAAATAGCACTAGTCTTTCACTAGTAATTGCACTAAGGTCTAATATAGTGAATTTGGTATCACTAGTAATACAACTAGGTTTAGTCAATAATATAAAAATACAAATATAGCACCAGTCTCTCACTAGTAATTGCACTATGGTCTAGTATAGTGAATTTGGTATTGACTATGTATTGAGCTAGAATGAGCTAGAGTAAAACTGTGATTAATCTAATAATGTAATAAAGGAACAAGACTCTCAATTGTAATTGCACTAAGGTCTTATATAAGTTGTTTACAAGAATTAGAGTATAATTAGATTTAAATTGACAGGATAAAAATAAAAATGGCAATGACTTGGTTATAATATGCTAGTAAGATGGTAGACAGGATAATATAAAAGTTGTAGTTGAAAATACTAGTTTAAAAAAGTATGGAATAAAAATGGTCAATAAAAGAAGTTTACAATAAGTTTGATCAATATAGTTTAAAGTAAAATTGGGCAATAATAGGGATTTAGAATAAAATTGGGCAATTGAGTATTTTTTAAAGTGAGGTAGAATTATTGAAGACAAGTTATGGTTAGTTTATAATAAAATAAGATGGAACAGTGATGTAGTAAGTTGTAAAAAAGGAGATAGATTCTGTAGATATTAAACACAATTAAGACTATGAGGTAGAATGGTCGTTGAATACAACAATGACAATCAAAAGTAGTTGGGGTATTAGAATTTTAGGGGGGCACAAATTTATGACAATATAACACTAACGGTGGACTATGGGTATTATCTGCACTTTACTCTGATTCTGTTAGTCCAGCCTCACTTAGGAATGTTTTAAGGTCATGTTCTGTGGAGATGAAGTATCTCTTCCCAGTGGGCTGTTTCCTAACTGCTATTTTTCCATCCCTCACAAAGCACTGGTGGATTTTTTGGGCATAGCACAATTTTCTTAGCCGATAAAGAAGGTTTTGTCTTGTTTTGGTAAGGCACTCATTGACGTAAACATCAGTTTTCATAGAAATAGATGTTTTTAGTAGGTTGTTTCTTTGTAGGCTAGTTTGGAATTTTAACAGCACTGTTTTTTTACCTGCTTGGTAGCCCATCAGTTTGCAATCCTTTAGGTCATCACTACGTATGTTAAGGCGAAGGTGGTCCTTGATAAGCTGTAGGGTGGTCTCCATGCAGGTCTCTTGGGTGACTGTGGGTGGGAGATGTTTGCTGTTAACTACAACAGCGTCAGATAGCTGCTGTTGGTCATTATGGTCTTGGAAGTTGGTTATGACATTGGCAAGTTGTTGGTCCACTCTTGATCTTTCCTCTGTAATGTTGGTAGTAAGTAGGGTGACTTGGTCTTTTAGAGTGTTGATGGTGTCTAGGGACCGGGTGTGGGTGTTGCTTTGTTGTTCTAGAGTGTCTAGTTTATGTTCTAGAGCAGTGATCTTGTTGAGGTAATCTGCATTGCTAGCCTTTAGTTCCTGCATTTCTTGAGTTAGTTTAGTGATCGTTTGGTTCTGAAACATAAGGAGTTTAGCTATTTCTGGGTCGGTGATCTTGACATCAAATACTGAGAAGGAGTTATCTTGGACTGTAGCGGCGGCCATGTTTGTTGTTGTCTGTCGTGTGTTGTGGTGGTGCCGATGGGTGATGAGGGTTGTGTCCTGGCTGGCAGTACCACAAGTTTTCCTCGTGTTATTACTGCTCTCACCTTTGATGTTAGGAGTCCTTAGCTGGTTACTGGATCTTCTTTTATTGTTCTGACCCTTGTCCATTGGCTGTGGCTTCGGGTGAATAGTAGGCGATGGGTGATGGGTGAATGTTGTGGAGTATCACTTCAGTGGCAGCGGGGTAGGAGTTGCTAGTACGAGTCGTATTAGTTGGTAAATTTGTGAACTTTTGGGTGATTTCTGCAGTTGCTTTATATCATTCTGGGTATCCACACATGTTAGTGTTATGCGGGTCTTGATTAGGTCATCACTGGGCTGCTGGAAACCTCAGGTAGAAGTAAAAATAGAGGACAAGGTTCCTGTTGCCGCTGCCGCTGTTGTAGCTGTGAAGGAGAAGTTTAAATGGAGGGTTTACATTGGAGTTTAACCCTTAAACTGTCCAAATGTAGATCTACATTCACTTGCATTGCACTTCAAATATTTTGGAATAAATTTTTTTTTTTAAATGAAGAGCACATTTTTCTACATGTTATAGGATAAAAAAAATTTAGGGACATTACTTACTGAGATATAAGCCCATGAAGTTGGTCCTGGATGCTCACCTGACAACAACATGGAGTCCTGCCGCTTGCAAAAGTGTTGCCATTATGCATTTTTTCTCATTTTTTATTATTTTATGTCATTTTTATGTTTTGATAATTACAACTGATTCACCTATGAAGGATGAGGTGAATCATAGAACTGATGAGGGGAAAAGGGTGAGTGGTGCACTTAGGACTTTGTGGAGACAAAGATCTTTGTCCGTGGAAGCAAAGAAGGGAATGTATGAGAGTGTACCAACGCTCTTATATGGGTGTGAAGCATGGGTGATGAATGTTGCAACAAGGAGAAGGCTGGAGGCAGTGGAAATATCATGTCTGAGGGCAATGTGTGGTGTGAATATAATGCAGAGAATTTGTAGTTTGGAAATTAGGAGAAGGTGTGGGATCACCAAAACTATTATCCAGAAGGCTGAGGAGGGGTTGTTGAGCTGGTTCAGACATGTAGAGCAGATGGAACAAAACAGAATGACTTCAAGAGTGTATAAATCTGTAGTTGAGGGAAGGCAGGGTAGGGGTCGGCTTAGGAAAGGTTGGAGTGAGGGGGTAAAGGAGGTGTTGGATGCGAGGGGCTTGGAGTTTCAGCAAGCGTGCATGAGCATATTTGACAGGAGTGAATGGAGACAAATGGTTTTTAATACTTGACTTGCTGTTGGAGTGTGAGCAAAGTAACATTTATGAGGGGATTCAGGGAAACCGGCAGGCCGGACTTGAGTCCTGGAGATGGGAAGTACATCTACACTCTGAAGGAGGGGTGTTAATGTTGCAGTTTTATAACTGTAGTGTAAAGCACCCCTCTGGAAAGACAATGATGGAGTGAATGATGATGAAAGTTTTTCTTTTTTGAGCCACCCTGCCTTGGTGGGAATCGGCCAACGTGTTAATAATAAAAAAATAATTACAATTTATAGTAGTTCTTGTTATTTCATAGCCAATCTTTGTTCTGACACTAATATTAAGTATGGTTAAGGGGTGGATAATATAGATATTAAACTAACTGATAGTCTGTCTGTGTAGCTCTGCTTATCTGCCTTCCTGTGTGTGTCTGTCTCGTCTGCTTGTACTCGCCTAATTGTGGTTGCAGGGATGGAGACTCAGCTCCTGGCCCAGCCTCTTCACTGAACACTACTAGCTCCTCTCTCTCCCTGCTCCATGAGCTTTATCGTACCTTGCCTTAAAGCTATGTATGGTTCCTTCCTCCACTACATCACTCGCCAGACTGTTCCACTTCCTGACTACTCTATGGCTGAAGACATACTTCCTAACACCCCTTTGACTCATCTAAGTCTTCAACATCCAAGTGTGACCCCTTGTTTCTGTGTCCCATCTCTGGAACATCCTGTCTCTGTCCACCTTGTCTATTCTGCACAGTATTTTGTATGTCGTTATCATGTCTCCTCTAACTCTTCTGTCTTACAGTGTCGCCAGGCTGATTTCTCCTAACAATTCTTCGTAGGACATTCCCCTTAGCTCTGGAATTAACATTGTCACAAACCTTTGCACTTTCTCTAATTTCTTGACATGCTTGGCCCGGTGCTGGTTCCAAATTGGTGCTGCATACTCCAGTATGGGCCTGACATACACTGTGTAAAGTGTCTAGAAAGATTCCTAACTAATTAGATATTGGAACACTATTCTCAGGTTTGCCAGTCACCCATATGCTGCAACAGTTATCTGGTTGATGTGTGCTTCTGGAGACATGCTTGGTGTTATACTCACTCCAAGATCTTTCTCATTGAGCGAGGTTTGCAGTCTTTGGCCACCTAGCCTATACTCTGTATGCGGTCTTCTTTGCCCTTCCTTGATCTTCATGATTTTGCATTTGGCGGGGTTAAATTCGAGAAGCCAGGTGCTGGACCAAGTGCCCAGCCTGTCCAGGTTTCTTTGAAGTCCTGCCCAATCCTCATCTGATCTAATTCTCCTCATTAACTTCACATCATCTACAAACAGGGACACTTGTGAGTCTATCCCCTCCATCATGTCATTCACGTATACCAAAAAAAAGCACTGGTCCTAGGACTGACCCCTGTGGGACCCCATTCATCACAGGTGCCCACTGTGATGCCTCATCATGTACCATGACTCGTTGTTGCCTTCCTGTCAGGTATTCTCTGATCCATTGCTGTGCCCTTCCTGTTATACATGCCTGATCCTTAAGCTTCTGCGCTAATCTCTTGTGAGGAACTGTGTCGAAGGCCTTCTTGCAGTCTAAGAAAAGAAAATGCAATCAACCCACCCCTTTCTCTCATGTCTTACTTCTGTTACTTTTTCATAAAACTCAAGAAGGTTTGTGACACAGGATTTGCCTTCCACGAATCCATGTTGGTTGTCATTTATACTCTTGTTCCGTGCCAGGTGCTCCACTGCTCTGCTCCAGATAATCTTCTCCATGACTTTGCATACTATACATGTCCGTGACACTGGTCTATAGTTTAGTGCCTCTTTTCTGTCTCCTTTTTTAAAAATGGGAATTACATTTGCCATCTTCCGTACCTCAGGTAGCTGCCCCGTTTCGAGGGACATGTTGAAGATTGTGGTTAGTGGCACACACAGCATTTCTGCTCCCTTTCTAAGGACCCATGGAGAGATGTCCAGTCCCATGGCCTTTGAAGTATTGAGGTCACCTAGCAGCCTCTTCACCTCTTCAGTAGTATGCCATCCAACACTTGTTGGTGTATTCCTTATTGGTGTCCCTCTCTGCTCTGTCTTTCCAGAGTCCTTCCTCTCTCCATTGTAAATGCTTTCTTAACCCTTAAATGGCCCAAACGTAGATCTAAGTCTAATTTTACGTGCTTTCAAATGGAGAAAATCAAGATCGGAGCACTACACATATCAACATAGATCTACGTTTTGACAGTTTAAGGGTTAAATCTCATGTTGAGCTCTTCGCATACCTCTTGATCATTTCTTGTGAGTTCCCCACCTTCTTTCCTCAGATTGATCACCTGGTCTCTCACTGTTGTCTTCCTCCTAATGTGGCTATACAGTAGTTTCGGGTCAGATTTGACTTTTGATGCTGTCATTTTCATACTGTCACTGGGCCTCCCTCGTCTGTGCATACTCATTTCTTGCTCTTTGACCAATCTCCTTATTTTCCTGGGTCCTTTACTTTCTGTACCTTTTCCATTCCCCAGTGCACTTAGTTTTTGCCACCCTGCATCCTTGGACAAACCATGGACTCGCTTTGGTCCTCCCATTATTTCTGTTGCCCATTGGAACAAACCTTTCTTCTGCCTCCTTGCATTTTGTTGTTACATATTCCATCATTTCATTTACTGACTTTCCTTCCAGTTCTCTGTCCCACTGAACCTACTGCAGAAAGTTCCTCATACCTGTGTAGTCTCCCTTTTTATAGTTTTGCTTTTTCCCATTCAACTCCTTTTACCCTCTCCACTTGTAACTCTACTATGTAATCAAAACTCAGAACTATGTAATCACTAGCTCCAAGGGGCCTCTCATATGTGATGTCCTCAATATCTCAACTGCTCAGGGTGAACACAAGGTCCAGTCTTGCTGGTTCATTCTCCCCTCTCTCTGGTAGTGTCCCTGACATGTTGATGCATGAGGTTTTCTGGTACCACATCCATCATCTTGGCTTTCCATATTTCGGGACCCCCATGAGGCTCCAAGTTTTCTCAATCGATCTCCCTGTGGTTGAAATCACCAATAACCAGTAACTTTGCTCTGCTTGAGTGAGCTCTTCTTGCCACCTCAGCCAGTGTGTCAACCATTGCTCTGTTGTTCTCATCATATTCCTCTCTTGCCCTCCTGTAGTTCTGTGGAGGGTTATACAACACTGCAATGACTACCTTATGGTCCCCAGACTGAACTGTACCTACTATGTAGTCTCTTTCTCCAATCTCGTCCATGCCTTCAATTTCCTCAAAACCCCATCGGTTTTTTATGAGCAGTGCAAACCCTCCTCCCCCTCTGCTCCTTCTATCTTTCCTCAGGATCTGACATCCCGGTGGGAAGATTGCGTCTGTTATTGTCTCAGTGACTTTCGTTTCTGTGACTGCTATGATGTTTGGGGACTTCTCATTGATTCTTTCATGCCACCCCTCATATTTATTTATCCCATCTGCATTCGTGTACCGAACCTTCACCTTCTTATCTATCACTGTGGTCCTGGGGGAATATTGGGGTTGGGGATGCAGGAGCCCTGGAGGGGGCCTATGGGGGTTTTGGTATGAGTGGGGTTTGGGATGGGGTAGTGGGGGCAGAGTGCCCATAAGGGGCTACTGTAGGGGTGGGGGCAGAGGGAACAGTGTGTGGGTTTAGTTTTGTTGGGGTTATTGTGGTTGGAGTCCTTCTGCAGGTGTTTCCGGAGGGTGTGTTTGCCCTTCCCCCTGAGTCTGGGTTCTGCTCACCTTCATCACTGCATCTCATTCCTCCTTTTGTCTTTGTACCCTCTCTTTCAGTATCGTCCTTACTTCTTGTGTTCTGTCCCAATCGAGGTACAGTGGAACCCCGCTTTACGATCACCTCCCAATGCGACCAATTATGTAAGTGTATTTAAGTAAGTGCTTTTATACATGTATGTTTGGGGGTCTGAAATGGACTAATCTATTTCACAATATTCCTTATGAGAACAACTTCATTCAGTACTGGCACCTGAACATACTTCTGGAATGAAATAATATCGTAAACCGGGGTTCCACTGTACACTCTCTGGTACTCCGGTTTGTCCCTCAGTTGTGCTTTCACCTGCAGGATCCTGGTTCAAGCTGATTCTTCCTTGAAAATTACTTTGACAGACTGTTTCCCTCCCCTTGCAAACCACCCAGTTCTCCGAAAATTTGTCACCTGGGTAATGTTTCCCTCACTTATTGCTTTCATGACACCTTCAAATCACTTTTTTCTCCCCCTGTTTTCTTTCATCGTAGGTTTTCCCTTCGGCTTCCTGGAGCCCGTAGACAAACACTGACTTCTCCCTTTCCTCCTCCCACTGTGTCTCCCTTTGCATCCTCTGAGGTGCTTTAGTTCCTTCCATAGAAACATTCCTGCCTTCAATCCCTGCCCTTGCTGAAGCTCCTATGTTCAATGGACTGTCTTTCCTGTTCAGCTGCTCCTTGCCACTGCAGCTTTTGTTAGAGTCCCTGCATCTGGTATAGCTCCTTTATTGTCTTCAGGCCACTCATTTGATTTTAGTGTGCTCCTCATCTGTTCTTGGCCCCCATGTGGGTCTGATAGGACCTTTGCATACAGCATAGCTCCTTTTCTTCCTACAGTCCCCTTGTCTATGACTGGTTTAATAGTTCCTAATGTCTGTACTGTCATTTGTCTCTCTAATCTGTTTCAGATTTTTTAGTTCCTCTTCTAAGCAATGTACCTTGTCTTCTGCTGCTAAGACTTGTAGCCCCCACTTCCTGCTCTTTTCTGTTATCCTCTCCTTCATTTCCTTGCCAAGCTCTTGGAGCTTCCTTCCCCACTCTTCCTCCCATTTTTTGAGCTCTGACTCCCACTCTTCCCTCCCAGGTTCATCCACCAGACCCCTGGCTCTCTGCCCTCTTGGGTAACCCTTTTTTTTTTTAACTCAGAAAGAAGCTTGTGTATTTTACCCCAGAAACAAGCTTATGTATTTTCAGAGTGTGTGTGTGTGTTTGTGTGGGGGTGAGGGAAAAGACTAAGGATAAGAGGGAGGGGGGAAGTGAGGGGAAGGCTAGGGATGAGAAGGAAGAGAGAGAATCCAGGGGCCAGGAGTAATAGGAAAGGAAAGATGTATGGAAGGTGTAGAGGAAGAGAGAGGGAGATAGATTGGTAGGTAGATAGAGGGAGGGGAGAGAGAGAGAGAGAATGAGAGAGATGGGGCACTTGTTCGTATCCTGATTTGTTCGTATGCTGGGTCAACTTTCCTCATTTAAATTAGTTGAAATGCAATTAATTTGTTCCAGCTGAATTCCTGCTCTCGGGAGGCATGACAAAATAACCCTAATATCAAATCTGTGGCTTATTTATCTGTCACAATTCATCTAATATGACATAATAAACAATATAAATAACATAGAAACCTGATATACACTCTAGAATGAATAAAATATGTCATTACATGGACAGCGGAGGGAGGAGGATTGTGGTCGGGAGTGGTCGAGCATACTCGCCATGAAAACATCAGAGTTGTTATGAGGGAAAACGGAGAATGTGAGGCTAACTGAATTAGACCTGGTGTACATACGGCATTTACATACCTTGGAGAAGAAATGCAGAGCGGCATATCCTGTCAGGAGTTCACACTTTCCTTAAGAACCGCCCCTCAAGGAAGGCTCCTTGATGATGGTGAAGGGCTCTTGGTTTAGGGAATTGGATCTGTGCTCCAGTTCCCTGAATTAAGCCTGAATACCTTCCCCCCCCAGGCACTGTATAATCCTAAAGATTTAGCACTTTCCCCTTGATTATAATAGTAATAATAATCTTAATAACTGTTAGGTACAATTTTTATGTTTATCTCACTACACTACTTATCTCCTGTGAACTGTTTCTCTGTCAACCATGTCAACAGCAGCTTTTCTATCTTTTCATTGACAGAGGTCCACTGCTTAGAAATTACTGTAACGTCCTTTGCTGGCGCTATAGCCTTAATAGACTCCTCCTGCTTTAGTATTGTGTATATAGTAGAGGGGCTACGCTTGTACTCTACTTGCTAAGTCCTCAACCCTCATACCTAGTCTGTGCTTATTAATCATTTCTTGCTTGAATTCCAAGCAAATCACCCTCTTTTTCTTCTCAGCTCAGAAGAAAGGAATCTGGAGAATTAACTGCACAAAACATAAGGAAATCATGAGAATTCTTTGCACCGTGAGGGTAACTCCGTAAGCACATTTGCACTGGTGACCATTGTTTTGATTGACACTGCTCTCTGGTGGTGGTGTTGTCAAACTAAATTATATGCAGTACGTACATACATGTGCTACAGATGTACAGTGCTGCATTGAAGGAGGGGTTATAATTAGTTTTTTTAAAGCACCCTTCTTATGGAGTGAATGATGGTGAAAGTTTTTCTTTTTCGGGCCACCCTGCCTTGGTGGGAATCGGCCAGTGTGATAATAATAAAAAAATAATATTTTTTTTCTTATTCTACGGTACTCTCCTGGCCCGGGTCTTTTCCAAGTAGTGGTGACCCGGCCTTGGCTCCCTATCTGGGGAGTAACTCGAGATCTCTATCTGAGGAGTATCTCGAGACCTAAGTCTCCCATAGGAGGAGGTACAAGTACCCCCTCATATTTTGGACCAACTGTCCCCAGGCCTAGCCACAGTCCCTGCCCTCACGGAGCTCGTAGGGAGAAGCTAGGCCCCTGGTCTGCCATCTGCCCCGCCCCAAAAGGGCTCGTGGGGATGGCAGTCTTGTGAGCTGCAGGTGGTAGCAAGCTCAGCCTTCTCCTCTATATAATTATTCTACATATTATTATATTATATATTATATTATTTTATTATTATTGTATACAGTAAGGCCCCACTTTATGGCGTTTCACCTTATGGCATTGAGCTAATACGGCGATGTCAAATTATGACCAAAATTTGCTATACAGCAAGCGGTCTTTCAGATACGGCACCCCCCACCCGGTTTATTTACATTTTCTGTGACCACATCTATTATTTCAGGAAACTTTCCAAATTTTCAAGTGTTTTAAGGTTACTGCATATTTTATATGTACTCTGATAATTATACTTATGTGTACCTGTACCTAAATATACTTACACACTGTGCTGGTGTGGAGGTACACATTAAAATTGCTAAGTCTCTCTCTACTCATGACACCAATACTACGTAATAATAATCACTCTTGGGCACACTAAATGTCTTATTTTACATCAATATAGGCATTTTCTTTAATCCATCTATGATATTTTCCTCAAAATTATATATGAAACCCATTACATAGCATATAAACATGATACATACACTCACGTAATAAAAATTGATGTAAATATGAGATATGTTTACCAAGCAGCTGTGCATGTAGTGTCCGAGGAATTACGTTTTCTCTAGTCAAACTGGAGGATAACTGTAGAAAAATATTCTTTTCGTATGCCTTTACTCTACATATAGCAACTCACGACCCTTGTGGGTTTAGTGCTTTTTATTATAATAATAATAATACACCTACCATCTGACTTACGACCTCGACTTACGACGACTCGACTTACGACCGTGTTTTTTATGCCAAATTTCGGGGAAATAAACAAGTGTTTGTGTTGTGTACAGTGTTTATCCTAAACCTTACAGTATAAAATACAGAACTAACAGCATAAAAAGTAAAGTAAAACATGAAATACCAAAATAAAACAATAAAATAAAGTCATTACAAAAATGTTATGTTGATGTTCAGTAGTAAAGTTCGACTTACGACCGGTTTCTAGGAACTGAACTCGGTCATAAGTTGGATGGTAGGTGTATTATTATTAATATTATTATTATTATTATTATATACATAAATGACCTACCAAATGTATTGCAACTACTCAAACCCACACTATTTGCAGATGACACTACATACGTCTACTCCCACCCGAGCCCAGTCATGCTAGCCAATACTGAAATACCAAATTACAGAAAATATCAACCTGGATGAGGACCAACAAACTTACTCTAATCATTGACAAAACCTACTACATTCAGTTTGGTAACAGAGCTGCAGATGTGTCTCTTAACATAATGATAAATGGATCACCTATCACAAAACTCACAGAGGGAAAATTCCTAGGAATCCACCTTGATAATAGACTCAAATTTCAAACACATATACAACAAATTTCCAAAAAAAATTTCCAAGACAGTAGGCATACTATCGAAGATACGGCACTATGTTCCACAGTCAGCCCTCCTGGCCCTATATCACTCACTTATTTACCCCTATCTCACCTATGGAATTTGTGCATGGGGCTCAACAACAATAAACCATCTCAGACCACTAATCACCCAACAAAAGGCTGCAGTCAGAATGATAACAAATTCCCACTACAGACAGCACACTAACCATACCCCCGGCCGGGATTGAACCCGCGGTCATAGAGTCTCAAAACTCCAGCCCGTCGCGTTAGCCACTAGACCAGCTAGCCACAATAAGATTCATCCAACTAGGTATATTTCTACACCATAGGAAAGTTAGCACAGGCACCTCTGTGACCACAAATGCAAGTTTTTACAGACGAATCTCCAGCTAGCGTGGCCGTGACAAACTCTAGCTCAAGTCCCTTCACTGCCGTCAACATGACTCAAGAAATCGTAATGACACGATTGCAAACAAACCATACCCCCGGCCGGGATTGAACCCGCGGTCATAGTCTCAAAACTCCAGCCTGACCGCGGGTTTAATCCCGGCCGGGGGTATGGTTTGTTTGCAATCGTGTCATTACGATTTCTTGAGTCATGTTGACGGCAGTGAAGGGACTTGAGCTAGAGTTTGTCACGGCCACGCTAGCTGGAGATTCGTCTGTAAAAACTTGCATTTGTGGTCACAGAGGTGCCTGTGCTAACTTTCCTATGGTGTAGAAATATACCTAGTTGGATGAATCTTATTGTGGCTAGCTGGTCTAGTGGCTAACGCGACGGGCTGGAGTTTTGAGACTCTATGACCGCGGGTTCAATCCCGGCCGGGGGTATGGTTTGTTTGCAATCGTGTCATTACGATTTCTTGAGACAGCACACTCCACCAATATTCAAAACTCTAAACCTACTCACAATACAAAACATCCATACTTATTACTGCACCTACTACATACATAGAACAGTTAACTCTGACATAAACCCTCCTCTCAGACATCTCCTTACCAACCTCAACAGAACACATGACCATAACACAAGACACAGATCACTCTTTGATGTTCCTCGTGTCCATCGCACGCTATGCAAAAACTCAATGCACATAAAAGGCCCTAAAATCTGGAATTCATTACCTGTGAATATAAAAGAAACACTCTCTGTTTATAAATTCAAGTCTCTTCTCAAAAATCACTTACTCACCCACAACTAAATAAATACTGAATAATTGTATCTCATAGGGGGGCAATGTGGCAGATGTTGCAGGTGTATGGTGTAGGAGGTAGGTTACTGAAAACAGTGATGAGTTTTTACGAGGATAGTGAGGCTCAAGTTAGAGTATGTAGGAAAGAGGGAAATTATTTCCCATTAAAAGTAGGCCTTAGACAAGGATGGGTGATGTCACCGTGGTTGTTTAATATAATTATAGATGGGGTTGTAAGAGAAGTAAATGCGAGGGTCTTGGCAAGAGGCGTGGAGTTAAAAGATAAAGAATCACACATAAAGTGGGAGTTGTCGCAGCTGCTCTTTGCTGATGACACTGTGCTCTTGGGAGATTCTGAAGAGAAGTTGCAGAGATTGGTGGATGAATTTGGTAGGGTGTGCAAAAGAAAAAAAATAAAAGTGAAAACAGGAAAGAGTAAGGTTATGAGGATAACAAAAAGATTAGGTGATGAAAGAGTGGATATCAGATTGGAGGGAGAGAGTATGGAGGAGGTGAATGTATTCAGATATTTGGGAGTGGACGTGTCAGCGAATGGGTCTATGAAAGATGAGGTGAATCATAGAATTGATGAGGGGAAAAGGGTGAGTGGTGCACTTAGGAGTCTGTGGAGACAAAGAACTTTGTCCTTGGAGGCAAAGAGGGGAATGTATGAGAGTATAGTTTTACCAACGCTCTTATATGGGTGTGAAGCATGGGTGATGAATGTTGCAGCGAGGAGAAGGCTGGAGGCAGTGGAGATGTCATGTCTGAGGGCAATATGTGGTGTGAATATAATGCAGAGAATTCGTAGTTTGGAAGTTAGGAGGAGGTGCGGAATTACGAAAACTGTTGTCCAGAGGGCTGAGGAAGGGTTGTTGAGGTGGTTCGGACATGTAGAGAGAATGGAGCAAAACAGAGTGACTTCAAGAGTGTATCAGTCTGTAGTGGAAGGAAGGCGGGGTAGGGGTCGGCCTAGGAAAGGTTGGAGAGAGGGGGTAAAGGAGGTTTTGTGTGCGAGGGGCTTGGACTTCCAGCAGGCATGCGTGAGCGTGTTTGATAGGAGTGAATGGAGACAAATGGTTTTTAATACTTGACGTGCTGTTGGAGTGTGAGCAAAGTAAGATTTATGAAGGGGTTCAGGGAAACCGGCAGGCCGGACTTGAGTCCTGGAGATGGGAAGTACAGTGCCTGCACTCTGAAGGAGGGGTGTTAATGTTGCAGTTTAAAAACTGTAGCGTAAAGCAACCTTCTGGCAAGAAAGTGATGGAGTGAATGATGGTGAAAGTTTTTCTTTTTCAGGCCACCCTCCTTGGTGGGAATCAGCCAGTGTGATAATAATAAATAAAATAAATTGTATCTCATATATGTATCTCTTTATTGTATCTCATAAATGTCAACCTGTGACCCAATCAAACTTTGTTATTATTTAACTTCATTACCTAACAGAATACTCCATTCTACTGATTACACAGCAACACAGTAAATGACCATATAACCTGTCTTTGTAATACTCATTTGTACTAAATTGTTATCTGTTTACAATAATTTTTGTACCACTGAATATATCATTGCTTAGTTAATCTCAAGTTAATTTTAAGCTGCCCATAATGCTCTGCATACAAGTGGCTTTGGCATGCTGCATTTAACTGTATTCTTTTGTACTTCACTGTATCATGTTCAAATTAATAAATAAATAATAATAATAATATTATTATTATTATTATTATTATTATTATTATTATTATTATTATTATTATTTTAATACTTGACGTGCTGTTGGAGTGTGAGCAAAGTAACATTTATGAAGGGATTCAGGGAAACCGGCAGGCCGGACTTGAGTCCTGGAGATGGGAAGTACAGTGCCTGCACTCTGAAGGAGGGGTGTTAATGTTGCAGTTTAAAAAGGAGGAAGAAGAGGAGGAGGAAGAGGAGGAGGAGGAGGAGGAAGAGGAGGAGGAAGAGGAGAAGGAAGAGGTGGAGGAAGAGGAGGAGGAGGAAGAGGAGAAGAGGAAGAGGAGGAGGAAGAGGAGGAGGAAGAGGAAGAGGAGGAAGAGGAAGAGGAAGAGGAAGAAGAAGAAGAATTGTTTGTTTGTTTTTGTAAACTGTAGTGTAAAGCACCCTTCTGGCAAGACAGTGATGGAGTGAATGATGGTGAAAGTTTTTCTTTTTCGGGCCACCCTGCCTTGGTGGGAATCGGCCGGTGTGATAATAATAAAAAAAAAATTATTATTATTATTATTATTATTATTATTATTATTATTATTATTATTATTAATATTATCTTCATTCACTCTAAAAATGGTGTGTTGCTGTTTATTTATTCTGAATTAACTTGTACAACTTGTACACAATGTAAGAGTATTTGTATTTTGAGGTAATTATTATTATAATAAAAAAATATTGAGATAAATGTTTTACAAACTCTTACAAACGTACGTGAATGAACTAAAAGTAGACACATTTTAATACACATTTATTTCGCCTGATCAAGTGATCGTCCACTACCTGTTCAGTTTGTGTTCTTACATTGTCTCAACTCTGTATCTTGTTCTCTCTCTCGTTTACTCTTTCCTTAACTAGTTGGCTCTCATTGACGATGGCGTCTAAGGTTAGCTGTGATAAAAAGAGAAGTCGTAAGCCTCTTGCTTTAAGTGCCAAGTTAGAGGATGATGGTGTGCCTTTCTGATTTTATTCAATAAACACCCTGCCACTCACCTCTCACACATTAATATTAATATTTTAAGGTAAGTAATAAGTGTACTCTGTGTGTATCTTGCCTTTCATTGTATTTTTAATGCCTATTTCTATTGCTAACTTAATATAAGTTAGTGTAAACTTGTTGTCTGGCATTTATTGCATATTTTATGTGTGCTCTGATAATAATACTTGTGGACGTGTGTGGTACCCGGGTGGAGGGACAACATTACGTTTTCTCTGCTCAGCCATCAGAGAAAACGTGTATGAATCTGCGTTTGGCTCAGCCACTCCCTCACTCCGCTTTTGTTTACAATTTTCGGCATGAATTATTCATTACTTCTACCTTCGTTTATGATGACATCTAAAGGTAGTTGTTAGAAATGATTAAATTCAGTGAGCAAGGCATGTCGATGTTAATAATATGGCTCTGGGCTACAGTGTAGGTAGCTGGTAGGTGTAGCCCAGGCAGGCTATACCTACCGGCTACCTACACTGACTTCCTACAAATAAATGCTACTCACCTCTCTTCCTATATTAAGACTACACATATTTTAAGGTAAATAATGAGTGTACTGTATGTGTATTTTACCTCTCTGGGATGTTTTAAATATCATATATTAAGTATGAGATGGGGAGCCAGGGCTACCTACACCTGGGCTACCTACACCTGGGCTACCTACACCTGGGCTACCTACACCTGGGCTACCTACACCTGGGCTACCTACACCTGGGCTACCTACACCTGGGCTACCTACACCTGGGCTACCTACACCTGGGCTACCTACACCTGGGCTACCTACACCTGGGCTACCTACACCTGGGCTACCTACACCAGGGCTACCTACACCTGGGCTACCTACACCTGGGCTACCTACACCTGGGCTACCTACACCTGGGTTACCTACACCTGGGCTACCTACACCTGGGCTACCTACACCTGGGCTACCTACACCTGGGCTACCTACACCTGGGCTACCTACACCAGGGTTACCTACACCTGGGCTACCTACACCTGGGCTACCTACACCTGGGCTACCTACACCAGGGCTACCTACACCTGGGCTACCTACACCTGGGCTGGGCTGAATGGTACTGCCCTTGATACTGGCCATGTAGTCACAAACTGTAAGGCTGGAGGTGATGTCCTGGTAGTCAGTAAATGTGGGGCTGATAGTGCTGTCCTGGGAGACAGTAATGGTGAAGCTGGAGGTGCTGTCCTGGGAGACAGAAATGGTGAAGCTGGAGATACTGTCCTGGGAGACAGTAATGGTGAAGCTGGAGATACTGTCCTGGGAGACAGTAATGGTGAAGCTGGAGATTTTGTCCAGGTAGTCGGGAATTATACGCAGGAAGGAATACATATAAATGACCTCATAGGGGACAGGAGCCATAGTAGGGAAACAAGTGTAGTCAAAGATAAGATAAAACCAATATTGCAAACTAGAAATACCGCAGGAAATAGCAAACAAGAGGACTCCAATAGCAATACTGAGGATAAATTACCAAAAACAAATGGTGGGAGCTCCATTGTTGGTGCTAGGGAGGATAGAAGTAAGACAGGGAAACATGCACCAACAGGGAATACAGTCACAGAAACCCAAGGCAAGCGGAAACCAAGCCTGTGCACATACTATGCACTTGGTATCTGCTGGCATGGGAAATCTGGAAAAACAGATGGGACATGCAACTATGACCACCCTAGAAAATGCCATGCCCATATGACAACAGGAAAATGCAAACTCCCTTCCTGTAAGCTTTTTCACCCTGAAATGTGTACCTCTTCAGTACAGGAAAGACTGTGCTATAACTTAAATTGCCAGGCATACCATCTAAAGGGGACAAAAAGATACAAAACATCCAGGCCATGGGAAAACCTGGGTAGCCACAGCCACTCAAGAGGGAGAGGTTTTTTAGTGCCAGGAAGGAAAAAAAAACTGGCAGGAAATGGCAGAAATCGTACACCAAATCCAGTCATTCCTGGAGTGGAACCACAGTCGATGGCCTTCACTCCAAACCAACAGATACAGATACTAATGCCGGAAAAAAAATCCCCCCCAGTACCAACAATACCACCAGTCTGATAACATTCTTCTTTGCAAATATACAGGGTCTAAAGCCAGCAACAAACAACAAAATACCTTTCATCCGTGGACTGCTTGCAGAGGCAAAGGCAATGTTCACGGCTTTCACTGAGACCCACATAAAGGATCACTTGGACAACGAAATATGGATCCCAGGTTACAACCTATACAGATGTGACAGAGTGAAATGGAAAAAGGGGGGGGGGTTGGCCTGTACATTGCAGAGTCACTTGTTTGCACAGAACTGCTAAATGCCTCAAATGATGTAGTGGAAGTTTTAGCAGTAAAGGTCGAGAACCAAAACCTAGTCATTGTGGTAGTCTACAAGCCTCCGGATGCAACATCCCAGCAATTCCAGGAACAGCTGTTAAAAATTGACCACTGTCTGGAAAATCTTCCAGCTCCTGCACCCAACATCTTGCTCCTGGGGGATTTCAACTTAAGGCACCAAAAATGGAGGAATATAGCAAATAATATTGTTGCAGTAATAACACCAGGAGGCAGCTCTGATGAAAACTCACACTCACACGAGCTTTTAAATCTCTGCACAAAATTCAATTTAAACCAGCAAATAATAGAGCCTACTAGACTGGAGAATACACTAGACCTCATCTGCACTAACAATGATGATCTGATAAGAAATGTCACCATATCAAAAACAATATACTCAGATCACAACATAATTGAGGTTCAGACATGTATGCGTGGAGCCCCAGACCGACAAAATGAGACTAGTCACGAGGGAGCATTCACCAAATTCATCTTCAATAACAAAAGCATAAAGTGGGACCAAGTAAACCAAGTCCTAACCGATATAAGCTGGGAAGATACACTAAGCAACACAGACCCCAACTTATGCCTAGAACAGATTAACTCGGTCGCACTCGATGTATGCTCAAGGCTTATTCCTCTAAGAAAAAGGAGGAGTAGATGTAAAATAGAAAGAGACAGGCGCTCCCTTTACAGGCGACGGAAAAGAATAACAGAGCGGCTAAAAGAGGTCAATATATCTGAAATGCGTAGGGAGACACTGGTCAGAGAAATAGCAAGCATCGAACTTAAGCTAAAAGAATCCTTTAGGAGTCAGGAATCGCGGGAAGAACTAAAAGCCATAAATGAAATCGAAAGAAACCCAAAGTATTTCTTCTCCTATGCCAAATCAAAATCGAGAACAACGTCCAGTATTGGGCCCCTACTTAAACAAGATGGGTCCTACACAGATGACACCAAGGAAATGAGTGAGCTACTCAAGTCCCAATATGACTCAGTTTTTAGCAAGCCGCTAACCAGACTGAGAGTCGAAGATCAAAATGAATTTTTTATGAGAGAGCCACAAAATTTGATTAACACAAGCCTATCCGATGTTATCCTGACGCCAAATGACTTCGAACAGGCGATAAATGACATGCCCATGCACTCTGCCCCAGGGCCAGACTCATGGAACTCTGTGTTCATCAAGAACTGCAAGAAGCCCCTATCACGAGCCTTTTCCATCCTATGGAGAGGGAGCATGGACACGGGGGTCGTCCCTCAGTTACTAAAAACAACAGACATAGCCCCACTCCACAAAGAGGGCAGTAAAGCAACAGCAAAGAACTACAGACCAATAGCACTAACATCCTATATCATAAAAATCTTTGAAAGGGTCCTAAGAAGCAAGATCACCACCCATCTAGAAACCCATCAGTTACACATCCCAGGGCAACATGGGTTTAGAACAGGTCGCTCCTGTCTGTCTCAACTATTGGATCACTACGACAAGGTCCTAAATGCACTAGAAGACAAAAAGAATGCAGATGTAATATATACAGACTTTGCAAAAGCCTTCGACAAGTGTGACCATGGCGTAATAGCGCACAAAATGCGTGCTAAAGGAATAACAGGAAAAGTCGGTCGATGGATCTATAACTTCCTCACTAACAGAACACAGAGAGTAGTCATCAACAGAGTAAAGTCCGAGGCAGCTACGGTGAAAAGCTCTGTTCCACAAGGCACAGTACTAGCTCCCATCTTGTTCCTCATCCTCATATCCGACATAGACAAGGATGTCAGCCACAGCACCGTGTCTTCCTTTGCAGATGACACCCGAATCTGCATGACAGTGTCTTCCATTGCAGACACTGCAAGGCTCCAGGCGGACATCAACCAAATCTTTCAGTGGGCTGCGGAAAACAATATGAAGTTCAACGATGAAAAATTTCAATTACTCAGATATGGTAAACATGAGGAAATTAAATCTTCATCAGAGTACAAAACAAATTCTGGCCACAAAATAGAGCGAAACACCAACGTCAAAGACCTGGGAGTGATCATGTCGGAGGATCTCACCTTCAAGGACCATAACATTGTATCAATCGCATCTGCTAGAAAAATGACAGGATGGATAATGAGAACCTTCAAAACTAGGGAGGCCAAGCCCATGATGACACTCTTCAGGTCACTTGTTCTATCTAGGCTGGAATATTGCTGCACTCTAACAGCACCTTTCAAGGCAGGTGAAATTGCCGACCTAGAAAATGTACAGAGAACTTTCATGGCGCGCATAACGGAGATAAAACACCTCAATTACTGGGAGCGCTTGAGGTTTCTAAACCTGTATTCCCTGGAATGCAGGAGGGAGAGATACATGATTATATACACCTGGAAAATCCTAGAGGGACTAGTACCGAACTTGCACACGAAAATCACTCACTACGAAAGCAAAAGACTTGGCAGACGATGCACCATCCCCCCAATGAAAAGCAGGGGTGTCACTAGCACGTTAAGAGACCATACAATAAGTGTCAGGGGCCCGAGACTGTTCAACTGCCTCCCAGCACACATAAGGGGGATTACCAACAGACCCCTGGCAGTCTTCAAGCTGGCACTGGACAAGCACCTAAAGTCAGTTCCTGCTCAGCCGGGCTGTGGCTCGTACGTTGGTTTGCGTGCAGCCAGCAGCAACAGCCTGGTTGATCAGGGGCTGATCCACCAGGAGGCCTGGTCATGGACCAGGCCGCGGGGGCGTTGACCCCCGAAACTCTCTCCAGGTAAACTCCAGGTAAACACATGGGCTACCTACACCAGGGCTACCTACACCTGGGCTACCTACACCTGGGCTACCTACACCTGGGCTACCTACACCAGGGCTACCTACACCTGGGCTACCTACACCTGGGCTACCTACACCTGGGCTACCTACACCTGGGCTACCTACACCTGGGCTACCTACACCTGGCCGACCTGCACCTGGGCTACCTACACCTGGGCTACCTACACCTGGGCTACCTACACCTGGCCAACCTGCACCTGGGCTACCTACACCTGGGCTACCTACACCTGGGCTACCTACACCTGGGCTACCTACACCTGGGCTACCTACACCTGGGCTACCTACACCTGGGCTACCTACACCTGGGCTACCTGCACCTGGGCTACATACACCTGGGCTACCTGCTCCTGGGCTACCTACACCTGGGCTACCTACACCTGTGCTACCTACACCTGGGCTACCTACACCTGGGCTACCTACACCAGGGCTACCTACACCTGGGCTACCTACACCTGGGCTACCTGCACCTGGGCTACCTACACCTGGGCTACCTACACCTGGGCTACCTACACCTGGGCTACATACGCCTGGGCTACCTACACCTGGGCTACCTACACCTGGGCTACCTACACCTGGGCTACCTACACCTGGCCAACCTGCACCTGGGCTACCTACACCTGGGCTACCTACACCTGGGCTACCTACACCTGGGCTACCTACACCTGGGCTACCTACACCTGGGCTACCTACACCTGGGCTACCTACACCTGAGCTACCTACACCTGGGCTACATACACCTGGGCTACCTACACCTGGGCTACCTACACCTGGGCTACCTACACCTGGCCAACCTGCACCTGGGCTACCTACACCTGGGCTACCTACACCGGGGCTACCTACACCTGGGCTACCTACACCTGGGCTACCTACACCTGGGCTACCTACACCTGGGCTACCTGCACCTGGGGTACATACACCTGGGCTACCTACACCTGGGCTACCTACACCTGGGCTACCTACACCTGGGCTACCTACACCAGGGCTACCTACACCTGGGCTACCTACACCTGGGCTACCTGCACCTGGGCTACCTACACCTGGGCTACCTACACCTTGGCTACCTACACCTGGGCTACCTACACCTGGGCTACCTACACCTGGGCTACCTACACCTGGGCTACCTACACCTGGGCTAGCTACACCTGGGCTACCTACACCTGGGCTACCTGCACCTGACTTCCTACAAATAAGTACTACTCACCTCTCTCCTTGCATTAAGATTACAAAAACTTTAAGATAAGTAATGAATTTACTGTGAATGTTATTTACTTTGCGTGTTTTTAATGCCTAGTTCTGTTACTAACTTAATATAATTTAGTGCAAACTTGTTGTCTGGCATTTATATGCATTTATAAATGGAAAAAAATGGCGTTCTGCCTTCCGGCGATGTCTGCTTTCCAGCGACAGCCTGGAACATAACCCGCCGTATAAGTGGGGCCCTACTGTACTATTATATTATACATAATTATTATGTATTATTATTATTAGTACATATAATAATAATAGTTTTTATTATCATTATTATTTTTATTATTAATTTAGGGACCTGGAGCACAGATCAAATTCTCTAGATCAAGAGCCCCTCACCACATACGTATCTTCTACTACTACTACTACTACTACTACTACTACTACTACTAGTACTACTACTACTAGTACTACTACTACTAGTACTACTACTACTAGTACTACTACTACTACTAGTACTACTACTACTACTACTACTACTACAACTACTAGTACTACTACTACTACTACTACTACTACTAGTACTACTACTAGTACTACTACTACTAGTACTACTACTACTACTAGTACTACTACTACTACTACTACTACTACTACTACAACTACTAGTACTACTACTACTACTACTACTAGTACTACTACTAGTACTACTACTAGTAGTACTACTAGTAGTACTACTAGTAGTACTACTAGTACTACTACTACTACTAGTACTACTACTACTACTACTACTACTACTACAACTACTAGTACTACTACTACTACTACTACTAGTACTACTACTAGTACTACTACTAGTAGTACTACTAGTAGTACTACTAGTAGTACTACTAGTACTACTACTAGTACTACTACTAGTACTACTACTAGTACTACTACTAGTACTACTACTAGTACTACTACTACTACTACTACTACTACTTTTTCTTTTTTTTTTTCTTTTTTTTTTCTTTTTCTTGTTCTTCTTTTTCTTCTTTTTCTTCTTCTTCTTCTTCTTCCAGTAATAATAAAATAAAATGTAATAATAACAGTAAGAGTAAAGAGAAACTCTAAAAGGCTGCCAGTAGTTGGCACCACCATCAACAAAACATTGGTAACTACAACTAGTACACTTTGCACTTGTCTAGACTTAAGTAGTCTTAAGTAGGCATTTCTGGCTGAAATGCCTCTGCATGATAGAGGCTTTCTTTGCTCCAGTCATTTTATGTTATGTAAACACACATTGTAACCTTTGCAAAGAAATATACATTTTATTTATTTATTTAAGGAACCTCCCTTGAAGGAGAAATTTGCATCCTGAAATTTCTTTTATATACTGAAGCAACAAATCAGCCGAACAACAGTTCATATCCTGAAAATTTCACATAGTGGGGTGTTCATAACTCAAAGTTCTACTGTGAATGAGGAGCTGATTAAAATATCGACTTGGATGACAGCCAATAAACTTACGCTTAACACTGACAAAACTTACTATATTATGTTTGGTAGCAGAGCAGGAGATGCACAAATTAACATTAAGATTGACAACACTCTAATTACCAGAAATAATGGGGGAAAATTCCTAGGCTTATACCTTGACAACAACCTGAATTTCAGCACCCATATCCAGCATATAGCCAAAAAAGTATCCAAAACGGTTGGGATCCTCTCCAAGATACGATACTACGTGCCGCAAAATGCCCTTCTCACACTATACCACTCACTTATTTATCCATACCTCACCTATGCTATTTGTGCTTGGGGATCAACTGCAGCAACACACTTAAAGCCAATAATAACCCAACAAAAAGCTGCAGTAAGAATAATCACTAAATCCCATCCCTGGCAGCACACCCCCCCACTCTTCAAAGATCTAAACTTACTCCCAGTTCAGTACGTCCACACTTACTACTGTGCAATCTATATCTACAGGGCCTTAAACTCTAATATCAACCTTGACCTAAAACGCTTTCTTGATAGTTGTGACAGAACCCACAGGCATAACACCAGAAACAAACATCTCTACGACATTCCCCGTGTCCGACTAAACCTTTATAAAAATTCAATGTATGTCAAAGGCCCTAAAATCTGGAATACCCTACCTGAGAACTCTAGAACTGCAGACACATTCATCACTTTCAAAACTACCATTAGAAAACATCTTATCTCCCTGATACACCCCGTCAACTAACTACACGAATACCACCTGGTGGTTCACACTTACACTCGCTCACTCATTTGACCATAAACAGAAATATTAATCTCAGTCTTAAAATAATGAATCCTGTGATACTCCAATACTGAAACTATATACTGTGCCAAAACAAAAGCATTCACATTGCTAAACTCACAAACTAGTATTTAGTCACCTAGCCATAATACCAACTTACCTCATAATTTGTAATATTTTGTAATATTTTACAATTAAGAATAAAACTAAGTATGCCCGAAATGCCTAGCCATGCTAAGCGTTCTAGTGGTATACTCTGTAATCTCAATTTTACTACATGTAAACCAAACAATAACCAAATTTCTGTAAACTCAGCATTGTAATCCTTATAGAGAATAAACTTTGAATTTGAATTGAATTGAATTGAATATATATATATATATGTATATATATATATATATATATATTTATATATATATATACAGTGGACCCCCGCATAGCGATTTTAATCCGTGCAAGAGGGCTCATTGTTATGCGAAATGATCGGTATGCAAATGAATTATCCCCATAAGAAATAATGGAAATCAAATTAATCCGTGCAAGACACCCAAAAGTATGAAAAAAAAAAAAATTTTACCACATGAAATGTTAATTTTAATACACACAAACTGAAAAAGGCATGCACAATTACATGACACTTACTTTTATTGAAGATCTGGTGATGATTGATGGGATGGGAGGAGGGGAGAGAGAGTGTTAGTGTTTAGAAGGGGAATCCCCTTCCATTAAGACTTGAGGTGTCGAGTCATTTTCTGGGGTTACTTCCTTTCTTCTTTTAATGCCACTAGGACCAGCTTCAGAGTCACTGGACTTCTGTCGCACAACATATCTGTCCATAGTGGCCTGTACCTCTCGTTCCTTTATGACTTCCCTAAAGTGTTTCACAACATTGTCAGTGTAATAATCACCAGCATGGCTTGCAATAGCTGTCTGAGGGTGATTCTCATCCATAAAGGTTTGCACTTTCAGCCACATTGCACAAATTTCCTTAATCTTTGTAGTAGGCAACTTCTTCAATTTCTCTCTCCCCTCCTCTGAACCAGTTTCCTCAGGTATGGCCTCTTGCTGTTGAAGTTGATCTATCAGCTCATCAGTGGTTAGTTCTTCATTGTCCTCCTCCACCAACTCTTCCACATCCTCCCCACTAACCTCCAACCCCAAGGACTTTCCCAATGCCACAATGGATTCCTCAACTGGCATAATCCTCTCAGGGTTAGCCTCAAACCCTTCAAAATCCCTTTTGTCTACACATTCTGGCCACAGTTTCTTCCAAGCAGAGTTCAAGGTCTTCTTAGTCACTCCCTCCCAAGCCTTACCTATAAGGTTTACACAATTGAGGATATTAAAGTGCTCTCTCCAAAACTCTCTTAGAGTCAGTTGAGTTTCTGAGGTCACTACAAAGCACCTTTCAAACAGAGCTTTTGTGTACATTTTTTTGAAGTTTGCAATAACCTGCTGGTCCATGGGCTGCAGGAGAGGAGTGGTATTAGGAGGCAAAAACTTCACCTTAATGAATTTCATGTCCCCATAAAGTCGCTCTGCCACGTCTGTAGGATGACCAGGGACATTGTCTAACACCAGGAGGCACTTAAGTTCTAATTTCTTTTCAGTTAGGTAATCTTTCACATTGGGGGCAAATGCATGGTGTAACCAGTCATAGAAAAAGTCCCTAGTGACCCATGCCTTACTGTTTGCCCTCCACAGCACACACAAATTCTCCTTGAGGACATTCTTTTGCCTGAACGGTCTGGGAGTTTCAGAGTGATACAC